>NC_060240.1:35448217-35752662 GCF_021155785.1 Neodiprion fabricii
TATATAATAGATCAATTAAACTATTCTAAGCTGACGGTTGAATTTTATATCAGACATAAGGAGAAAAGTTTCCGCTACAAGACAGGCAAAATGCAACTTCGACGCGAAGTGAAATGATTTCGAAGCTAAAGCAAGTGTACTCAAATTTTGTGAAACTCTGTCACGTAGGCGTCGGGGACGGTTTCATTGGGTAGTATGTACCTACGGGATTGTAAATTTGTAGACCAATTAACTTTAACGAGGAACTTATGAAAATGCAGGGAAAAACACTTTCGCGTAACAGAAGAGCCCCCGATCCTCCCGGTCAGCCCTCAGCCAGCCTTAACCACCCTTTTCCACCGTTCCGCTGGCCATTTTCGGTACCGTCTACTACGCGTTACGGGCATGGCTGTGGAATTCAAGCATTGGAATTCACGTGGAGACATTCACGGGCAGTTCCTAATGACCGCGGACAAAAACCTCGCGAAGAAGAGACGAGGCCCTCAGGATCAAGAGCCATGAATACATAGCAGGGAGAACGACCCGGTTTATATTTAGGGGTGAGAGATGGAAGTTCTAATCACCAAGGAAATATGTCAATTAATATCGGGGAAAGTGGTCTCAAAATTGACCTTCGAGGAAAACGATATACTTTCATCACTTTCCGAACAACGATGAATCAATTCCATTGTCGCCCAGCTACGGGCGAAAAGTAATACGAAACTCGAATTTCTCCCGAGCATTTTATGTTTCGGTACACTTGGTCTGTCAGCCAGTCCCCCTAATATCACTCTTGACGTTTGAAGTTGATACACTCACGAGATGTCTCAGTGGGCGGGCTGATTATCTCGGTTATTTGAAGAGAAACGTGTACATTCAGTAAACCTTGGAGAAACACGGGTATCTTATTCATTCTACAACGGAATGACGCGGTATCACGCACTGTTGGCTTCGTTTTGGCTTTGTCGGTGGTTATACACCGTGAACAAACTCGTACGTTCCTTTTTTCGGTGAAGTAATCAAATAAGACGAATAAAATTTGGCCAACTTAGGATCGTATATTTCAAGAGCCAATTATGCCGGACTTCGCCTTGGCCACAGCTCGATCCACGATTCCCTTACGTTTGTACAACTCGGAAATTGACTCGCTTTCAGGTACGTCGTCAACGGTTCTTATCATTACACCCCGTGCCTTTTTGGTCAGGTAGTTCGTTTTACGCCAAACTGTGATACATAGATCCGAACTCGGTCCCCGTTAATGTCGACGTTGAAACTATGCAACGAAGTATTTTTGGACGGCAGGATGGGGGGCCTGGCGATCCGTGACGGTACCCTCATCACGGCATTAACGGCGAGGTGTAATTTTAACGACGTGTAAAATATCTCGGATGGTAATAGGCCAGAAGCGCCATTGAGCCGACGATCAATTTTAAGTTCAACAAACGAGTTTCCAGTGACAAGCTTTTGGATTCTCGAAGGGTCTCGGCTGACAGCGAACGATGCAGTGAATAATAAATTGAATAATAGATCGCACGCCACGCCAAACTCTACACGGAATCCCGAAACAATACCCTCACGGTTCCTGTTTAGTGTAACGGAGTTTCGGCCCCCGAGTTAATGTACCGACCGTTTTTCACACAAGTTTGACGTCGAAAGCTGGACTATCGCGAACACCGCGCGTACAACGCGTTCCATGGCTTTTCCCTTGCGCTTTCGGAGTTTTGCCTAGGCGGAATAACAATAAGGGGCAAAGCGTGAGCGAGAAAAAGAGGGAGAAACGAGAAAGAGAAAGAGGACGGAAAGAGTAAGAAAGGGGGAGGAAAACCCGACGAGAGTCTTAAGCCGTTCTAATTAAAAGCAATGGAAATTGATCACTCCCTGAGAACTTTACAATCATCAATATTAATTACACCGTTCGACTACGTACAAATTTACAAAGTTCTCAAGAACCTCGGAGTTTGATCGGTTAGTCGAGCCACGGAATGTAGTTCAAGTCAAAAGCCGGTATAGCGGCTCAGTCGCGGGGCCCGGGAATAGCAGTGTTTGACTTTGGTTCCCGTTCCCTGTTTCTCTTAATTGAGGCCGGAGTTTGCCTTGTTGCGATTATTACTCAGCAATTCTCCCGCTCCAAACAGCTGACTCGAATTATTCATCCTCGCGATCGTCGTCGTCGCCGTCCCCGTATTATTTTCAAAGTCTTCACCCGCGGATCGATTTTCCAACTTTCTCTCAACTTTATACCGAAACGGAAACTGTTTGTCCCCGATTCATCCCCTCCAACTATCATTGCCAATCGGATTCTGGCGAAATATTGTAAGAAATTGGCGTATCAACGACGAGAGTCGGCTGCTTGCTTATCAAAGAACGTAATAAAATTTCTTTAACGCGGAAATAAGCCGAGGGATAAAAATAGACCTCTGTTTGACCGAGATACGGTGTATATGTAACGCTAACGATATTCTCCTCAGACTGTCCCGCCTCTGGCTCTATAACTGCACGGTTCGTCAACTTTCGTCTCTTTTCATCGGATCGTTATTACGTGCCACAGTCCCTCGACCTCGCCAGCCAGCCACCCTCCCCTCCTAGTTCCGCCGTATTTTTTCTTCCTTTTTTCTCCTTCTCACTTTTTCTTCTCCTTCTAGCGCGCCCCTCTTCACACACGACGTTCTCGAAGGGGTGAAGATTTTTAAGGGTGGCTCTCGCGGGTGCTGTTAGCTATGCGGTTCGCTTCCATGAACCCGAGGGCGCGGTACATCCGCACGTGTACGTATACGTATGCCTACGTATACGTATAAAATGGGGGCGGGTATCTACCGGTGGGTATTTGCGACGCAGACGGTACATAACTATCTACCCACCTAGCCAACTACCCGTGGCTACTTAGCAGCCTCTACGATGACAACCCTTGTCGTCCCAGCGCCTTCCGTCGTGTCGGTTGTCCTAACTAATATTGGGGCTTATGGAGAAGACGACGATGCGTCTGCTGAGTCAAGGTAGATCGGTCGCATCGTCGCTTTCTCACTCTTGCCATACTTGTTAACGAACAAACTATCTCTTCTTTTATTGCGTGAGGCTTCGCAGTGTTGCAAATTTCACTCCACATTCGTCAAAGTTTACCGACTACGCGCGCTCGTATTCGAAAATCGTTCAATTTGTATTTTATCATTTTACTATTTCTCAAATGTTGGTTCAAATCCCAAAAGACCGTTTCGGTCGGCTTAACGTTGGCTCATATTTTCCTCAGGTTCTTCTCATATTTCTGAATTTTTCCCGAACAACGGACCAAGAGTAAACTCTGCAATTAGAAAATATGTACACATGTGTGTCGCAGCTTGGCTTGCGTAGACGAATGTATGAATTTTCGTTTTATTCCTATTTTTTCCTTCATGTTTTTTATTATTCACTCCGCTGCTCCCGCCGTGAATTACTTTAGCGAAAGTATAATGAATTGAAACGAAACTCTGGAAAAGTGCGAGATGATTAAAAACTTGGAAATAACACGGAATGGCGTATCAGCTATTCTGTCGACCTAATTAAAAAGTTTAAATCGAAAACATAATATCCTTACTCCTCATCAATCCGTACACACCTACACACTACACGTCATATATCGTATTTCACATACATGTATACGACAATATGTATAACGCGTATCTCGCGAGCGGCGCAAGGATAAGTAGCCGAAATACATTCTTGGTCCTCGGCTTAAGCTGCTGCCGCTACTGCTAAACTTTAACCAACTCATGGTTGGTAAGACAATGCGGAGGGATGTGCTACTGAGAAATGGCAATCGGAAATGACGCTTTGCTGGCTGGTGGCAGTACTTCCATGTAACCATCCTCCATCCCCGACTCGAGTCTCTCCATCCACCCGTCATTGCATGGAACAAATAGCCTCCGTAGTTGAGGCTTCTCTGCAATGATGCTGTACGGCTCCTAGTTGGTGATAATCACTTACAGACAAAAGCTGCACTCCGAGATTTGATGGGCTTTGATAAATCCAACTCGTCGGTTACGCTACGCTGTAAACTATAGTTGTTAGCCGAAAGGGAATATTCCCACTCTATCTACTACAATGCCTTTGTGAAATCAGGAAACCTTGCTCCGGTTTCGTATCTCAATAGACGCACCGTAACAAACCACGATCATGATAATGAATCACGCGAATCCTGTTTCAAACTCTTTCGGCAATCAATTTCACTATCGGAATACCAAGAAACCAGACCGCTGTCGAGTTTTCAAACTATCAAAGTTAAAGTCACGGGTTCGAGAAAACTAATTCAAAGTGAAACGTACTGATTCGAATGAAACTGGTAGAATAACGTTAAATGTCGGTAATAATTTCTTGCTGCGATAGCTCATTTTTCCTCCTAAATTCACGGTTTTCAAACACCGTCGTAAAATATTCACACATTGTACGTGAACATTACGCGTGCGAATAGCACAAACTTCACGCTACTTTTCCAGAGTTTTTATCCCTGTAAACGAGCAAAGACT
Source organism: Neodiprion fabricii (assembly GCF_021155785.1). Lineage (NCBI taxonomy): Eukaryota > Metazoa > Arthropoda > Insecta > Hymenoptera > Diprionidae > Neodiprion > Neodiprion fabricii. The sequence continues at coordinate 35,452,693 of NC_060240.1, forward strand.
TTAGCTGCCCACAACATTCCCTTACAAACGCTGATACTTAAAGATAACCGAGATAAATATCTTGCAAGCAGTGAGAACATTTTTCAGTGTTCGACTGCAGTTTTACGCGTATGAAATTCACGGATTGGGGGTGTTGATTTGACGTTGTTGGTACTGCATGGAAATAGAACTGCGAAAAAAGTAATCGATGCGCCACGATTCAAGGAAAATTTATAACAATCCGCGGTATCTGTATTCCGGTGACATTGGAGTAGCGAGGTACCGATGGTTAAAGAATTCTAATCCTGGCTCTAAGGCTCGGATGAAAATTACTATCAGGATTCGTACGCCGAATCGGCTCAGCGAAATCACCCAGCGTCATATCCCAGCTCGAGTCTGTGAATGCGCGAAGCATTCAATAGTCAATGAAGTCGGTAAAGTCGATATGTAATTGCCCCTTGCAATGTAGGCGAATAAGAGCCGGAGTTCGCCAGCTTATTCGAACCAAGGCAAGGGTGAGTCTTTCGCACGTCGAGGCAGCGGATAAACCGGCGTGAATCGAACCTCTGGATTCATCTCGCGTCTCTGCCCCCGACGGCGAGAGAGGTGGGCGATGCCGATGCCGAGGGGCGAGGGGGAGGAATGGCGAAGAAGGAAAGCCACCCCAGGGAGCCCTCGGCAGATTTATGCCACCCCTGGCCAGCGCTGCAACCTCTCGAGCTACCTTCGTACACATTTACCATCGAGCTTCGAATATTATACTGCTGTATATACGTGTGTGTAGCAAAAATGATGAATTGCGCCCACGCTGCACCGAGGAGTGGATGGTTTAAGCGACGCGGTCCTTTTCTTTCCATTTTTATACGTCGTTGTAATTCAGCTCGATCCGCGCATGATTCGGAATTTGGTTATCCGCTCCGTGACTTTGTCTCGGCATCGAATCCCCCCCGAATACGATTCGGGGGTTCCAATTTTCTCACAAATGCGATCTTAACCAAGCTCCTTATTGATCTGCTGCATCGACTCCCGCTTCTTATTCTCTTTCGTGTTTTCGCGTGAAAAAGTGCGGTGATGGATGCGAGCAAAATGCATGAAATTTATCACCCCAGCTGACCTCAGTCTCGTTTTTCTGTCTAGCGGAACGTGTTCTATTATTTTTATTTATTTTCACACTTTTTTTTTTATGATTCTCGTGTATTTTCAGAGGCTGTTTACAGCCACGAAGCGTACCGGGACACTGAGGATTTTAATTACCAAGCGCGTATGTTGAAACAATGTAATTTTACTGTCACGACGAGGAAACGTTAACTAAATTATTTAGAACCAGATGACAATGAACACGAACGAGGAGATTCCGTGTAATTTTTCCTGGAATCCAAATTCACACGTATAATATCAGTTTTCACGTAGCAAAATTTCATCGGATAAATTACGAAAAATAAACTCCGCCACTGCCGGTATTCCGGAGGTAAACATTAGGCCGTCTTCGCTGTGTACGCACCACGATCAAGTACTGAACCGACAATTACAGCAAGCGGAAGTCCGTGCCGCGGAACGGACACCGAGCTTGTTGAATGCAACTGGTAATTGATAACACTGTAACGCAATAATCACTCGGTGGGCGGAAAGCGTGGCTTTTAGCCACAGGACTGTGTAGAGCGCAACATTGTTCAGGGCCGAGGAAACCATCGGACGACAGCTGGGTCAGAGGGGTGAGCTTTGCAGTTTCGCGTGGAGGATAATAGATTTGTCGCGGACCTCGGTTTGGCATAGGATTATAACGGAAGCCTTGATCTCAGCAAACCAGCCAGCATTAATACAATTAGTGCAGCTTTACTAAATGCCATACGGGCATCCGGCTTTTGGAATCAACCCAAACTCCGGTGGTGTACTTACGATTAACCCGACGTAGAACGATTCCGGCAAAGACCTGCGGCGAAAGAACTGCATCCTATAAGCTTGGTATCTCACGATTTTCTTTCTTGGTATGAGAATTCAGCGTCGAAAAATACATAGAAAACCTTTAAATGTAATTCGAGGCCAAAAAAAAAAACTTAATTGCGTGCGTGAAAGGGTTAAACAAATTCCACCTTACCGACTACACGCATGCATTCTGAGCACATTGTAAGCAAGAATTTCGGTATTGACTTTTAGAGACTATTATTCAGTGTTGATTCAACACTATCTGAAGTTAATCCAACATCTTAGGATACTGAACTTACGAACTGACAACAAAAATTATTATGTATGTAGGCCCGCGCCGGTTTGTTAAGAGATTAAATCTTTAATTGGTACAGTACGTACTTGAGTCCGTCACTTGTAGCGATTGCCATCAGTTCATCGGAATCGAAGAGTACTTTTATACCAGTTAGCTTACATTTATGAATAAAAAATTCCTGCGCGCGTGCTTCTCGCTGTCAATGTGTATTGATTTATCTACCGTACAGCGATACCATCAGCACGTACCTAACATATTATTTGCGAACGATAGCTAATCGGTGATATGTTTTATCGTGTAGAAGCGCCGTACAGGCCATCACTTGAGATAAACGAGACGTTAAATTGTGTCGGTACCGAGTTACCTACATCGCTCAGAAATTATATTCGTCGAATGAAAGAATCACAATTTCTAAAAACTGTCTGACTGCTCGATTGTAAAAATCGAATAATTCTATCCTGATATGAAATTTATCAAACGAACATCAATTCCTCGCCAATCTAACTTTCGTAATCTACGCTGGTACTTACATATCGTACATATTATTTAATCCAGGTATACGAATGTTGTTTCAATCAGTCCAGAATTGGGTTATAAGTTATTTTGTAGCATCACGATCATGTTGCTATTCCTATCGCAAAAATGTTGCAGAAAAAAAATTCGACGGTTTCGTTAAACTTGAGTTTCAGTTACACGATGACGGTAAATCGCGGGTGATTATGAAAGAGTCAGGAACAGTATTAAGTTTCGACACCGCCTGTATCGAAAAACGAAATAATATACGAACTTGACATACTTGATACTATATTTCAAAATAGGTCATTCAACTTACTGAGATGAGACAATTTGAAGGCGTCCGCGGTGTTGATGACGTTGACAAACGCCTGCAGCTCGAACCGGCGTCCGGTGACGTTCTCGTTGTAGTTGAGCATGGCGAATTTGAACACAGATTGCACCTCGTCGTTACCCTGTTCGAATATGGCACCTGGAAATAGATAAATAACTTGACCAAACTCGACAGATACAAAGGCTTCGTTGCCTGAACAATATCCTTAATTAATGTCCGGCTCGCGTAAACGACGAGGAAAGTGTTGAGACTTGGACGTCAAACATGCCCTGCAAACTTTTGGGATAAGACGAGAAGAACTTTCTCGCTGAAAGTGACGGGCACATAGCGATGCGTACAAGTTTAAAATTAAACTTTCGCGTCTCGGGATGCAGCTGGATAGATGAAACTTGAAACATGCACCGAGTTCAACGCTCGGCGAAACGATACGGCTGCACTCAGTGTTTCGTAGCGATGACCGTGATACACAATTTGCATGAATAATCAACAAGTCTGCTGCAAAGACGGAGAGCGTGGAATATAAATTTGAATGAAAACTTCTCTCGCTCAGTTGAACGTTCGTTGTCACCCTTACAGTACGACGACGGGCTGAACACGCCGATATCTTCTCACTTTAATATTAATGTTATGCACCGGCATGGATAGCATCGATTCAACGTGCGGAGTTCGCCGAAGCGGCTAGTTACTCAATTGGTCGGCGAACTCGTCCACAACGTGATCTCGTTTCGCGAGGTAGACTGGCGTTACCTGTAATGACGAGGCTTGAATATGGTTCAGTAGCAGGCAGTCAACATCGCAATGGACTGTGTAATTGCTGCAGTAATTCACTATGGCATCTGAATCAGTGTTACCGCGATTGCCGTTGTACCTATCTAACAAACCCAAATCCCTGCAGCATCGGTAATTGGATTCGACATCCTGGATTTATCCGAAAATAAATTATACAAATTCTAACTCATCGTAAGCGATTGCATTCGGTTAACCTTTGATACTATTTTTCACTGAATTTTAAAATGAGATCGTTTTTTTCCTATGCACGATTCATTAGTCAAACTACGGTGGAATTCTTGCCCGTTAAAACAAATATATGTGTTTCAGATTTCATCGATAATCTGCTTTACACGGAGGAGAGTGCTTGCAACGTGTAACGAGTTGAAGGTGTCAATATTAGTGAGATTGTCAACTATTTTAGTTATTTTGACCGCCAATCGGTGTGCAGTCAAGTTCCACGCAAGAAGTAACAAGTCCGTTGCAGAGACTGCGTGGGAGGATGAAATCTAGGGATTAGGCGAAGGTGCAGATTTCGGTAAGTTGACCAATTCTTATTCTAATCACGTCTGTGTCGCAAATCCTTCGGTAGCACGACGCAGACGAGTACGGTTCAATCCTTTCCCAAGTGCACGAGGCAGCGAAGCTTGTGAATACCGTAGTTATAGGGCGGTTAGCGCCTCGTAAACGAAATGACCATGCCAGCGTGCAATGGATTTAATCGAAGCGGAGAAGAGAGACGAAGATGTCGAAGCGTTACTGGCAAACAATGCAGGCATTATTAAACGCCGTTAACAAAGCTTGCCAAAGGACCTCGTGTCCTATTCATACGTCCTTCACGAAAGCCTCGGTATAACGAGGGATTAGGTGTTGAGGCGAACGAGCGTGCAGGAGTGGTAAACTATTCGGAACTACATGAATATTGTACCTATACGTACAGGTGGCGGAAATTTTGCGGAAAACTGTATTAAGGCGTAGCGTAGCTTGTCGATAGGCAAGAACCCGCGATTCCGATTGCGAGGCGCAGTTTTCACGGAGAACCGTGTATATAACGCGTGTTGATGCGTGCGTGCAATGCGCTCACTGCGGACTATGCGACGTGCGATGTATCTTCGCGTGTTCCGATACCTGCACAGATACTTTTCGATTCGGGAGGAATTCCGGACGCGGTTGACGGAGGCGAACATAGCGTGCCCGCGGGCCGCAAATTGCGTCCTGCAGGACGAACGGAGGCCGAAATCCAGATTCCGGAGAAAACGTAGCCCGGTATAAATAAAAAACACATAAAATACCGGAGGCCACGAGTGGACATATATAGATATATATATATATATATATTTATACGTGTACCTTCTTTGCTCGCGTTTACGATATACGTGACCACAATCCGTCCGTCGGCCACAACCTAATGGTTGCTTATATACCAACTTACAGGCGTGGGTCAGTGGCACGCGATTCAAATACCTATGCGACCAGTCCATTTTTTTTCATATTTTGATTTCTCCCTCTTTACCCTTGCAGGGTCGAATCCTACGATGATGAATTCGAAAAGACAATATCGGTTCTCCGCCAAGAAGGCGCATGCCGCATTCACAGTTCGATTTGTTTCGTTGAACAGTTTTATTTACAGCACGTAATAACGTGAAGCTGATCGTTGTTTCGTTATCGTTTCCGTTACTCGTATATTGTTGCAGGTATGGATGAGGGGAGTGTTTTAGACAGAATCGAGGAAGTCGAGTTAGACCGTTACGACGAATCCCTCATGTTCGTTCAAGGCAATTAAACTTTGATCAACTTTGTTTAGCCTATTAAATAATTCATTCAACCACGACACCAGGTTACAGTTCAGCACACGTTAAGGGGAGCTGTAAATTACGTACAGTGAAATTAATACGCCCCCCCCCCCCCCCCCAGGTCTTCGACAATAAAATGTTGTAAACTCGGGCATGCTTTGAGCTTCGGGATTGATTAATATGAGAAGATGATTTATATTTTAATAATGGAAACGCCTCAAGTTGGGGTGTCACGCCGTTACAAAGTATACATCCTGCCCTCGGTGTGCTTTTCATTTTTTACCTTACCCCTGACGCCTCCGTCGCGCTCACTCACTCACATTCTTTCATCGGCGTGGAAGCGCCGAGTAATTTCACTTGAATCACCGCGACTTTAACCGCGGTCTTAATCGCTGAGATAATTGACGTTGCCCTGCACTTTTATCAACAACGTCAATTACGCGTTACCGTCACGTTTTTTAGGCCAACCCTCGAACGGCGCCAGGGCGGATCCAGCCAACCGTGTGATACGCGATCGGTAAACAGGGAGAAACTGATGTAAGTAAATAAATAGAATTTCATAAAAACGGGGCAAAAATATTAAAAAGTATAATCACGATTTATCGAGGGTTTCACCGCTACTCATCTCGTAGCTTCAGTGCCCGTCTGGCATTTGGCAAGAACCAGACCGAGGGCGAAAGTATAAAGCTCGAGGGTCATAGCATAGTCCGCGAGAATTATTGTTATTATTAAATGCGGTAAACTTGAGGAATGTGGCATTCTTCTCGGTGCCGCTCGCGGACATGCATCACGCGTCCATTCGGCTCTCTGACACCGCGACCCGCTGGATTCAAGCCCCGATTTTTCACATTTTTCAATCTTTTTTTATTCTCAGAAAGGATTTTGCCAAGCTTTTCACTTCAGTGCTTTTATACTGGGTATAATCTGTTGAACGAGATAGAAAGATTTGCGTGGCCTGACCGTAAAATTATACCTATACGTATATACACTAATGATCAAAACCAGTGGCCGATATTCTCGTTTCTGTAGTTTAACTGTATGGATCTGCGATCAAATTGCCCGAAGTAACGCTGCAATGGAGCAACTCAAGATGGGAAAATCAAGTCGAATCGAGTAGCTAAGCGGGCATCCAATTAAACTGCGGTCAGCTTATCAGGGCTGTTGTGATGAATATGGCTGGAGGCAAGGATTTTTTGAGAAAATGAGGTAGCTGATTTTCGTTAGAATTGATCTGACTCTGATCTGGCACACTCGGGCAATGCATACAGCTGATTAGAGTACTTTTTTAAGCAATTGAAAAACGAGTACGTGGTACGAAGACGACTTCGTACGACTGAGAAAGCTGTGTCGCAAATCAAATTGGAAGGGTCTGCAAGTCGGAATTTTATCGGCACGAATACGGCGTATCAGCCAGTGAAAAAAAGCGGGGTGACCATGGGTCGGAAATTGGTTCTGATATACCTAGGCCCGCAAAAAAATCAAATATGTCATGTCAGCGTCGCATTCGGATGTTTCACAGATGTTAGCAAGTTTTTTGCTTCTCCCTATTTTCAGTTCTTTGGCGGATTTTACCGCAAGTAAGTTGCTGTCATTGGAATGCTGGATGAGAAGAGGGATGAGCCAAAAAATACGACCCTGGAACTTGCGAGAAAGAAACGGCGATCTGTTTTGAGAATTCTCAAAGTCAACGAGATTCTACAAGATACGACTAAGTGATATTTTGTGATTGGTGATATCCAAGCTAGGGAAGAAGTTAATTCTTGATTACTTGAACTTTACAAATTGTAAAGCGAGTGGACTCAGCTTGTAAGTTCTACTCTAACACACCTGATGTAAGGAAACAAGACGTCCCGCATTATTCGTTTGTTGGTATAGAGACCACTTGATGCTCTAACGCGGTGATATTTCCCGTCTCAATACCTAGAACATCGTGATCTTCGAGTTATACCCTGCAGCCGCAGACTTTGTTCGAGAATCGACTGAGCCCCAGCAAAGCACTTAAATCGAGTTGCCATGGTATCTAAGAGGCTAGTAAATTCTGAGCACTCAAATTTCGCGGGAGAATCGATTAGAGGCGAAATATATTGTTCCAAGCGAAATACATTCGCGCCGTCATACCAGGCAAATAATGACGAGTGGCATGAGCGATGCTGAACACGATTGATGACAATTTTTGCCCTCCTTTTATCTCATTTCCCATCCCCCGTTTTCATGCCCATCAATCAACGAAGATCTTGCATCCTGCGTACATGCGGGATCAAAAGTGTCGATCGAACGTACAAAGTACGTCCCTTCTCTGACAAACTAGAGACAAGCGGAGGACCGAGTCGCAGAATCGCGGGCAAGGGAATAGCTTGAGGGGACAAGCAAGGAAGGCAAAAACGAGATTAAAAGAAATATAACGCAAATGCTTCTTTCAAGTCGAAGACGGAGATCGAATTTGATAAGAAAGCACGAGTGTGTGGCTGGCTGGCTGGCTGGCTGGCTGGCTGGCGTCGCGGCGGTCGTCGGGTGGACGTTGCGAGGATGCCGTGCGCCAATCAATACACGTGCGACGGCGCTCCACCTGTCAACGATCGCGCCAATTTCGAGCATAAGTTTGGCACGAAGACAGGTGGTTGACGGTCGGGACCACGTGCCTCGGCAGCGAAGGCCCAAATCGTCAGGCGACAGCTGGAGACGGGGCCTCAAGGATGGTAGCATGAGCCGAAGAAGAAACCCACTTGGCGGAGAATCTGCAGCTGGGTGATTCTCGGTAAGCTCCCGCTCGTCGTCGTGCCTTTGTCTCGTAATGCCCTTTCAGCGCAGTAACGAAAAAAAGACGCGCGGCGGTGCACGGACCGAGGACTCGACTATACCCTGCTCCAAGAGAATTGATACCATCGCATGATACTGTTCTTCAATTAGGCAAACAAACAAGAAACGGAGATAGCTGTCCTCTCTCTCTCCGTGTTTCTTGTAGCGTTTCTTTTAGGAGACCCGGCAAGCTCTGCTTCTGTACAACTACATCGCTGCAGAGGAACGGCCGTTAAGCCTTCCCTCGCTCCAGGCGAAGGTGCTAGGCAAGCCCTCTCCATCCAGCTTTCAAACGAATCCTCAACCAGGCAAGGAACCTCGACGAAGCGTGTCGGAAATAGTTTTTGAAGCTCACGTCTACACTGGCAGATAACTCGCGACGCACGTCGTTATTGGCCACCATTACACCGCCTAATTATCGAATTAGCTGTGTCGGTGGTCCCGTTACGAGCTGGGCGAAGAAGGATCGCCGCACTCGATCCTGCCGAGTGCCTCGACGCCCATTGTCCAACCCCTAACTGGCATATTTTTCCGTTCACTCTGCTCGACTGGAATCTGGATCTGAAGAGCCGAGGGGTCTGGCGCAGCAATTGGATAAAAAAAAAAGAAAAAAAGGAGGAAGAAGAAGAAGAAGAAGAAGAAGAAGGAATGATCAGTTGTGACGTCATCCAATCGGGATACGAACAGACAGATGGAGTAGCATTAGGTCCCAGAGGCTTCTTCCGTGATTAACTTAATTATACGTCAGACTTCGGTAATTACACAAGGCAAGAAGCTCGTCGTGTTACTTGAGGTGGGCGATCGCGTGGCTCGTCATTCGTTCCATAAGGATAGAAGAGGAGGGAAGATGTGAATGGATAGAAGTGGAGGGGGTGGCAGGATCCACGCGCAATGCAGCTTCGAGAATCTTCCTCGTTCGTCGCAATCAAGGAGTAATCATCGAACTCGAATTGACAGCTTCTTTTTCACCTCACGTAAGCTCATTCGTATTTTTTCGACTCCTTGGGGATAAGTGTGCGTGTGTCAACCGGGTGAAGCTGGTCAATTCCAGCTTCCACGGAGTTCGTCCATTCGCATCCGTTTCCCCGGACCCCGCGGGCAAACGTCCCTACGCTTCGTGCCTCGATTGATTCGGCTCTTCGTACGGTTTATTCCCGGCGTCCAATTACCGTATACCAAGAGACATTCACAAGGAATGGCAAGACGCACTCGTCTCGTATATAAAGCGCGATTTGTTTTCTTGCTACGACGTTTCAACCGCGTGGATTTGTCCTTCCAGCCCTTTTCTCTCACCTAAAATCCGACCGCGATTAATTTCTGTTTCATCATCGTTCCTATCTTACTGGAAAAATAAACGAAATTCATTCCAAGAATGGACATTCAAGGTTAAAATGCAATATCTGCAGAAATATTGATCTAACTGTTGGATGTTAATTAACAGTGAATATCGCCGGAAAAGATGTTGTTCTTTCCCAATGGAAAGGTGTTTATATCCTATATCGATCAAGCCCAAAATACGTTTCAACACTAACTAATCGAACACTGTTGAATTACGTCACCGACGTTTCGCCCTCGTGGCAATAATTCCATGTTTTTTTAACACTCCGTTGCGGTTGAAAAATTGATAATTTTGTGCCGACAACCGTTTGTCAACGGCATTGACTTTTCTCCGAACATTTATGTGGGCGCCAACGTTACCGGATCGCGCGATAACTTTACAGCCAGGGGAGGAGCCAGGGGTTGGGTAACGGACTATATTTATCTAGTTGCCCGAGCTTACTTACGCGGGGTGACTGATGTCACGACATACAATAGCGGTTAATTAAATTTGCAGCGCGTCTGTATTCACATCCACCCTTGCTGAGCGGTCGGCGTAGCCGACAAGGTCCCTTCAATCATCTGTAATCCATAACTTTCAGCCTTCCACGATTGACTTGCAATTATAATTTGGAATTGAAAAAATGTTCTTATTTTTATGAATGGTAATTTCTAGTGAATTTTTTTTTCTCTCTTTCCTGTGTGTACTGAATTTAAAAAAATCATCGATTTCCAAACTGGTTCATCCCTTCTTCTCCATCGTGTACTTTTTCCAGCTGGAAAAATGTAGACGCATTTCAATCAGCACTAAAACGCTATGTTGAAACCAACACTGAGTACAGTCTTGTGATTACGGATGCCGAGCGAATCGTTAGATTAGCACAAAAAATCTTTGACAATCTACGCGATCGTTGTTCGAATTCTCTCGGATCGAGTTGAAGTAGAACAGCGGCAATCGTTGCTCAATGTTTCGATTTTCTCCTTCTTTTGAGATCCAGTGGCGCCAGCATTCCGTAAGCTCATAATAATCAGCTGCTACCTCTCCAAGGCCGGGGAATTTTCACCCCCTTGCTGCAAAGCGGCACGGTGCGAGCGAAGCTCTTATACAATTTTGGTAATGACGAGTCGCAGAAAGAGGAAAGAAAGGGAGAGGGGGGGGGGGGGGGGATGGGGGGAGTGGAGGGGGGAGTGGAATAAAAAGGGAATTGAAAAAGTAAGAAAAACGGGTGCGGCTGCAGTTACGGTGAGAGCTGGGCCACCTCGGCAATAAATATATCAAAAGAAATCCCCAAGGGCATGTGATAAAAGAACGGTGAAAGAAAATAATAAAAGTCACAAGGCGAAGCCATGCAGGCCAGGCGTTGTGAACGTGGCGCAACGTGCGGCGGGGGGGGGGGGGGGGGGGGGGGGGAATAATCTTCTTTGGTGTTGAAAAATTTGTCAGTCAACTGTCGTTCATACGCATTCAATTATATTATAGATAACGTACCTATGCTCGTTCGTTTCTTCGACTCGGTGTTTGCCGTGCCAAGTCGGTTAACGCGAACACAGCAAGCTGGTCTTGCGCAGACGGCAACGTAAAGGGAAGAAAAATAAACAAAGAAAAAAATAAGAGAGAAGAATGAGACGTATCGCGATGATTTATCTTAGAACAATTTTTATATACTGATCGGTGGTCTCGATGCAGAGAAAATATTACCGGTCATGTCAATACAAATTTGAACCATTCTTTATGTTGGATTTTTTAACCGTATTTTTGCCTTTTTGTTTTATTCGTTTATTTTCATTTGTTTTTACCAAACTTTCATTTCTCACCCATCCTCCATGACAAATGAGTGGTTTGCGAATTTATTCGCGCCCGCTCTGTTCTGCCTCCGTGATCCCACGACACGTGATACCTTTCGACGCGTGTCAAGTAGATCGGCGGCACTAGATCAGTCGCGAAATTACTTTTCTACGTTATTATGGACGAGGCGAAAAGTGCGGGAAAATAAATGTAGCGGGTATGATCACGTGATTGAAAAACAAAAAGTAAAAAATCCAATCAATTTCTCGTCCGGTTTAATGAAAGTTCGATAATAATAATTACCCACCTCGATCGCGTCGGGGGTATGATTTTTCTCCATTTTTTAATTTCCATCTTTCGTCCTCCGCCAGCGCGCCCCAAACCACGATAGATGAAATTTCTGCCGATGGAGCTGATCGATGAGTCAGTGGTCGGAGAAGACACAGCTTTAGATGAGTACATACATACATATATACCATATTATAGGTATACGCCCGCCAACCTGACAAGATAAGTTCATTCAAATTCGTCCCCGCGCAGTTTTACTCTAACCGACAGCGAGCGGGACTCGCGACTGTATAAAGGTAGCTAAGGTAATTTAATATTTCATCCCTTGAAATATTCCGAGGGCTTGAATTAAGTTCTTACCACAGATATTGAATCTACTTTATGTTAATATCCAACCTCAGACCCCAAAGCCCACAGAGAACCCAGAGAAGCTGGTGACCTCCGCTTCTTCGGCTTCTTCCTTCCGGCCCTCCTTCCCTTTTCTCCTCCACCCTCCCACCCTTCCACACACCCCGCGGAGCGGCGTAGCCTCGAGGGCGAGGCGAATGCGATGTCAGATAGAAAGGTGCGGGGTGTGAAAGTCGCGGAAGGGTGGTTCAATAATTTGTGAGGGTTGCTCGGGGAGGGTTTCGAACGAACCACTCGCTCCACTCGCGTCATGCCAGGGGAAATCGTAGCAGTCGATGATTCTCAGGACGTCTTTTCGCCGTTTCAATCTGAGATATTTGGGGAGGGCTCGAGAGAGGGCGGCAAAAGTTTCACCACCCCCTCACCCTAAAGACATTGGTCAAATATTTATTATAGACATTTATAGGTATACAGCCTGGCAACGTGCCTTCGATATCTCAAGTACCTACATAGGTACACCCTTACATCCGTTAGTATGAGTAGGAAGTTGGTTGGTACGAGTAACGTTTTCTCAAGATTTTACCCTCGTGCGGAAACAAGGGAACAAAGTCGAATCTTAAATACCGTGAGTAATTCTAATCTTTTCCATCTTTCCAACGGCAAAAAGATCGGATCTATTGTAACGAAAGAGCTGACAAGGGTCGTCGTTTCTTTCTCTCGTTTTCACTTTGTCATGCTTTTGCTACATTGAGTAAAGACTTCTTATATTGTTACTCGCTTACGTTTCGAGTAGTTGACGAGTTTCCCATTACACGTTGACGTTTGAATCGTAAGTTTAGGAATTACAGCCAACCATCATTTGTTTTGCGAATATAACTTCGTAGCAAATAAGCTGTAATCGCTTGATCAAGAAATTCTGTATTACGTTATTAATTTATTCTTATGAAAAACTATTTTTACTCGTGCAATTAAAAACCATGGGCCGATAATATGTATAGGAAGGAATTACGACACTCCCGGTAGAAACATACTTAATTCATACTCGCTCGTTTGAACACCGTGATGGGTCGTTATTTTTCTAATCAGTCATACGCGCCGTCATTCCCTGCATCAGATATTGAGTCGTGAGCACGAATAACATGTATAATGTAGTATGGTGAAAAAAGATGTAGAATTTCGTCCCAGGAAAATATGAAAATTTCGTCGGTGGGTTGTATATTACAGGTAGAGCTGATGCAGCGCGCTCTATATCCGCTCAATATTTTTTGAACTGATGTAATTTGATAAAAACGTCAAACGGCTGCAGGGGACTGAATTTGCCGGACGCTTTGAAAAGCGGAGAACATCACCCCCTCGTCAACGGGCAGATCCCTGCAGACTGCGAATGAACCATCATCGACAAGAACGGGTATTCCCGCTCCATAGCAGCCCCTTCCGTGAAAATTAAAACCTCTGTGATTACGCGTGAGCGCACACGCGTAATGTGCGATGACTGATGACGTGCTGACGCGTAATCAACGACTGTGATTCTAATTTGCGGACATTGAAAGCCGCGCAAATCGATCCCGTTCTACAAATTCTATCTCAACACCAGGATTAAATAGATTAACGCTGCAGGAATTCCGGGATGCAGTTTTCAAAACTCGAGTTTTTTTTTTGTACGATTTCTGATTTTCTTCATTAACTACTTTTATTTCCTCGCGGTTATATTCATTCCCACATTCACGAACGGGGAAAACATCATTAGAAGTGTTTTACGTAATATTCGTCGACGATGATGTGGATCTGATGCTTCGACTGGCCCAGCTGCAGCAAACCGTGCACCGGTATGCGCATATACGGGCATGTTTGCAAAGTCTTGTTTGTCATGTTGTCAGAACTTGTGTTTGCACACCACGATATACATATATATATATATATATATATATTCATTTATAGATGCATGTATGTATGCATATGTGTGTAGGTAACGGTATGTACAGTTACAAGCTACGTAGCTTATGATAACCCGGCACCGTGTGCCATAATTAGTTGATACAACAGCGGAAAGCGTTAACCTCGGTTTTGGCGCGAAATTTTCGTGCATGACATGCCCGCTAATCCGGATGCTATCCACGTTTCCAGGTGTCAATCGCTTACGTATAACTTGTACATATATTGCAGCATAAAAAAAAAAAGATAAAACGCAAAAACTACAACGTCGAGTAGTCGTAACTGAATTTTGCTTTTTCTCATACCTGGAGTGTTCTTTTGACGTGATGTGAGAAAAAAAAATTTAAAAAAAAAAAAACTAATTATTCACAATAAATGCAGACTAGCGACGCTTCAGAGGATAGTCTAACGACTTCCTCTTGTATGCGGAAACGCGGCGGCCACTCGACTAGGCAGAAAGGAACTACAGACGGAATGAGACACGACTGTATTTGAAATTCCTGCTACAGTCTGAGGGTGCACGCGGTTAATGTTAAAGTTGTCTATTTAAGTGCCGATCTCGGTGCGAATGACGTTGCTTCAAGAGGCGCGTCTCAGTTTTTCATTTCGTCATTGTTACATCGAGGAGTAACCCCTCTAGAATAATAAATCCCACTTACGACGCTCGTATTAATTTAAAACATAATTTTGTAGCTAATTTTTTCCGAAATTCTCTTAATCTTTCACTCAGTTGAAGAGAATTGAAAATATGACAAAAGCCTGTGGGTAATTTTTTGTCCGACGTTAAGTTACCCTCGAAGTATTATCTCTCTTTTACCGCGTGCATTTAGTTTAATTCGCGGAGGAGTTGGCAACTTCTCAAATTTTTACGAGCATAATATATAACGCGTTAAATAATTGCCTGCACAGGTTGTGAAGTTAAAAAATTCATACAGCCTTTCCTCAAGAGCCGGTAAAAGAAGAAAACAAAAGTTTTCTAAATTAGATGCGCAACTAGAACAAAAGCTCGTAGCTTGTGAGCTAAATTCGTAATTTTCAAACCTGTTTAACGAGATGTAAATTAAAATGTGATACGCTACAGGGTAAGAAAGTCTTTGAAAAATTAATTGTCAACCATAAAAAAAAAGGGAAAGGGGAACAAAAAACTAGAACGCAAAATAAGAATGGAGCGAAGAAAGGAAATAGGGAATTTATTTTGCTCTGAGAAAAGATACACTCTAATATCGTAACTAGAACCGATTTCTTGTTTATTTCTCACGAACTATTTAACCACCGTTAGGAAGTCGGCGTCCTCGAAGACTATTTGTACTCGACGCAATTGTCACATCGACAAAATCACGTGCTAACACAGTCAATGGAGAGGACAGCACTCTGATTGATACTGCTAATACGCTAGCTCAACTCATTAGTACCGATTTGAGTCGAGGATGAATCGCCAGCGTTGGTATCTCGATTGGTTCAGTCTTGTTCGAGCCGTCGGCCATGTCCGTTCTTTACGAGAAGGTGTTTCCGGTTTGTTACATACCGCTGAAAATTCTCTTGAAAATATGCTTAACGGCGACGATTGCTGCACTCCTGCTGTTACCGTGCGTATTTTTTCTCGACGCAAGAACGCCGTTGATGCTGCGAAAAAATAAAGAGAACGCGAGCCTTGGGGAGCGGAAATTGAAGACCGTTTTATACTGGACAAAAATGTTCGGCAATAAAAGCTTCTATTTCGGTGAAGGTGACGTATTTCGTGACTGTCCTATATCAGCGTGCCGCGCGACTCACGATCGGAAATCGCTGAGGGTTCAGGATTTCGACGCTGTTTTATTCCACGGGATACAAACGAACGCCTCCGATCTTCCCCCGGTCAGGTCACAGTGTCAAAAATATATTTTCGTCCTTATGGAGCCGCCCGCGAATTGGGGATTGGACGCCGCCTTCATCCCGGACCAATTTTACAACTGGACCATGACCTACCGCCGAGATTCGGACATTCCTAGGCCTTACGGATACGTTATTCACTCCGCCACAAACACACCCTTGTATCCCTTTGGAACGGGAACTCTGCACGACCTGGCGTACAATGGAGTTATTTATGGGAATCTTCGTTCGACAAAAAATCACACCTACAGGCTCGAAGGTACTTATGAAACGTATCATTATTACAATTAGCCGAGAAATTTTTCCACGCCTGTTGGTTTCGATAACGATCGCGAGTTTGCTCAATTCGTGGCAACGACTTTTTTCACTCGTTTTATATTTACTGAATCGAATGAAAATAAGGTTGGTCGGGGAAATCTTGTTCGTTACAATGCTGGCTCTGGGGTAATTATTTTTCACGATAAATAACCCGAGATTTCATTAATCAACAGAACAAAGGAGAGCTTTACGGTTGACCCAACGACGAACTGGCGTTCTGAGTGTCATTTAAGTTTGACCAAAGTTTCATCTCGTCCGACCCGGAGCCCGACCTTAACGTAATCTAATCTAACCGCAATTCCGTGATTGATTTGTGCTCCTCGTATCACGACAGGTAAACGAGTCGCGGCTGCCTGGTTCGTATCTCACTGTCGGACGGCCAGTTCTCGAGAGCGTTACGCGTCCGAGCTTCGGAGGTACGTCGAGGTCGACATCTTCGGGAGATGCGGCGATCGCCGTTGTCCGATGAACAGCGTGAAATGCTACGATATGCTGGAGGCCCGCTACTACTTTTATCTCGCATTCGAGAACTCCTTGTGCCAGGATTACGTTACGGAGAAATTGTACAAGGTGATGAACTACGATGTTGTACCAGTCGTCTACGGAGCTGCGAACTACACGGAATTCGCACCCCCCGGTTCCTACATAAACGTGGCCGACTTTGAGGGCCCTGCTCACCTGGCAAAACACCTTCGCTACCTCATGAACAACCCGCAAGAATACGCCAAGTACTTCTGGTGGAAGGAACACTTCTTCATCGACCTAAGTCATCGCGTCACGTTGTGCAATATGTGCGCTATGCTCCACGACGAGAAAAGTCTCGCCGTTTCCGTTATTTCAGGGCTAAAGAAATGGTGGTCGCGAAAAAGATGTCAGGATCCTGTAGAATTTTTTAAAAATACAACCTTGCCCAGGCAATAAATTTCTCTTTCATTATTCTTCACGCTGTCATTTTGCGCAATTTTACGGGTATCGCTGTACCGGAAGCTCGCGGCTCTGAAGAGTGAGAGGTGAGTGGCTGCGGGTAAAGGGCGTTGTCTCGCATTCGTCGAACAAATATCGGCTTATCGACGTCATATCATGTTCAACACGGTTATAGTGTTACTCCGCTCGGGTCCGTTTCACCTCGCCGCTTCGAAGGGAGACCAGAGATTCGCGTATAGATCCTGTATCGTTAATTACCGAAAACCAATTTGGCCAGTGATTACCGATTGGTACGGTTATCGGTGTTACACTACCCCTGCGCCCTTCCCCCCCTGCTCAACCTCTGCCAATACTCACTATCAAGCCCCCGTGGCTTCCCGTATTCACCCTAATAGCTTTGCCCAGATATAACGGTTTAGCGATGACTATTTCGCTTTGGAACTTGGAAAAATTCGCTCTCCGTTACGAGGGAATCAAGCGGTAGGTATCGCTAACCAAGAGCCACATTCAACTGCTACCGTTGATAATGGACTAGAGTTTCAAAAATCGTTGCGCGATCCAAAAAAAAAAGCAAACTGAATGATTTTTCCGAAAGGTAACGCAATTTTTCGATAAGTTACGTACAACGTATCTGAATTGCTACTTTATTTATTAATCGAAGTTCACAGACTCTGATCCCATTAATATCGTCGAGTGTTTTCCACTGCCAAATTCTACGATCGGTTTAAAGAACAGAGCGAATCACGATCCTTTTTTACGGTGTATATGATGACGAAGAATCTACGAAGGTTGGATAAAATTCAAGAATGGTTGGTGAATTCTCATTTTAAGATCAGCAGCTAGAAGCTGGGACGTGAGCACAGAGAAAATACACGTATAAATTCTGGTAGCAGGGGAGTGGAGTATGGATGTAGGAGATGGAGCGGCGATGCGGGCTCAGCGTGGATTTCGACGCTGGGACCGTCCCAGAGCCGAGTCTTTATATAAAAATGGCTTTTCCATGTCCGTGGAACCCCGCGACTTGCCCACAACTTCCCCTCGGTTTTACCCCGAAGCCGAAGAGCTCCGTTCTCGTCGTCCCCATCCTCCTCTTCTCCATTCCGCCGTGTTCCTTTTGCCCGTCGCGTCGAGGGTGAGCGAGTGGGGGATGAAGTATAAAAGTGAGAGAAAACAGAAAACGCGACGAACGGTCAAGCGGACAAGCGGACAGAGGAATGGACGGTCAACCGCACCAATTAACGGCCCTACAAATCGGACCATTACTTCGGCCACGCGTTATACGTGAAATAAGGTCGGTTCTTCGCGTGCCGCGCACTGACAACGAGAGAATCGAATCCGTGAACGATGCCTGTTATTTTTCCAGGGTGAAAACTGTCGGTGAACACAATTAAAAGCATTGGCATCGACTCTTCGATCCACCGTTGGAGAAAGGCTGATTGGATGCTTGTGCGTGGAAAGGGTATAAAAACTAGACGAGCTGATTAAGCCGAAGTGATTTTGTTTTCGATCGAATCGAATGCTGATTAGTTTCTAGTCACGGTGATCAGCTACAGGCTGCTATATCGTCGGAAGGATTTTGGTTCGATGGAAAATCAGGTATAACTCGTAAAAAAAATTTTATACGTTTCAGTCGAACGCTGCAGTTCTCATGCGTTTCAAATATCACCGTGTTATCGAAAAAGAAAAGAAAACTTTTCCCAGAATTCGCGTTGAGGAGAAACTTGAGCTTCTGGAGCTTGGCGATTGGTACTTTTCACATCACGAACTCGGTGCAAGGATACGAGACGATCCCAGATATTCAACTCGTTCGAACAAGTAGATTGCAGGTATGTGCGCACTTAAAGCAATGGCATCTAGTTCAGCAATAGGTATCGCTGCAAGCCAGCAGGGAATAAAATTTGATTCGACACTCGCGGTCTTTCGTTGAAATTTTTGAACAGATCTGTCGTTTATTCCACGGTGAATTTTCCTAGTACGTATGAAAAGGTCGGCGCAAAGTTTTATCCCTGCAGTTTCTTCGTCTTCTTTCTAATCTTCTTCTTTCGTGTGAAAAAAATTTTTCTCCACCTCCTTACACATTTCTGAACACACGGTATTTCAATCTATTTTATATTCTTGGCGACAATTTAGCACGTTTTGTGGTGATTTCGGTATACATGCAGGTTAAAATATGGATAAAAGCTTTCGCAACTTTCCGCTCTACGAAGTATAAGTTAGATATGTATGTATGTACATACATACACACGTATCTCAGCCAACAGGAACCAGTGCAGTACAATAACTCGAAATCACGCTCACCTGACTTCACGCGACTACTTCAGCGGTTGGAACAGGAGAAAAACTAACAATAGAGAAAATCCCCCAGTGATGAGAGAGAGAGAGAGAGAGAGAGAGAGAGAGAGAGAGAAAGATGGAGCGACAAAACAGAGGAATGGTACGGGTGCAGCGAGGGAATGAGACGGAGCTGGCTATCTCAGAAAATTATGTTAGTCCTATCTCAAGCTGAAAGGAGAAACGAGGATGGGATGGTGGGATGAGAGATAAAAGATAAAAGATAAGAGATGGGAGATAAGCGATAGCTGAAATAAAAGGAACCCGCTGCATCGGTGCCGGCCTCGAACTTAGCGCCGTGTGGACACCGGAGGAATAGAAATATTACCGTCGGTATTACCCGCACCCCTACCCGCAGTGTTCACCTCCGCCCATTCTTCTCATCCCGGCGAGGTGATCGACCTTTTCCAGTTTCCCTTTCCCCGAGCTTTTTTCACCCTACACTATATCCGGCTCGCGAGAAATAGCCGTATAAATTGATTTTCCGCGGCAACAGAGAACCTGCAGAGCTTGAAAATCGCATATTATAAAATCAATACGTTTGCTTATACCGTGGGGAAAAAATCTGAAATGTCTCGAGAATTGACGCGCGCGCTTTTAGAGTCGCAGGAGTCGGTGCATTGCAGCTCTGCGAAAGAGAGCAGCTGCTAGATGACCCGTTCTTAAATTTATGACGGAGTTTATGATGTCTGGAACTGTATAAAGTGGAATTGGAACTGCGCCACGCGACTTTATAGTAGAGTCGTTGCAAATTGGCCATAGCATAACTCACACAACTCTAGACGATGAAAGAAAAAATCGATTAAATTCATGAAACGTCCTGATTCCCTGATCCATGATCCACTCTCACGAAAAATACGTAACCTAATGGATTGTTGTGACATACTGTGTGTATCCATTGGTTCAGGAATATATAGTAGTCCTTAATAAGACTGTGGAAGTGGTGCGAGATTCGGGATTGATTTCGATCACGAATATGATGCACGAAAGTGAAAGACGTATACCGATCTGGGGGGTAAGTTTTCAGGGGTGTTAACTGATGGTGCCATTGCTACTTGCAGGTATCGAGGTGCGTGCTTTTTTAATGAATTCTAGTAGCAATTCTTGAAGGGTCGTCGTCGAAGTATAAGTAGAATTTGACTGAGTACTGGTTTACCTTCGAAGAAGGTGACCGTCACTCGTCAGCGATGGCCAAATATCGCATGGCGCGAAAGTTGTCGATAATCGCGAGTAAAGGTGCGTCGCACGGATTGAGCGATACCTTGGCGGAATCGCTTCTGCAGGGGTTGGAAACAGTTGTTGGGCCGACTCGGCGATGAGCACTCGCTCACCCTCCGATCCTTAGCGGTGACCGAAATGAGCCCCGCACATACTGGGACGAACGCCGCGCCGACATCCATTGCTTTATTATCTCGGCCCCAGGGCCGTGACTAGGGGCTCGGCTAAAGCGTGCGTACGAATATCTAGCCATGGCGTATTCCCCGGGAGTGTGCGTGAGCGAGTGAGCATTTATAGGCACGCCGTGCACGCACACGATCACAGACAACGTCTAGGTAAGTACGGCGAGCTAGCAGCTGTTGCGAACGCAATTTTCCCTCATATAAATCTTCCGAGTTACGATATTGAATTAAACGTTCGCTCCGGATCGCTGTATCGAGCGAGGAAATCCCCCGAGTCTTATCGACCCGATTTTTTGTCGTCTCATAGCGATATTTAATGCGGCAATCAAACCCGAAGTCGTGGAAAAAAATTTACCCCCCCTCCCCCCCCCCCCCCACATGTGGCCCCTGAAGAAAAAAGTAGTGGCTACCTTCTCGATGATATAAAAAAAATTAACAATTAGATTTAAAAAAAAAATTAAAAAAAAAAAAACACAGACAGAATCGGGTGTTTCGTATTTGAGACCGTCTGAAATATACACCTTTGTTATTAATTTTCACCGGAGAAGCGTTATATTTCACGGTATTGAACTGTCTGTTCTTTGTCCAGCAGCTTATATTGCAAAACAGTATGGAAGAATTGATTTATCATCAGCAATGCTGTATAGCGATAGAAATAAAACATCGGGTTAAGTTTTTTTCTGTATTATTTTTTGTCCCCCTCCCCCCCCTGAATCGTTCAAAGTGAATCCCAACTCCGAGAAGGTGCGGGGCTGGTTTAACTCCCAACGGTTTTTGTCTGCCGAGTAAAGTTCGGCGAAGGGACTCAGACTATCGCGAAAGTCATTACTACAGCTTGCCTGGTTGCTTTTCGAAGTCCTCGTCTTCGCAGAGACATATATATATATATATATATGTATATATACTACGCATGTACACATTTATATAAATTTTCCCACTTCACCGCGCTAAAAAGTTTTACTAAACACTCGGCGTTCGCGACGGGGAGTCCGCCAGGCTTATATCCAACGTCTAGTCTCTGTATAAGTTCCTTCTACCAGTTGAAGTCGCACAATCCTTCAGCGCACCCTCAACTTATCCCTCAATTTATGGCTATCGGGCTGATCGACGCGTGTCCGACTGCATCGGCGACTCCTCCGGAGTCCAGAGCCTCGGAGTATCGGCTGTAACTTACCTGTTACGCTCGTACCATCCGAATCCATATCTCACCGGCACCCCTTGGCCGTTCCTCGTCCTCTGACGTCTATCCTCCTCCCTCTCGCGCCCCTTGTCCTCGCCGCCTTTTACAGCTTCGTAATTGTTTTTCCGCCATCAACTGCTTTGCGCTCCCCCATCGCGGGACACGCCGCGAAAGGGAAGCAAAAATGTGCGTCTGGTTGCGCCCCGCGACGACCCAAGGGACGTGGGGAAGCTGAGCTCAAGCAGTAACTCACGTAATACGCGGTAAACACCCCGCCTCGACCTCGGCGGAAATCCCCTTGGCTCACCCCCGAGCCTCATCTCGCACCAGTAAATACTTTGCCTATATTACGTGTACGGATACGTCCTACTTACGTCCTACGATGCACGCGCCCGATACCGCGACCTCCGCGTCGGCTTCATCGGTCATAAAACTCCGCCTGCGGGTGACGAAAGAAAGATTTATCCAGGCGCTCGTATTTATTTGAAAACCCCTTTGACGACGCCTTTCGGCATTTGAATCCGACAAGATTTTATTCGCAGCCACCGTCTCCAGTGACGAAATACGGTAGGTATACTAATCGCGTTTAAAAGCCAAGACAAGAGCCTGAAACGATCAGCTGATTGTTTCGTTCGGCGCCATATTGGAAAACTCAAGAGTCCGGATAGGCGGGTGCAAAAATTTTCAATCTTACGACCATGTGCAGAAATGAGCAGAGCGTAAAGTGAGAGCGACGCGTTTCATCCTCTGGGGAAAATAAGTTGCAACTTTACCGGTGAGTTTTACCTAGGTGTAAAAGTGCATCGGTCTTCGTGCAGGGGAATATCTTCCGCCCGAGCTTCCGTGTCGGCTTCCCTATGCTCTGCACTATGAAAGTGGGCTAAGGATGAGTTATGACGTTGTGAAATATTGCGGAACAGATATGATCTGGAGTTTATATGGTCTAGTCGGTGGGCTTAGACCGAAAGTCAAGCTAGTCGCGATGCTCGTATGAACAGCGTTTGAGCGTAGCCGTGAATACAGAGCGCTGAAGATAATAAATATTTTTACAGAATGGGTAGCTCAGACCTGCCTGCAACTATGAATAGAATTGCATTTTGTTTGCAAGATTGTTTGAATCGGCTTTTTTATTTTCGCATTTGTTTTACTCTCGACTAACCTGTTGCATTACACAAGTTGACCAAATAAAAAGTTCATCACTCTGTAGTAATTTTCTATTGGGGAAAAAGCTGAGGTGTAAAAAAAATTGAAAAATTTTCCACTTACTCTCTGCAAAGTCGAGTTGAGTGAAATCGTATTTCGCTCCATCAAGTCACTGCATTGTTCGTTTAACCTTTCCACGTCGTATCATTTCATCACCTAATTATAACTGCAGATTTAGCTAATCGTGGTAGACAGCGTAATTTAATCTCTCGAAGTAAAATATAATGATCGGGTAGGGGGATCTTTTTATAAATACCTACGTTGAAACGGAAAGGAAATACGATCTTCGTTTTTTTTCTGGTACAAGAGGTATAACAGTTACTCCAATTATGAGTACCTCGAGAATATTTTTTTATTTCCTTATTATTCGGTATTTCTCAACGACGATTTTTCGTCATCGTTAATTGGTAATACAAAACTTAAAGTTCTTATGCAAATATATCATCTTCTCATTTGGCAATATCATCTCCAGGTCCACAGTCTACGATCTAAGGTGATGATTTTCCACCTAAGTCTCAAGTATATTTCCTCACATGATAACAGTTATTATACGTGTGTAAGGTTTGAGAATCATTGACTTTCCTCCGACACTTTTTTAAAGTTGTTAGTTTTTCTCTCCGCACCAGTTGAACCGAAAGCCGTTCAAGATGGATTCAAGAAGTTCGGAAAACACGGCTGTCATGAGAACATAGGAAAGAGCGCCGGAAGGCATAAGCTTTTACACCGCAGATCATCGGATAGACCGAAAGCGACCCCCGCGTCTTCGGGAAGTATCAACTTCGAGGTCGTTGAAATAGGGGAAAGTAGATGCGCAATAAAAGACATTAACGGCGATCCCGCCCGCGGCGTCACTCCGAGAGGATGGGAATGAGGACGAACTTTTTTTATGGTGCAAGGTATATCTTCGCCGCGGCGAAAAGGGATCCGTCAAATCCGGGAAAAGTCTCTCCCGGCTTTCATACGACTGTCACGCGGAACCATCGGACATTTGACTCTATTAGAGACTTCCCCTCGTCCTGTACTTACACACCTAGGAAACGGGCGTCGCGTCGCGGCGTCGTCCAGTTCTCTCGGATTGGTATTGGGGCTCGTGGGCTACCGCGTGCTGCTGGTTATGTGATGAATGTTGCCTCCAGATAGCGAGAGGACAGACAAGCCCGCGCAGCCCGGGTCGTTGGTTACAGACGCTTCACTAGCCAGCTATGACACATGACCTTTCTTCCCGTGATTAATACCTCCGAGGTGTATCTGCGAGGGGGTGAGATTCACCAACGAGATAAACTCGTCGCAAACCGCGCGTCCCCTCCGCCTGACCCGCCGCTGCTTTTCCGGGTTCATCCCGTAGGAATCCAAGAAATAGTCCTCGTCGTGTCGAAAACACCGTCAATTTGAATAATGCAGTACGAATTGCTGCGAAAAAAGGAGGATGAAATAATGTATCTGACGCGACACGTTTCGTTTTTCCAAATCCTTAAATTCATCCCCCGAAACAAATGTTTCTTTATTCACCTCGGAATTAGAGTTAACGGAGTTATTCAAATATGTGTTGTATTATGGATTATATAAATATTCGTATACATAACATTGGCGGGTTGAAAATGAGAAAACGGGAGAGCCGGGTCGGCGGGATCGTTTCGGCGAGGTGGTAAGCGAAGAGGAACGAGCGTCGTTTTTGTCGGCGAAACGGACGGTTCCTCGATTTTCTCGTCGGCGAAGAATAGATTCGTTTGGGAGGTAAATTTGAATTCTATCCGCGAAGGGGTCCCGAGGATTGACGTGATTCGCAACACCGAGGGGCTTTTTATTATTGCGAGGGCGTCCTCGACACGGCGTGAGATACAAAAACCTCTCTCGTCATTGAGCTGGGACTGAGCGACGTCTCCTTCTTAATCCTGCCTCTGCACCGCGTGGCAGTCTTCCGCCTTCCCGTTCCTTCTCGCTCCTTTTTCTCCATCGGTTGCGTAAAACTGCGGCAGCTGAAGAGTTGATCCAAACGATGGTAAAAACAGATCGGTCACCGTCATCGGCAAAAAGAAAACTCACTCGGACGATCTGATCGCGTACAGCGACAGGGGGGGGGGGGGAGGTGAGCAGGGGAATCCTTAAATCTTTAGCACTTCGCGCCCTTCTTTACCACCGTATAACTTTTACTCCTGGACCCCAACGATTGGCCGGCGCTAAGGGTCGAATGTTTCCGGCAGCGTGTCGCCAACTTTGAGAGACATAAAATATTTACGAGGTGGACATCCCGCATAGCCGGTGTGTCGACTAACTCACCTTACGCATTCGCACCCCGAAAATATTGGGATCAAAGCTAACGGAAAGCTGAAGATTTCATCGGTAGTAAATTTTCATTCGATTAGCTCGAGTATTTTTCTCGAGATTTAACCCACCTCGGCAATAACTTCTTCTTCTTCTTCTTTTTCTTCTTCTTTTCCTGTCAATGACTATCGGGTTCTGCGCCAGGCGGAACGCCTCTGATTACACCTAAGCCGGACTACCAGCTACCTTTTTAGGTGGAAGAAATCCTGTAACCAGAACACATCGACACATCGCAGGATAGACGAAGACCGGGCGAAAGTTGAAACAATATCGAATTTATCGGTAAGGAACCGGACGCGGGTAGCGTGAGTTACGACTGGGGAAGTCGACGACATTCCAGAAGCTGAGTTACGACCGCGAGCAGACTGAAACTGGCGGGAATGCCGGCGGGCGGCGGGTAACAGAAGCCGCCGAACGGCGGGAGTGACGTAAAACGACGACAACCCGAAATGTGCACCGCCGTGATTGGTTGTCGGAGTTTAGTTGGTAGGTATGTATACCTAGGCATGCACATGAGGGAGAAACGCCGAAGTCGAAAGCGACTGGCGGAAGTATTTTATGGCTTGGCCAACAATTACGTGATATTTTACGTGTCACTGCCGAGGGAGAGATGAAGCATAGCGGGGGGAGGGGGTTGAGGGCTGAAATCCACCCTCGTTCGCCCGGGGGTCACCGGGGGACTTCATTGATATGACAGCCGTTTACGTCTACGCTATACCCTCCAGCGAAAGTCCATTTGCAGTGTTTGTACGTTACCGAACGAGGGGGTGAAGAAGTCTGAGCTATTATCATTGGATTTCACCCCCCGGCTGTAGGCGCCGTTAACAAATCATCTCTGATTCTCCCTACGACCTCGACTAATCTCAATTGCTTCATTGTACTGCCTTCGGAAAAAACTTGCAACTATCTTCGTAGTATAATTGGCGAGATACGAGCTGCCTCAGAACGACAAGTCGGCGCTGTTCAAGGAGCAAGTTAAACTCTACTAAGGCTGTATATAAAAATTTCGACCTATCCTTGGCAACGGGTTTTCTTTTCTCGCTTTCTCCTCGACGAGGGGACGATAATGGCGCGCAAGTAATTCATGCATTTGCAGCCGTGAAACAGACCGTGAAACGGTACAGCTCATCTGCATATTGCGTCAACTGCGATTATATTATACTCTTTGTACAAATTGAGACGTGGGATATTTTAGAATAACCAGAAA
This sequence comes from Neodiprion fabricii, assembly GCF_021155785.1. Taxonomy (NCBI): domain Eukaryota; kingdom Metazoa; phylum Arthropoda; class Insecta; order Hymenoptera; family Diprionidae; genus Neodiprion; species Neodiprion fabricii. The sequence continues at coordinate 35,479,519 of NC_060240.1, forward strand.
TATTCCACACCTTTGTAAATGATGATAAAATTAAATTCATTAAGAAACAACCCCGAAAACGTAATTGCAACCAGACTGGACCGATTTGATCAACCTTTGTATGACTTTTTTTGCCGTAGAGCATGTATATAATATACTCAAGACAGTTGACCGTGCAAAAGTTCATATTCTTCATAATCTCAGAATCAATCACCGTTACACATTAATTTCGACAAACGTGTTCCAATTCCCTCCGTGCTACTCGACGATGTTCCGCGAAGAAAGTTTTCAGGTCTTTTAGCTAGACGAGCTGTGCCGAGTGGAAAGCTCCGGTATAACTACGAAAATCATCGCGGCTCTGTCTCCGTTGATATTTTTCTTTTCCTTCCCCTGCAGGCTAATAAAATAAACGGTCGTTACATCGGCGAACCCGGAGGGTGAAACCTGGGCACGGTATAAATTCCGCATACATTAACTAGGTCACTTTCAATTAAAAAACTTTTTCACCCCTTCGTCCGTGAGGCCGACAAACATTGGCGCTCATTAGAAGAGTTAGCGCCGCGACGTTGGTTCCGGTGCAGGGGGGTCGCCGTCGGTCGCGGTGGGTTGCGACGGACCGTGGCGGGCTTTAATAAATTAATCCGAGGAATGGGCGCGCGGCTGTCAGAAACGGTTGGTCGGACCGCGTACCCCGTCGGTGCGAGAAACACCGACAACCCGACAACCGGCTCTGTACCACCATCCCTCCGCAAGCGCACCGACCCCCGACCTCCGCCTCTGCGGGAGGGGATTTTTCGTTATTAATCATAAAACCGAGATTACTGCCTGTAATACCCGGGGTGCCGCGTGGTTGTTCGCAAATGGCGGAACATGGGGCTCGGAATAGGATTGGTCAAATGACCTCGATTGACCCTGCGGAACTAACGTCGCAGGCCAGACGCTAATATTCTCTCCCATGCAGGTCGCACGCGTCGTTCGCATCCGAAATTTATTTCAGATACCCGTCAGCCCTGTTATAAGTACGTTTACGCGCGAGTTTTGTTTTATTACGACCCTTTCATTTTTTTCCCGAAAAACGGAAGACGAAGAAAAACTGCTGCACTTTTAGGGTAGGCACTCGTGCTTTTCACCTCTTCATGTATTAAACGCATTTTTCATATTTATATATCGCCTCGCTGGAAGGTAAGTACGGCTCAATATTGAATGACCCGGGAAAAGCTCTCGCTAATGAGAGAATATTGGAAAAGTTGAATGAAATTCTTTAAACTTTTATTTCACAGTTATAAACTTTTTAATACAGGGAGTATAAGGGTGTAAGGTGTGCAAATATACATATATACATGTATATATGGATCGTACAGTTATGTCAAAGAGAAATACACACATCACTTTCATCATGTTTCTCGAGCGTTAAATCCTTCGGCAAGACAATGTTTTTTCAATTTCCAATTCGTCTGCTCAAATCTAGACGGACAAAAGGAACAGCAGCGGATCCTTATAGCCGGTAAACAGTAAAAATAAACTATAACCAGCTCATAAAACTTTCATTCGTTCGGATAAATTTCAATCGAATCGGAAGTCACGCTCGAATAGCCAAGAGTTTTCGATGTAATCCACGGATAGTCTGGATTAAATCGAGAAAGAAGTAACCCTGCCCGAGTAGTTCGATGTGTGTATTCAAGGATGATAATATCCAAATCGAAATTCGACCTTGGCAATAGACGAAAGTATCCGAGGTTCTCGCAATGCGTAAAAGAGTATGCAAGCGATACCACGGGGAGTGAGAAAATAAAGTTCCGCAGTATCGATAAACGCTGGTCGAACGAACGCACTCTTCCCGACACGGCGGGCGTGTGCAAAGCGTTGAGTGCCTGGTGAGTCTGGTAAATGGATACAACAGTTTTACGATGAGTCGTCCAACGCGATGGTTTTCCTCTTTGGTTCTGTGACGATGAGTGCCTCAATTCGCGAGGGAGAGATGCTCGTGCTTGAAACGGAGGGTTCTCACCGTTGGTGTGAACGCGACACACGTATACAGCGTACACGGTGCATGGTGCATGGTTGCTCCATAACGTTAATACCTGTCTGATTCCGCGACCGCGGTAATTGAGACATTGGAGTCAACTGGGGAATCATAGAGAGAAGGGAAGCCTTTGTGTTGTTGAACGGTGGTAATTCGCCGGTTCTGACTTGGGAGTATAGCTAACTCGGGGGAAGAAGACTGATGAAAATTGAAAATGAGATACAGGGAAAAACCACGCTAATAGATGTACTACACGCGGAGTTCGATACCTCGGGGTGAACACGCAGGGGGATCGAGATTCAGGCGCAAATCCTTCGCTGGTTCGGATCGCGTGAGGCTCTACGGGACCGGCAACTTTTTCCAAACAGAGTAAAGTCCGCGCCTCCGTTTTCGATTTACTTTTTACTCTCAAGGGTGCCCCAAGTCGCACGCGTACGAATTACGCGCGTCGTCGCGTGTATACCTACGTGGAATTTATGTCGCCGTAGCGTGGATGTCACCCCTTTTTTTTTCGCTCGGGTAAAGTAACGCGTTACAGCTCGCTCCGCGTATTGAAATGTCGTATAACCTACTTTTCACCCAGCGGCGAAAGATTTTTAGGAAGGGATAAAATCGAGAGTTAAAAGCTTTCTCTTGTCGCTCCTTGCGGCTTTGGATGTGGGTATCTATGACCCTTCCTAACAATAAGATCTTCCTTCTCCTTGTCTTTTTATGGCCTCGAGAGTCGCGAAGACTGATTTCTCAACTCGAAGTGCTGCACATGCGGGAGCTTAAACTTGTGAGATACACGGTCTTCGGTTGTAAGCTGCATCTCTCGAGTACCCCGAGCTTTCATCTCCTTGATTCACTTTTCAAGTGAATTTCTGGGATTAATTTGCAACTCTCTAAACTATAATTATACTCACCGTTTACTCACAGTCTCCACACTAACGGTTCACATCCGTTCGATGATATTACAAGATTTTTATGTGCACTATTCTGGACACTGGTTCGTGAAATAGTCTTTGGAAACTAGCCCATCGTTGTTGTTTCGAAAGTTTCAATGGATATCCAACATAAACCGATTCACTTTAAATTGGCAGTACCGATTCAAAATGCACACAGCTTCAGAATAAGAACAGTTTCCAAAAATGCGCATATTCTTGCTTCTTACCGCGTCAATTTTTAACCAGCAGAATGTACGATTAAAACAAAACAGAATAAATTTCCATCGACAGCTATAATTTTTTCGATATTTGATTATTCTGGAAGAAATTGAAGTGATTAATAAATAACGAAAAATGCATCTTATCCAATATTTCTACGCTGCACAATTTCCGCGGTCAGCAAATTTCGAAAAGCTTTTGTCTCCGGGCAGCTCGGCGTGGATGGACATATACAGGACGAGATGCGTGGGTCCGACAATAAGTAAAGGCGGGGTTATGACCTCGGGCTTTTTCTCCCACGGGAGGCAAACCATCGCCATGCCCGTAAATGCCGGGCGAAGTTACGACATCGACGCACGGAATACCTGCCCAGTTACATGGTTCGGGATAAAGCTCTTTCCCGCAACCTATCCCGGCTAGTATTCCGGGTCCAGGATTATCCCCCCCACCCCCCCACCCCGCGAGGTCACACGCTGTCGCGTGGCTTTGCTGCGACACGAAGGTGCGAACAACCGGCCCAACTCGTCACAGATGGACGAGCAAGGGATGGAAACGAACCCTGACGCGTTACTCGGGGATACTCGAGCCGCCAGACGTCCAATTATCATTACCCTCGAGCACCCACTTGCACTCAACTTTATTCGGGTGCCTCGATCCTGGTGTCAAGTGCGACGCGATATCCTTGAAGATGCGTGGGGTACACACGTTCCAAATGGGGAAATTAACGGGAAAGAGAGGAAAAAACAATACCAACGTTGGATCAGAGAGAACCAACTTGATTCAGTTTAAATTCATTCGTTTTTTTTTCTTTTTTCTTTTATAACTCTCAGTCAAAATTCGAAAGCGCAAACTGTGATGAGATTAGGCATATTTATTTCTGTTATTCTGTTTCTTAATCACGTGATCGTATTTTTTAACCAATATCGTTGGATCACTGCTTCCGTACGCGAGAAGACTACGAATTCGAAATTTTCTGACGGAAAAATATCTTAGACCCCAAACGTCACGGAAAAAAAACTAGAGATATTCGGATCGTTTCTTTTCAAAATTTTTGACCGTAATTGAAAAATGCTCAAATCAATTGTTTCATAAGCAATATTGGCATATAATTTTGAAAAAAAGTAATTACGCACATTTCCAAGTCATTGTGATGAATGTTCCTGCAAAAGTTCCAAAAAAAACAACGCTGATGCACACTCATAATTATCGGATTAATGGAAGTGAATTGCTTACGTCAAATCAGTGGACTGTGAAAAAAAGCGAACAAGAACGATAGTTTGCAGTTTTCTTGATCGGTGCGGTTGCGAATAATGGTGAACGGAGAAGTCGTTCAAGACCTCGTTACGCAAAGTTAAAACGACGGAAAAACGGCAAAAATCCGTTTGAACGAATGGAAAAGAAATAATTGAAAAAAAAATGCAGAAGTAATACGGAGTTAACGTAACAAACACGGACACCGACACGCAAAAAAAAAACAGAAAAAAAAGAAACTACGCTAACGAGAAAGACGGGACGAGGCTGGTGGTGTATACCTGTGTATCTATCGGTGCGCTGAAAACTCGCGAGGATTGCGAGGAGAGTGCAGTCGGGCTGCAGCGTTAAACACGTTACGCCATTCTGGGCGTACTTTATATTTCGTGTTATGTTCACAGAGCAAAGCGAGGGAAAGCAAAGCTCCATTTATTCTAAGCTGGTGAAATTTCTTTGCGCGTTTCTATTTTGATATATTATTTTATGTATAACAGAACAAAGGTATAATATAATACCCGTACAAAAACTGTAGAAATAAGTATGATATTAAATGTTAAAACAAGAAACTCGTCAAACGATATTAAGAGGATGTTATATAATCAGTCTTTACCGACAGGGTGAAGTTTCACCCGTTTTGATTATTATCAAACCGTACACATCACTGATGTGAAAATACCATGGCAAGCGCAATTCTACATGTAATGCCAAACAAAAATATCGAAAAACTTTATTGTTTCGTGCGATGATAAGGCCACGAAGTGCGTCAATGAATTTAAGAATGAAAAAATTCAATAAGCTTGTCGAGCTTTTCTAACTCAGCTGAATGCAGGAGGATCAGCCTACTCGCATCGAAAGTGGGTATGAAGTTCGCTCTACCGAGATATCGGATAATAATCAGGAAAGAGAGGAAAGATAGAAGTGTAACAAGATCGAAAGTGTTGTGGAAATATTTGTAGCATCCGCCCGCCGCTGCAGCCCCTGAGGCATTCTCGAAGTTTGCGGAAGGGTATTGTGGTTGAGGGAGAGAGAATATAAGAGGGAAGAAAAGAGAAGCAGAAGAATGGAACGATAAAGATGAGGCAAAAAGGGTAGTCGGAATAGAGAGATTCGCGAAAGTGATAAATTCGGGATAATGACGGTGGGGCGGCGGGGAAAAAGAGGAAACCAGTTTTTCCCTTAGACCGGAAGAATCTATTATCAAGCAAAGAGATTTTTCCCTAGACGCATAGACGCCCCGGATGTGGCGTGACGCGGGCCGTTTAATTTCTGCCTTTCAACCCCCGGGGGAGTGCAGAGCGAACGGCAAAGGCGGCCCGGCGGGGAAAAGGGAGTCTCAAAGTCAGGGAAAACCGGCTGCCGGAAGGCCGTGGTAAATAGTAAGAAACGGCTTTCGCCTTCCGCCTTTTGAGCGCGGTAAACGTGCCGGATACGCGACAACCTGGTTGATTCGACGGTACAGCGCGCAATTAGAAGATGAGGACAAATTGCCGGTCCTTGAATGAGACGAAAAATTACAGGTACATTCTCTAATCGCTTACCGAAGTCCGGGACCATTTGCATTAATTGTAATTTTCCCTTTGACCCTGCGGTCAGAGCGAACCTTACACGCGCGAATGCGGCGATGAAAATGTACACGGAATACAACGGTAAAGAATAGAGGGAGGGGAGAAAAACGGAAATGAAAATCCCGCAAGAATTACGAGCGTGGGCGAGTGTAACACCTTTCTCATACGCCTGTATTCGCGAAATCGGACCGATAAATATCGTGTAGAAAACCGCGAGACGTTACCGGCGTGACAGCGTTTTGCCCGGGGCGAAACGCACAATTCCCCGAAATCATCCCGCAATATCACGCGCTGGGGGATCTGGGAAATTTTGAAAAAGCCCCGGGGGTCCCAGGAGCGATTCCAATCAGAACTGACAATACGGAAAACTCAGCACGAAACTACGGCAATTCAAGTGACGGTACTAGCCACCACCTCGAAGAAAAAATCTGTGCCGGTGAAAAACCGAGATGAAGGTTAAAAAAAAGAATGAGAAGCGAGCTTACAGCTTTGACTGAATCGCAACATTTCCTTCGCGCGCGTTACTCGCTCTTCTCGCAATAGCCGCAGGTAATTCTCGGCGAAAGAAGCGATCGCTGCAGTTTCCAACGGGCTTTAGTGGCCATGGCGGGCGGGTGTGAGGAACACAGTAAAAGGCGATGCGCTGAGTTGTTTCAACGCGGTAGTTACAAAGGTGGAGTCTGCATTGGGCAAACGAGGAATGGCATTGTCCAGCTACTAGCCGCAGTGCGACGAGCTTTCAACCTGGCTTGCGCAAGTTTCGGGTCAGGTTTGTTGGTGGTTAGAGAAGTAACAACCACCCTGTCGGCCTTTGAGGAAGAGGGGGGTCTCTGTCCTCGCTGTATAAAACCTCTAAGCCCCCCCCTACGATGCAGCGTTAAGTACTGTTTTTCAACTGGTCTTTCACGAAATTCAACGCGACAATGGTTACTCGTCTCGCCCCGTTTCCCTACTCCTGGTCACCTCTCTCCACCTTTTTACAGCTCTTCGTTTGCTTCGCGACATAATTATATTGTAAACACGAGTTTCTCTCTCTTTTTATTCCTCATTCACGCTCTACGTCGCCGCACTGAGAACCTTGAGCTTTTTCAACCTTCAAAGTCTCCCGGCTGCGTTATGCATGCCTTGAAAAGTTTCCCGTAAAATGATACTGCAATACATTACAGTCTCTCTATCGTTACGGGGCAACGTTTGATGATTTTTTTTTTTTTTTTTTTTTTTTTTACATTTGTCCCTAACTCAAGCTTTTTCTCAAGCGGGGCTCAACTCGCTTATTATACTGGCATAGAAAAGAAAAAGCTCAGTAAAGATTTTTGTCCGATGATATGATGTTCAGATTACGCTTGAATAGAAATACTTTTGCACCAAGAGACAAAATTCAGCTCCAACAAGAAGCTTAATGTTCTTCTACGTAAACATTCTTGCGAAGCAAGAATAATTTCAGAGATTATGCTCATCTCGATTTTCTCCCGAGATGACAAGGGCGTTTCTATTTTTATTTTCCCACCCCACGCGCCCGATCATCACGACGAAGCGACTCCATTAGACCGGTGTACCCTTGTCTCGTTAGTATGTACGAGTAAAAAGGATGGAATTAAATCCAAGCTGTCAGATAATCCGCGGGATTACGCGGGCTACAGGCTGGCGGAAGGCGGCAAGGAGAGAGAAGTTGGCTGGCTTCCTGGCTTCTCCTTACGTTCGCAGATTGTACCCTATAGCCGGTCCGGGAGCTGGGTGGTTACTTACTTATTTACTTGGGAGTTGAAACATTGTTTTCACCGGTCTCATATCCCACTTCTCCGCAGCTTTCGTGCCGGCGGGGTGCAGCGTCTGAATTCACGCGCGGCTTTAGACAGAGGATGAGAACTGCTCTTCTAGCGTAATATTATCTCTTCGGCTTTTACCATGGGCCTCTTGCCACCCATCGAAAGCCGACTCTAAGCACCGCGAGTACGGTAATCCGGTGACTTGGAGTTGGTTTCGTTTGTTTCGCGACTAGACGAACCGTGAAGGTCGGAATTAATTACCTTCATTTTTTCCCCCTTTTTTTCCAACCCCCGGGGACGAACTCCCCTTTCATCAATCATCGACATATATTCGCATTTATAGACGCCCGGTTGAATCCTGCAGTTCACTGATCCTCGCGAGGCTTTTTTTTCGCACACATACCGCATAGGTGCGCGTACCCGTTGCTTTTGACATCGCCTAAATAATTCGATTCTCCGTAGAACGGAATTCGCCGATCGGAAGGCGATGAGAGAAAACGGTTAGACGGCGGACTCGCTCCGACAGAAAGAAAGAGCGCGGAGGGTTCTTTCCTCTCCACGCTACAGGGCCATCCTAATCGCATTTACATTTGTCTCTCTCGCCTCATTTCTTTAATTCGATTTCGTCGTCATCTCCTACTTCGAGGAAAGTCCGACCATCTCCGTTACCTCCGTCGACCCTCCGCCCTCCGCTCTCCCACACTCTCGACTTCCCTTGGTCTATCATCGATCGAATTTGCCGCTTGATCGAGGCCGATCAGAAACAAACCGCCGGCAGCTACGTCTCCCCTCCTCGTTCCTCTCTCACCACCCACCCCACCCCCCCCCTCCCGCCGCCACGATTGCCTCGTCCTCGTCCCCTCGTCTGCCGCCACCTCCCGCAGCTGTGTTAGCTACGGCGGCTAATGTGTTTGTGTGCGTTTCGCCTCCAGGGAATGAGGTGGAAAACTCCGAGGAGCGAAGAGTGAAGGCTCCCTGAAAAGCTGGGGAAGAATACCTGCCGGGTAAATAGAGTGTACAAAGCTTCTTTGCCGCTCTCTTGGCAACCCGGACACATACATATTACACGTTGCCTTCGCGATGTTCTCGTGGAAGTTGATCGGTACAATTAAAGGATTATCCTGCTCTCGGCTCGCCAATCCCAAAGCCATTTGACGGAACTCTCTCTCGTCAATCTCTATTGGAAGATAGCGAGACGTGCACCACTGACCCGGTTTAAAGTCGTCCCATAATTCACTTCTGATTCACACGCTGCGTTTAATTCGATAGCAATACAATTATACGGACAGATACCGCGCCGCTTCAGACTCCGCAGTTAAAGCTATCAACGCGACGCTCGCTCTCCTTGTTTCCCTCTTTTATTAATCCTCGGCTTGCATCCACTCGAAAATCACTCGAGGATTGTTACAGGCGTAGTAGCCTTTGTGCGAACAATCTCTTGGCGCAGAGTGCGCGTCGAGGAAAGAGAAAACAGAGAACCGGGAAATAGAGCGATGGCGCCAATGGCGACGCAGCTGGAGGAGAAGAGCCAGCGATTGCAACTTGAGCTTTAAGCGGGCTTTGATCCGGCAAATATTGGAAAGGGTTGATATTCCCGAGCTCCACTTTGACGAAAACGACGGGGAAAAAATTATCACCATCTCTTACATCGCTGCCGCTAGCTTTTGCGATACTCTCCGAATCGGGGAAGCTTTCGTATAAATGTACGGAAAAGGTACGTCGGTTATCCTGAAAGTTTCCGGAACTCCAGATTTCTTCCGAACACCTTGAAGAAACAGGCCGTTGGATCTGTCAGGTATAAAATGATCACTTGGCGAGCCTGAATTTTCGCAACTTTTCTCCCGCACTCAAACCCGGAGCTGTTCTATCGACGTGATACTTCGTTTTACTTCAGCAGCTGGTTTTCATTCCTAACGGCCGAGGGCCGCTCTCCACATATCCTGTAATCGCGTCGGAAAATTTCAGCTAACTTTTGTCTTATGTTACGGGAAATGGGACTTGCGTTGTTTCGAGAATTGCCTGTTGCAGACGCGTGTTGTTGTTGGCCGGAGGATTGAAGGGGCTTTGGCTTATCACTCCATTCGCAGCATTTCCCCGACCAGCGCGGAGCCAACCTGACCTTTCAACTGACGAACAGTTAAACCCTTCTGCCGAATTACATCAGCCAGCCGAACTTATCCCACTCGTCGACGAGCAAGAGGAAGAGAGAAAGAAAGAGAGAGAGAGAAAGAGAGAGAGAGAGAGAGAGAGAGAAAGAGAGAGAGGGCGAGTTTGGGCCTCTTTGAGGGAAGGGAAAATCACACAGGGCGTACGGCACTTGCCGTCAGTCGAACCACCGTTATTGACAACTAAATTAACTACCCTATCCCTATCCCTTCCGCGAAGTGGCGTGTCAGGATGTCGAAAGATGATCGCTCGCTCGTTCGCTCTTATTGTTTGTCTTCCGCCCATTTTTTTCCCGCGTTGTTGCCCTTGGCCCTTGTTTTTATTCCGGCTTACGCCAGCAATCCGGTGGGAAATTTATTGCGTTCACAGTTTATATACGAATTTTATGCCGGACGAGGTACGAGCCCGTTTTTCCAAACAACAAACACATGTCCGTACCTATAACGCCGCGGAGGTTCTCCGCTCGTTTCGAACGAAGCTTCTGTTCGGCGGAACGCTTATTGAATAGCAACTAGGCGGCCGAGCATCATCGAAAACCGGGCCGACGACGAGGCTGGTGGACGGGGGTGGGGTGAACGAAGATCAACGCTGAGTAACGGCCCCCGAGACTCGGCGAAAGTCCCACCGGGGTACGGGGCCGTCTTGTAGAACATTCCGAGTCGTCGCACGTTCCAAATTAGCTGTTCGGCTCGACTGCACATTGAATCCATAGAGCGGAGCAAAATGCGGGGGTGGCGCACCCGCCAAGATGATCCTGCAGGCCTTTCCGCATCCCCAAAAGGCTTGCCAATACCGAGGGGTGAAATGCCCCTGGCCGTAACGTTGTCGGTTCAACATCCGAACAACCGGCTCCGCGGCTCTTGAAGCCTTCCTGCTGGAGCACCTCGAGCTTCCTTTTGTTTGTTGCCTAATTCTCGCTCCGAGCAAGATAAAATAAGGAGGCGAAATAAAGGGAGGAAGTAATTCCTTGTCGACGTTATTTTCGCATGTCGGCGTCGCCGCGCCCCCTCCCCCCAACATCCCTGCTGAATTTATGTCGAAACAGCTCGCGCTCTCGCCTAAATAACGAAGCCATGATCAAGTCCCCTCGTGTTTCGCATCGGCTTTTGTGCCGGCAAAGACTTCGAGGAAAAGGTGTAAAGGTGTTCTCGGCCTACAGCGATTTGACACGTGCCGAAATCGAGCGGTTACAAACAGCATTCAGTGTCCCTTCACGGTGAGCTTTGAAGGTAAAAGGAAAAAGCTCGGAACTCGTGGTGAAAAACCGGATTTGTGACGGATCGGCGAATATCCGATTCTCGATTGGCCCCGTGGAGCAATATAAAATTTGAAATGAAGTTTGAACAGTGAGGATGCCGCGGGAATATATAATTAGGATCTGGGTCATTGAATAGATGACTCGGATTGATGCCTCGGGGTGGTTAATCGTCGGGGAATCCAAATTGGAACTTGCAGTCGATTTAACGCGTTTATCTCTCAAGAAGGGTATTGGAAATGTGACAAAACACTTTCCCTCCGCGAGGCATTTCCTTGCTCAATCAAATCCCCGGCATCGCACTTTCTGAGAATGTGAAAATGGGGCGAAGATCGACGCGCGATTCGGGATTGTAACCCGGTGTGGGAAAAATTTATGAAAAATGTTGGAACTGTGGCGCGGAAAGGAAAAAAGGAGCGAATAAAAATAAAGCCCGTAGAAAATATGACAGCGATAATAAAACTGAAACTCACACCGCTCGCCACTGGTCGCGACTTTGAACATTTGTCTTCGGCCAAGTTACGCGATGAATTAAAGTCCCATGTCACATTATTTTCAGTAGTCGCTTTGCGCCTTCGGCGACCCGAGATTTTCCTCGCTAATTTATTTCCCCTCTTAAACCGGTCAATACCTGCAAGCTAGGTACAACCAGTGCGCCAATATATATATATATATATACGTACCGAATCGCTATGGCAGCGTTCTTGCCGGGCATAATTTCGCAATTAAAAACTTATTTGTCGGAAGTTATACCGCCGATCTCCAGGTATTGTTCCCTCGATCAATTGCAATACGAACGGTGCGCGTTGAATTCTTGCTGGTCGAATGCCGTTCGAATATTTCTCTATGAAATAAAGTCTTTGCACGGTGAAGAAAAACTGCAGACAATTCTTACGGACCGGCTCCGATGCCTGCATATCGTAGATCGATAGGCTGCCTGTACGCAGCCGATACCCATTGCCAGTGGGATCTTTGACGGAACACGAGTCAGAATGAATTTGTAGATGTAAACCAATCCACTTGATGAATCGATGCCTTCGCTGCCTCCCGAATACAGGCGTCTCCCGAAGGACGGAACGGTTAATCATATTCGGCCAATTTGGCGGCTGCAATCACGCTGCCGTGCCTCGAGAGCGTTTGGCTAAAGCCTGTACCGCACAGTCTAAAGCTTCGCCGAAACGCGTTATTGCCTGCAACCGAAAGCTCGATAAGGATGTGACTGATGTTCACATTTCGAGATGCATTAAATCCAATTAGATTCTCAAATTTTTTTATTTGTACATACAGCTTAATTTTAATTTGCAGGATTAGATCTCTGCGTTATAATTAACGATTTGACTTAATTTAAAATTGTGATTTAACCCGTGCAAAACAAATTGAATAACAGTTATCGTTCGTTTATTTTTTTACGCGTGGCAGAAGCCCATTTTTATACGTTTACGACTTTGCCTTGATGCACAGAAGCTTTAAATGATATTAAATTCACCGTAGAGTTATGATACAACGTTTTGCCCAAGTTCAAATGTTGCAAACTAACTGCAGTCGTTATATCGTAACTCTATAACACATACATATATAAAGTACAGTATAAAGTTTCATTTAATTTGCGCAACGCTCGTATAACTTCTCTGACAAGGAATAAACTGCTTGAATCGAGACCCGCGGACAATGTCAACATTATCCAAACCGTCGTTTCTATTTTCGAGAGAATATTTCTACCCCGTATCGAAGGCGACCCGAAGATTGAAGCTCGCCTTCGAAATCCCGAGTTCCTCGCAATCTCAGCCAGCTTCTGGACGCGCCAATTAACCGCTTATACAATCGGCTCACCAGTGTCAACGCAACGCGAGTGCGGTGCCAATTAAACCGCTCCTCTCGGTGCAGCCAACTCTCACCTTTCTCTATTCGCGCGGATCTCGTCTCCGGCTTAAGGGATATTCTGTCCCCGAGTCGAGATGTGCCGAACGTGTCTCGTAGAGATTCCTCGGCTAATCTTGAAGCCGGGCTTATCGAGGCTCGCGGAGAGGAGACCCATAGATCTAAGGCAAATATGACCTGCAGCCGATTGTTTTACGATGGACACACGGTCGAGTTGACCGATGTTTAATTTCGACTTCACGAGCCCGATCGTATTTTGACAAGGACACAACGGTAAATATACCGGCCGGACCCGATTCCGAGCCCGAATATGGCATGTCCTCGATAAAGCTCTTAGCGATCAGGAGCCAAATCGGTCCTCAAAGTCGGGACTCGGCTATTCCGGGTCCTGGAATTTTCCCCACTCCAGCGACTAGCCCTCGACGACCTCGCGTAACAGGGGGTGGTGGTAATATTGACTCTTGGGGCGGGGGAGGAGCCGGTGAATCTCATTACCGGGTGAATGGATACCGCAGTTTCGTCACGTCTTGATCTTCCCGCCCCTCCCCTCCCCCTCCCCCCTCACCGCGCCACAGAGACAACAAAGTTTAAGACAAACGGAACTGTCATCTCCACACCGGACATGACAAACTCCCACCACTTCTCCGCCGCTCTTTTCCCCTCCTCCTCGCCTTCCGTTTTCCTATCCATTTCTCCCTCATATTGTCCTGCACCGTTCGCGTCTTGCATATTAAAATGCCTCCACTCCGACGGCGCGAAGCTCATCGCAATAAAAGTAAAGCGAAAAAAGAGCGGAATGGTCGGAGCTCCGGAGAGCGTTGGCTGTAACTTTTGTAATTTAGTTTAGTCGTCTTGCCTTCTCCGGCACCCTCGCCCCTCCGATCCTCATCCCCGCCGAGACACCGACACACCCCGACCCCTCGCCGACTACGCTATGAAACGTCCCCGTTCTACGAACACCCGAGCTGCCGTTCCCTCGGGACTAGGTGGATATCTACTTTCGCTATTGCGATACACCTCGGTACCGCGGGGCGAACTTCTATAAGTTTAAGCGACGCCGCGGAGGTGTTCCGCAACCCGTGCTGCTGCGCGGAGAGACGCGTCGTCTGGTGTATATATAATGCATGCGTGCGGCACAGATAGGCGGGTGAAAATTCAGCGAAAAGAAAGCGGCGATCGAAACAGATCGTCGCGTATCGCCTGGCTGAAGGGAGAAGAGGAAGAGAGGGTAAGGCATTACTTCCAGAGAGAGGGATAGTCGGTTCCCGTACGTCCTGCAATCCCATAAATCGTCTGCGGAAAAAACGAGGTAAGCGCGCAGCGCCGGCCGGAGTCCCGATATCACCGCCACGGGGATGTATCGAAATCTTAACGGAGGGCGTTTCTTTTTTTTTTCCGGGACCCATGTTTCCCCGGATTCCCAGCTTACGTACCCCTGGCGCGATCATCGTGATCGCTCGGAGCTATCGAGTGCCGTTTGGGCGAGTTTCGACCGCCGATGGTTTCACCGGTTGAAAAGTTTCACTACAGCCTGTCGTTAGCGACGCGCTGCGATTTACATGGGCCAGATATATAACGCGAGATAGGCAACGGCCGACCAACGACTTCCTAATGGCACTCCCGGGGATTCAAACTGTCGACTCTTGTTTCAGGAGTTCACCGCTTCACCCTATCGCCGACTCGATTTCCATTCTCGCCAAGGGCTCGTTCGCCGAGCTCGCGTCTCTTTCGCGTGTGTCGCTAAAATTTTGGGAGAGGAAGAGCCGGTCGTTATTCCCAATCGTAAATCATTCGGATTAAGCGCCGTGTCGAAAATTGTCCGTACGGTTGAATCGCCGAACGATTCCGTATTTCAAAATTTTTCGAGACGAATCAGCCCAACACCGCGAGGGAATCTTATCGTAGTGAATCAGAGTCACTCGGAATTTTGATTATTCGAAACCTTTGACCCCACGTGAGATATCCACAACTTGGATAGCAGACGCGTGCGATAAGCGATCTCCGGGTCACGTATACGCCGTTAAGGTATACGGCTCGCGCGGTACCTTCGAACCAATATTACTAGGACCGTTATATTGAAGTTGAAAAGATGACAAGAACGAATTTTCCGCACCTTTGCAAGGCATTTTACAGGGTCGCTCGAGTGACACTAACGTCAATTCAGAGCCACAGGGATAACCGTATTCCTTGTCAAATTTACTGCACCGTTTTCACGATTCGCATTTCACGGAGGAAACGCAACCGTATACCTTGTATACCTATCATTTTTCCACCTAGTTTATTCACGCCTTTCATCCTTTCGCTGTTCCACGTATTCCGAAGACACGCAGCAGTCACGTCATTTCGAGACTTGAAAAAAGACGGGAGGAATCGCGTTCCGGGATATCGCGAGAGGCGGGAACTTCGCCTGTTGAGCTATAAAGGGTCGAGGGACAGGGCAACGAGGAAGAGGAAGACGATGAACGTGCAGCCGTCGGTCCAGGATTTGTCCGCTATCGCCTACGAGGAGAAGCTACGAAGCTGCGGGGCAACGAAGATTCTTGGGTCGAGGTAGATTGGCTTTGTAATTGGCGGAGAGCAGGGGCGGGTTATGGGGGCGCGGTAGTCTTGGGCGGGCATGATTATACAACGGAGTGGGATTACCGGATATCATTCGACCATTGTGGCAGCTAAGACTGCGGTTTTGCGGCGGTTACGTTCCGCGGTTGAGATGGTCACTCAGCGTCAGACAATACCTACCGCCTCCCGAAATTGGCCGTAAGAGACCATTTGAATCTCAATTCGACCCTTAATTTGCAAGTCCGTCTCGTCGTCGAACTGAACCGAAACTCTTGCCCCGGAGTCCTAGTTTAAGCGGACTTACGCTTTATCCCTCCCGGAGTTTCCCGACTTGTCAACCGCGCCACTTATTGTTGAGAGCTTCGCCTCGCCTCCGGGGAGCCGAGATTAGCCGATCCTGAAATTTCTCGAACGCTCGTGTTAAAAACAACCGGGGCGAGAAACACCGAGGACAAAATCATCCCCGCGATATTCCCGTCCGCCCCTCGTTCGCGCCTCGCGCAAGTCGTCGCAAGCCTCGAAGCTCGTGCCTTTCCTCGCGCCTTGCCGAGGAGGTTGGCGCTGATATTGAAAAGCATTGCGGGAACCGAGGAAGAGCCCGTAAAGCCCCGTGACGGATGCGGTCTGGCCGCTAAAGCCTACCCTGGGCTGCCGACCGCGTACCTTGCAATAAGGAAATCTGACGCGGGATATACGTATACCTATAATACAAGACTTTCCGCACAATGATCCTTGGCCGCTTTGATGGCCCCGTAGATTTTCTCGGACCATTCGAGGGATGGATTTGCCATTGTGATTCCAAGTATTGAGGGGGTACATTATAAACGGGGGTGTGCGCTCGCCACTCGGCGCAGAGTTGAGCTTGAAATTGAAGGCGAAAGGACGTTTTAAATCTGCCCAAGGACCAGGATCTGATTCAACCTCTTTTACGCCCCTCCTACTTACCTCTTTTACATGTACTCGTCATGGTGGAAAACGTCTCAGGTCGAAACATTGAATTCCTAACGTTTCGCGGGGGTGTGCGGAACACTCGGCAAAGCGGTTTTACATCCCGGTAGGGGTTGAATTATTGGCAACCTCAAAATTCATTTTAATTTCGCTACCGCGACGGCGGCGGGATTCGCGAGAACGGTTTCATTTCCGCAGTTCGAAGCCGAAGTTCCGGGGCGAGGGCGACCCTCCGTTACCGAAGGGTAAAGACCTTGAAGTACAAAACCCGAGGACCTCGCTGCTCACATGCGGGTATTCCGGAATTACGTGTATCGCGGAGGGTGTGAGGGAGGCCTGCGCCGGTTGAAAGTTGTTGTGAAATAAAAGTTGCCTCGTCACGTGACACCTGGGAACGGGCGAATAAACTATGCGCATATACCTACGGGTTGAAAAACTTCTTATCGTGCGGCCCGCGTTATCAACCCTCTGTGTCACCTTTTATGCTCCAATTTACGCCCCTCGCTGGAGGGGCGCGAGGGTGAGTCGGTACGTTGCCGGGTATATGCAGCATACCTTCTACGTACGGTGGCACTTACACTTGTAGTTCGGTATAGCATTATACAACACGGAAGAAAACAGCGCGGCGGGTGCCGGGAGAGGAAAGGAAAGGAAAGGAAAGGAATGGAAAGGAAAGGAGGAGGCAGCGGCGCGATGCGACGTGTCGGGGGTGATAGGAGAAAGATGAAAGGGGCTCATAGACCCCGAAGGCAAAAATAGAAGTCAACCTAGCGTGCAACACGGCTCCTGCACCCCCGGACCCTCTCTTGGAGTTTGATTATATTTTTAGACGGCGCAGGACGAGTACCTGATCAAATTTTGCACCCACTTTGAAGTCTACCTCGAGCTAGTCTGTCGTCTATCTATACCTTCTATCAAAGTGCCCACCACCTTCACGTCCAATCAATTATCTTACTCTATGTATGCGTATATGTACAGTATCGATGTACATATATTAACTGCTCCTATCGCCTTTGCCTCGTCCATCGTATTTTCCTGTATCATGTAAATTTGAAGGTTGCGGATCGTGCACAAGATACTACGGGGGTTGAAATTGCCTTTCTGTGTTCATCCATTTTTCCATCTTTTCGCGAATACCTTTCAGGCATAACTTGAATCATTCCCATGCACAGGTACCTGCGACATTGTATCCAGCAGTAGCCTGACTTGTAAAAGTATACAATCTCGAACAGGTTAGGAAGATTTACATTTTTCTTTTCTTTTTTTCACGCGCAACCAATCGCTTTCAATTTCTTAGCTACGGTAAATGTCGAGTAATGTATGCATTGTCAATTTTACAGACAAAAATTGTATGCGAATTTCTAAAAGTTGGTTAGATATTTTCAAGGAATGTCCAGAGTCGCGGAATCCGAGCAACGCGTCCGCGTCTTGCAGATTCCGCGAGGTAGATTTTTGGCCCGGAGTGCGCGCTCGGTAGAAAAGAAGAAAAAGAGAGAAGGGGTGAAAAATATGAGGTAGTTTTTTGCCACTCGGCGCTCAGCCTGATGCGAGAGTGCGGACTTCGGGATCCAATATAGCTTCCTACCGCCCGACCTCGCCAAGCCAGCGTGCATCAAGCGCCACTGCCGCGTCGTCTACGTCGCCTCAACCTACGACGTGCCCGGGAGCACTAGGTATGCCTTTGTCTCGGATGCCCGAAGCTTTTATCTAGGAGATCCCCGGTACGAAACCGAAAGAATATACGTGCGCTTGTACGTATACAGCCAGACCGGAGAGTAAGTATATAAAATAAAAGCGAGCGCGAGGCGAGGAGCTGGATGAGAGTATCTCGGGGAAAATTTTGTCGCTTGTCTCTGTTCCTCCGGAACCGCGACCTGCGAGGGTGGAAATGCGCGAGGAATGAACGGTCCTGAAACACCCGACACGCTTGTAAACTTTTCCACCAAAGAAACACCTTTTATACCGTGACAGAGAATGTTTTTCAGAGCTTCACTGACCGCGGTTGAATTTTTTCTAATTACCGATTCGCAAGCGCGTCCTTCGAGCTTCTCCGGCCTGCCGACTCTCAGTTTCAGGATCAACATTTTTCGTCCTTTCTGCTACCCCGGCAGCTTTCATACGGAACTTGTACAATCCGGTCAGGTTCGGGATCAACCGTTCAATTCTGTCAGCAATGACAGCCGATAAGTCACGTAGGTTTCAAAGTCTGATCGAGGGACGCCAAGACACGAATGTTCTACGCCAGAATCACCAGGCAGAAAAACAATTTATCGCCCATTTTTTTGTCATCCAATTCATATCCAGCGACTAGCTTTATTCGTCTGGCGTAAATTGCCTCGTTCTTAGTCTCGCAAACTGAAATAAGCACGAGGTATGGTGGATTGAAGTTTACGTACCCTTGATTAAATTTATCCAGTACGTAATGAAACCAATTTTATGTTACAGGATCTTTGGCCACGCGAAGCGAAGAAGTGGACGTCTTGGTATCGAGAAACTGGTACAACTTTATGTCAGTAAAGGTAGGAAAAACAACAACAGAATTTGCGCTCCATTTCATCTGAAATTATCTTTAATCAATTTATACCACACAGCAGCAAAATGCGGATAGAGACAATGTCAGGAAAATCTTTTAACCCTTTGAGGTTTAAAACAAAGAATCGTGAAAAAACTCGTAAACTAAATGTCACACGAGTGCATTCGCGCAACAAAAGAATAATGAGTTGAGCCTTGAGCATTACCAGTAAATTTCATAATTGTCAAATCCTTCAGCGTCATATAAGTTGGGTTAAAAAGACGCATTCTCTCGAAAAAATGACGCGAAGCTTGTTCAACATTCCATTCCATTATCAAACCTATTACAATCACTCCGTCATCTTCTTCGACGACACTATTTGTAAAAACAAATATATCTTTTACCACCGACACTGTGAATGTTTTATAAAAAATTTCCATACGCGTTTCTCCGGAAGTGGGTGTGAAAACAGCGCAGGTAAAACCCTTTCGGATGAAAACGTTCGGCGCAAAGACGCGTCGCGTATTCCGATGAGAAGTGACCCAGGAGACATCGGGGTATTTTTTTCCCCGATAAACGTTCCATCCGCTCGCTCAGGAGAGTCACGTCGTCGGAAGCGTTCTCCTTGTTTCGTGTTTCACCCTGGCGAAGAGGAGAATTCGAGAAGAGCCAAACGGAGCGGAAGTGGCGTGGAACAGGGGTGAAGGGAGGGGGGGGGGGGGGGGGGGGGGGATCCACCCCGCTCAGCGATGGCTTAGCGCCGGCTCGATTATTTGGCGAGATGACCCCGAGTTTCGCGTCACCCCGCGCCGAGTATATAATAATACGGCGAGTGTCTGGGATATTGGATATGCAGAAGAGAGGCAAGACGAGTTAACGCCGGACTATAAACGGCTGGTAGCTGGAGAGAGCCTCTGGAATATCCGAGTAGCCGAGCGTCGCGCGATACTTCTGATAAAATGCAATTACGTAAATTCTAACGGGAGAAGCCCGGATATCTGATGTTCGTTCGTTTGATATTCGATACGCGAAACGCGCGGATGCCTCATCGTATCTTGTAATACCTGCGTACATACTCCAGATTCGATTATCACCGAATGCGTTCGCATTTAGGTACAGATGCGAATACGCGTATGCGTGCAGTGTTGCGTCGCAAAATTCTCGCTGGATTTTAAAAGATAGTTTACAACCACACACATGGTTCTCAAGTGCTTCCTGTTAACTTTCATTTAGGTCCTTCTGTTTCCTATCCTTAATGCTATATTCGACCTTTCAATTACCTACCAAGCTGTATTTTTTCTTACGTCCGCATCCTGCTAATTTGCGATCCTGTTCTGTATATTCTCTACCCTTTCCCACAACCTTTACCTCTCTCGAGCCTTTCTTCTGTTTCAAATAACTTTGGTTTTCCACGCACCCTTCAACAGATCAGACATCTTCACTCGCCAGTTATTCTCAATCATTTTCAATCCACTCGTGTAACAATAGCAGTCCGAACTTCATGTCAGCAACCTGTCTATTATAATACCAACATGTTAAATATAGTCATTATTATTTTTAACCCTCCGCTGGCCAACGTATACAAATTCGTCCGGTCTGAGTTTCTGCTAAATGGTCTCTCGACTCGATTTCTTATTCTTAATTACTTTGTAAGTATTATAAATTGCTAAATATTGTCTTAACCTAACTATCGGCAAATCAAAAAGAAACCTCAAAATACGTACCTAAATGATTAGGGAGGTATTTTTTTTTTTTTTTTCTTTTAAGTGGGTAAAAACAGCTGTGGATGAATTTGTATACGATGGCCACCGACGCATACAAGACAGCACACGGCCAACGGAGGATTAATCAATATCAATATTATTCGAACCCGAGTACCTTCCTGTGATCTTTTTACTTATTGTTAGTACGGTAGGAGTTTACGTGACGTCCGGTACTCACGCAACAAAAGAGTAAACGTGACATGTATCTCGTTATCTTAAGCGTGTGAAATTAAGGGGTAACACCACCGTCAAAACCTAAAAAATGCACAATTTTTTTTTGGATGGAAAAAAGGTAATAATTAAGATTCGAGGAAGTTATTAGGCATATATTTAAATATAATGCAAAAAAAAATCAACTCCAGTGTCGCCATTTTTTAATATTTTCTTATAATAACTTTTTGTATTATACGTAAATATACGCGTAATAACTTCTTTAAATATTATTATCTTATCACCTTTTCTTCCATCCAAAAAAAAGTGTGTAAAAAAACACGTTTCTTTTGTTTTTACAGTGATCTCACCGCTTAACTTCAGAATTTATCTTTTCCTAGTAAAGAAAGTGTGTGTAGGTACATTAGAGGAAATGACTAGCGAAGCGTTAAACAAACCTACCTCTTCACGAGAAATACCTTATTTATTCTGTGTTAATTAATTTTCCTTTCGTTAGGCAACTGTACAGACAGCAGGGTATTGCCACACCCTCGGTTGTTTAATTTGACAAAATTACACTTCAAACCTTCAATGCATTTAGATTATTATTCAACGTTCCGTCAAGAATTACTGTAATATATGTTGTTGTTTTTTTTTTTTTTGGCATATAAAGGTAATTTGTTTTCACTTTCTCTTGTATACCGTTGGCATAATTGAGAAAAAATTTGCTATCGCAAAATTCTGTTCCGTTCTATATTTCTGTGGCATATACGATTGTATTATTTAAATTGATTTTCGGATCTTGCACATAAAGAGTCTTTCGGTTATCGATGCATCGATATTGAGTGTGTCTTGGACACAAGATATTGAAATTACAATTTCAATATCGAGCGTCGGCGCCTCTGTTATGTCCGAACGACGGTTCGCAACAATACCAAACCCTCCTCGAAGTCTGAACGCGAATATAAGGCGCCGAGAGAGCGTTCTCATACATGTTTATGTATATACGTATGTACCGCGGATATATAACCTCGAACAATAATAATTGATATTGACAAGGTTCCGCCAACTTTTACTCGGATTTCGCCGAGTTCCTCGAGTAAGGGACAGCTTACCTCTCAACAAATTTCTCAAGTCAACTTCGAAACAAAACGCAATTACGGTGCGTTTCATTAACCACACAGAGAAAAAAGCCTCGTTAAATTCAAGAACGATATATTTATTTCAACAATCTTTAAACGAATATAAAAATATATTTCTGTGTTACGATAAAGAATAATTTCCATTTTTCTTTTACTCTTTCTATAATAAAATCTGTCTTCGACGCCGAAACGTCGGGCTGTCATTGCGTTGATTTTTAAACGAACCATTGATTAAGTAAATAAAAAAAACAGTACGAAAAACACACGAAGGCTGAATTATTCCGGCGAAGCATTCTTCCGCTGTTGCAGCAGTGTTACCCTGGACCTGTTTATGAGCAGTAGTTGCAGGACGCTTTTCGCAATGGTAAAGTGGATGCACCGTGCTTCCAGACGCCAGCGCAAACCGTATTATTCTATACACGAGCAGCGTTAAGTGGTTAATCTTAACGAAGAGAAAAGTTTCAAAGATGATAAACGTATCGCCTCTTCCCTGCAATAAGGGAAGGATGACAGCATGGAAACGGGGTAAAGAAAACTGAGACGTATTTTTTTCTGCGCAGTCTTTGGAAGGAAGAAAACAGACGCGAGAAAAACCGCCAAGGGCGGATCCCTGGTGGCTGACATTTACGAGTCTAGTGCAAAAAACAAGTGATAACCATGAAAAACAAGTTTCCAACAATTACGCCGTGTGTGGCTCTTCCACCAGCCGTAAAATTCGCTGAAAGACATCGTCACCTCTCGCCCACCTTCGATCATGATCCTTCAAGAATTTGCCTCCTTTTGTTTGTCCATTTCTTTCTTATTGTTCTCTTCTGACGCGCAATCTCGCCTCGATCGTCGTTCTACGATCTGCCTATAATATTGTCGCGAACTTTCTCCATCTTTTCCTCCTCTTATTATTATCAGATTATATCGTGTTACGTTCATCTCACAATCAGTTTCGAATACACGACTGCGCTACGCATTGTGCCTTTTTTTGTACACAGCTTTCTCTCGCATTTCGCTTGTAATAAAAACTCCGAAATCATGCAATACGTTCTTTATTGTACCGTTGTAGACAAACGCTGGTATGTTTATTCACACGTGTAATAATTTCGTTGCATAATGAAGCCAACTGGCAAGTTGATTGATACATCTTAAATATGCATTTTAAATTTATAATTTGTGAGAGGGACAATATATTCCGGAACATGTGTAATTTAGAAGATAACACAAAATTACTCAAATAATAAAATTCAGTATAACTTCTGGACAGCATTTACTTTAGTCTGCCGAAATACACGCATTCGTTCTATAATCAGGCCTGCACATCTTCTTTACGTACGACGCTGCAGAAATGTATTTAGAATAGCTCGACGTTGAATACTTCGATTTCCTAAACCTCAGGGCTGTGAACAAAAACGCTTGACGTTTGACATTAAAGTATTTTCGATTGACTCCTAAAAACATGTTTGTATATTAATAGTAAAGCTAGCATAATATACCGATGCTTGATCATTGGGCAAAATATTGAGCATCAAAAAATTGCCCTTGCTTGAAAAACTTTCGAAACGTTTCATAGTGATTTTCGCAAACATGGAGTATTTCTGAATTGAACAACGAGACGAGCGGTGTCTTGTATGATATAAGTGATCCGAAGCTGTTGTCAGAGGGAAGAGAATGTGTTGTATGCCAGCCAGCTAACTCTATGAGGCGAATCAATGCGGTCTGAATACCAAAGAAGATGAGAATCGCGTTTCTGGTGGCGAAACACATCAACGGCAATCGGAGTCCTGCAGGGTGCCGGCCGAAAGATGTACCGTAGCAATTGGGTAATGGCCGATTTAACACGGGTCATCGGATAGCGATGGGACAAGGGGTTGAGTTTGGACGAGCCGAGAGCTTAGAGACCGTCGGGATCGGGGTTTCAGGAGCTGGGAACGAGATGCGGGAGGGATGAAAGAAGCGCCCGTCGCAGGAGGGGGGCGGAAGGGGGTGGAATTCCGAAGTGGAAGGAAAAACCCTGCTGATTGCCGTGGCCTCGGGCATTTCCTTCTCCGACTGTGCGCCGCGGGTCGATCCTTGCCGGAAGCGTCGGGACGCCATTCCCGCGGCATCGACGCCGAGCCGCGGGCGTCTATTAACCTGTCTACCCTCCAAATTTCATGTCGAATAACGGAACCGGGTTAAAAATCGATCAACGGTGGGGTACGAAAGGTGGAAATTACGGAGAGAGCGTTGCTGCCGTTTGCGGAAGAGCGGAAGTCGAAGCCAGGAGGGGGGGCGGGGGGGATATCAGGGAATGCGAATCCGCTTCAGGGATATTATATGTAAATAATGGTCGGTCATGATTATTCTTCAATCGTTAATCGCCAGCTTTGAAACACCACGACTTTGAATTCTAAATAGGCGAGTACACGTAACATGCAGCTCAAATATTTTCTTGATCTTACCAAACGAATTAGGTATTATCGGAGGCTTTTGATGTCTCGATTCCTTGAGCCCGAGCTTATTTATTCCTCAAATATTATTATACGTACTGCAGCCGGATAGCTGAGCAGCGAAATTTTGAGCGTTACTTCCTGCGGCTTATCAGCTCTCGACTAGCTTGCCACGTGTGCGCTCTACCGTTCATACTTCGTTCGTTCGTTCGTTCGTTTATTCGTTCGTGAAAATTCCGCGGGATATTTGCACATAGAAGTTACGGTTCAAAGAACATGACACGCTGGCGGGAGGTTCGCTGAAATAAAACGTCGAACTTTCCCCTCGACCGCGTCGCGCTGCTTGCTCAAACTGTAAAACGCCGTCCCGACTATACCGCGGGAAAAAAGTTTGAAAGCTGCGGTCCAAGTATATAATAATAAAAATTACCATCCTCGTACAATGCCGTTGTCAAATAATACGGACAGTTGGTGGAGATTATCAACCTATCGGATATTACACCAACTGAAATAAAAGCCATTCGATATTCCACCGACCATCAATCAGTACGAAATTCCACGTCGATAATTCGTCGATAGATTGGTTATAAACTAGAATGAAATGACTTGGAAAAAGTTTGCCAGCGATTATCGCCTGCTGGAGAGAATAATTTCGCTGTAATGATTTCAATCGTATTTCAAGAATTTTTCGTCGAACGTTCGGTAAAGTTATGGAATACCTGCGGTGTACGTAGTCAGGGCAATATGTCCAGCTAAAACAATATTATACTGGAAATATTTGAATGTGAATAACGTGTGTGCACCGGGCGAAAATATATCGTAGAAACATTTCAACAATAGAATCGCGGACTATTTTATCCGTTATGTAAATCCATGCAAAATATCTGCCACCGCTGCACGGATGTATATTTAATCGGACCAGTTCTGTACCAATATTCCCTACATTATTTCCTTCGTTTCTCGATAGTTATACCGTTGGCGTATGTGTAAACCTACACAATGCGTGCATACATCCTCTCTCCCTTCCCCGGCGCTTCATTGTCTCGAATATTCTCGCCGTGAGGTTCCTCTCGATCTAATCGCAGAACGTGTTTCACGCTCTGCTCCCAAATCGTCTTTCATCTTTGTCACACATATACCTCCACGTTTTCCTTTCACCGTAAAATTGAATCGCGAAGAAATGCGGTACTTTGGGTGAAAAAAATGTAAGAAGGTGAAAGGAGATTGCTAAAGAATATTGGAATTTCTTTATGAAAACCCAAACAGAGCGGGACTTGAACTTTTCTTCCGTTTCTCACGATCCAGCGCGACACGATTGTATATTTCGGAAATTCAATATCGAGAACTGAATTTTACGCGGAAGTTTTGTTTCATAAAAAACTTCCCCCCGCAGTCGATATTGCAAAGTACCGGTGGAGCCGAATTATCCCATATACGTATAAATAGAAAATCGCTGCAGATAAAGGGAATAATTGAGAGACGAGCAAATTCGGCGGCAGTTACATTAGTGAGCTGCTAATGCGACCGCCGGCATCTCTTTAATAAAGTAGCATGCGCCGTGCAAATAGTGAAGTGGGTACCTAAATCCAGATTAATTGTGTTCAAATATTAGCGAGAGCCTGCAGCGCCGAGCTGGCAGGCAAGAGCCAACCAAC
The DNA here is from genome assembly GCF_021155785.1 of Neodiprion fabricii. NCBI lineage: Eukaryota > Metazoa > Arthropoda > Insecta > Hymenoptera > Diprionidae > Neodiprion > Neodiprion fabricii. The sequence goes on from NC_060240.1 coordinate 35,505,696, forward strand.
GGACTCGAATCCCTGCCGAGGAGGCGGAAAACTTGCCGGCACAAGAGAAGCCCGGTTGCGTTCGAGTGGATGGGGTTGATTTTTCCGGATCCAAAGTATATTTGAATCACCGAAGCGGTAATCCTCTGATCTCAATTCCTCGGTGATCGACGATATCGCGAGAGACGAAATGTCAAAGAAAACGAACCAGAGTGAAGAAGAAAGTATAAAATAAAATCGGAAGTATGCGTGGTGACGAATATGCGCACGGGTAACATTCCGAGAAATCGTAGTACACCTCTCTCTTGTGTACCACTGACATTTTCTGCCTCGTTTACTCCCTATTCTTGAATCTACGAATTTCACCGGCGTTAAACTGTTCTCGTCCCATTATTCCTATTTCCCGCCTACCTAGCCACCTACCTACCTTCTTTTCTTCCGTCTCGAAGTAACGTCACCCGGAAATCGTTATCGTCGCATCGCAAGTCTGACAAGACTTAGTCGGGGTCTCGGGCGAAACGATTTTCAGAAATGGAATAACATAAAATGAAAGAAGTCGTCTCGACTCTGGCTAGGGATGCTGGATTCGTATCAATTTTCATCCTCGCGATTGTACGATTATTCCTTGAATTTATACAACTTCAATAATCATCTAACAAGCGGTAAATTCTCATCCCCCCATAAATATTCATTCGTAATTTACTTCACGCCGCGATGATATTTCGCTGATTGTTAATTTCCGATGGAATGACAAAACTTTTTCTGCCCGAATTGTTACACGCAATTTATCAACAGCTGGAGGGATTTGTCATAATTGTCAAAACAAATATTAGATTGGGTAATTTTTGTATGAACCAGCGGCGTTTGGACGTTGTATACCACGAGGTGGATTCGTCTGAGAAATCGCGATGATTCGCTAATCACCCCCCCCCCCCCCCTGCCCCGTTGCCGGAGTAGCTAGTTTCATCGAATTGCTTTCGTTCCCACCGGGAATCCTCCGCGCCAGCCATCCAGCTCCTGCGACGGTTTTAAACTGTCAATTACACTATTAGCTTCGAGATAATTTGATTCTGGCAAAGAGAACAGTGAATGAGAGGCGTTTCATCTTGTACACGTGAAATAAAGTAGGAATTTCTCTTCCTTGTATATTACCGAATCCGAGGAAAAGTGGCTCTTTTCGATAGTCCATCGCACCCCGTATGTTTACCTGGATATGTAATGTATTCACAAATCCCCGTATCAATGATATCCAGGTGACTTTAATTCGCAAATGTCAAATGTAACTTAAATAGGATTGGGGTCATATTTTTCTTCATCTTATTCATTTCCTTCTCTTTCTTTCTTGGCTCTTCGTTTTCTTATCACAGCCCCGCCTCTTGGTACGTCGAATGAAATTATTTGAATACATATATTTCGTTGAGCCCTCGAGCTCCACGCGTTGAGCGAACCCCGCGGTGTTATTGCTGGTTGTATAGATTTATTATACCTTTGTTTTATGGGATTGATCGAGAATGTAAGGGTTTACGGGCTTAGCATTGCACTCAATATTGCTGTCCGATTTTATGCGTCTGTAAATTAAAAAAAATGGGAAATACTTAGTTTACCTGTACGTGCACCCCCACGTTATACGTGAACCGAAACCATACTGCAGAAGATCATTCGACCTCACCTCGCATCAGCGATGATTGTCGAATTAGCCCGGACGTGGCGGGATGGTGAAATTAGTCATGCCCCGGAAACGGGAAGCGAAAGACGCCACGTCCTTTGCCGCACTGCGGAGGGAAGCATCAAAGCCGGGACGGAAGCCGATGGTAGCGAGGACTATGATGATGAATAGAATTAGACGTATGCATATGTCTGTGTTACGGCGGGCTGATTGATTGATGATGATTAGCGACGTCGCTCGAGGAGCCTCGTCACCCCGCGTGTATAGGGTAATGCAGAAATTCGTGGACGACGTTTAAGAAGCCCGCTGTGTGGAAGGACGAATTCGAATTCGAATAGAATTTACGACTTAAGCTATAGGAGTAATCCGGGAGGAACTCAGCGACTCGGTGGACAATTTCGAACGCGTCTTAGACGCTATTCTGCGGTTTATTGCAATCCGCGACTAGAGCACTTATCTATATACGCGTGAAAGTGCAGTAATATTTCGATCCGAACACCCTGGAAATATAGAACCGCTATCCAAACTGGCTCGCTCTGTCCTGTTGGTCCAATAATCCTCGAGAACGTCTCCTTGCTCAGCTATAGGAGCTGGAAAGTGGTTCCCCTCGGGTACCCTGGTTCGCGATATCGCACGAACGACCCAGTTTCGCAAAGCGGAGCCATGGATGCGCAAGAGACCCTGGCACGATCGGTGAAATAGGCTCCTAAGATACGAATAAAAACTTGTGTTGCACGACAATTCACCGATAAAAAATTAAGTCGTTGAATTTTCTACAACTACGGGTGAATCGCGAATACTGTGAAAAATGGAAGACGTTTAAAGCCTTCGCATTCCAACAAGCAATTTTTCAAAAACGATCCTACCTCACCTACATTTCTACCGCCGCACGTATAACTGTCCCGCATTATTGCGGTGGTTCTGAACTAAGATAAAGGTTGAGTCTGTAGGCACGTCTCGCGTTGATGCCGCGTGTAGTGTTTGCGGATGTCTGCAAACAGCTGAATCACGATTGGCCGATGGGAGTTCAGGTGTGCGTTATAGCTGTTTGAGTAGAGAGGAGATCGGCGAAAGAAAAACGAAAACAAAGGGAGGAAAATGCCTGCAGAAGATGGCAGCCCGAGGCCACGTTACACCTGCAAGGGTGAAGGGTGGCTGCCATTCGACCCTGCAGGACGAGATGAAAGGTAAAGAAAAAGCTGGTTTCCGGTTCTTCCACTTCCAAGTAGGAAGTCGACCGTAGCTGTGCTCCGGCCAGCCGTCTTCTGTTACGTCATATCCAGAGTATCTAGCGTTATTGCATCGCGTTAACGTTCGCGGAAAAGAGCTCTGCCGTTTGTCGTACGCGTACGTACCGAGGCATAATGTTTTCATGCACATCAGCGTAGAGCGCCAACCTACATGACGATAAACGTGAACGGATTGTTATTCGTGGAAACATGATGGAAGAATGCAAGCTCTGCAGAAATTTTCATATATTACAGTTTAACGGAGCACGTACAGTTTACTGGTGGAAATAACAGGTACCTACATTCCTTACACTTTTCATGATTCATGATTTTTTTACTCGATCCCTGCAGTACCCCCACAACGCGCACTGTGACTCACATACCCGTTTTGCACTTGATTACAAACGGCTCGCAGAGATGTTTCGTCCCTCGAATTTTCAAGCAACGAAAACCTCGAACGCTAATTTAAAATATTGAAAATCTGAGACAAGCCTCAGCCATTCGTAGCGTTCATTTAGCCAGAATGTTTCAGCGATACGTTACAGTCGCCGTACCTTCCGCGGCGTGAATACAGTCTACCAAAATCGGAGCAATGCCAGCGGAAGTATCGCGAGCATGAAATTCTCGAGGTTTTCCTTGCTCGCGTTCACCGTTTAACCCTGCAAGGCACCGCAGTGGCGTTAATTCGGGCGTGTGGCTCGGCCACCGGGAGCATACGGGTTGAAACCTCGAAACCCGTTCAGATCACGGACTCGTGAATGTGGATAATAACAATTACGCATCGTTATTTCAGACCCGCTGACACGAGGTCAGATTTGCACCGCTGCGGCGGTTATCATTGGCATGCATTAAAGCAGGTGCGGTCCGTTCCGCTCGGAAGCGAATCGTTAGCCAAGCACGTCGTCTCTCGCAGCCGAACCTCGCAGGTCGCGATCATTACCGAGCCTCCTACCAACCACGGAGCTTGAACCTCCTGGATCGAGCCCTCCGGCTCGAATGACGAACCAACGACGCGAACCGACTGCCGCAGGATGGTTTGACGCGGCGTTCCGCGATGTGCGAGAACGCAGCCCCTGCATCGAGGCCGCTGGTTGATGGTGGTTGCGGGCGTTACCGCCCGGTCATTTCCATGCGTTAATATCATTCACCGGGCCATCATTCAATTACAGGCATGGAACCGTTTCGAACATCTACGCAATTTATCGCCCGTTCTGAATATGGATGCTGCCCGCTCTGCACCTCGTACTCCACATGCCACCTCTCGGATTCGCAATGCCCCATCGACTTTTACCGTTTCGAACTGTCCGCCCTCGCTTCCTTGGCCGTTCGAGTTTAACGACGGTCAATGAGAAAATGCACCGACAAACTTTTCGTACGGGGCGCAGTTTCGGAAGCTGCTCATCCGCAGCGAGACGCGGAAATTTCACGTTCCCTCGGTTGACCTGAACTCGGGCCGAACCTCTGTTTGTCAGATTGGGGAGTGAGCAAATCGGTTCGGAAGTGGACTCAGAAGAGCCCTCTTACCTTGGGACGGTCCGCCCCTACATTTAACTCGTAGAATACCGTCGCGACGGGACCGGGTAACATTATTGGCCGCGGTGTTGAGTGCCATTGAGTAGGGTAGGACAGGAGAACCATACGCGGATACGCGGGTACTGCGCGGAATACAAAGTGCCTACCTGCCTGCGGAATACATCAACCGGCGGAAGCGTGCATGCGGTTATACCGCGTATGTAGGTACACGCGTAAGCATACACGATCAGAAGGGCGGAGGAACTCGAGACAAGGTTTCCTCGTCCATCGAGTATCGATTACGCCGGGAGTACTCGCACAGCAGAAGCCCGAACCTCTCCGCGAAATTCGTTGTCGATTGTGACGTACCCTGGCGGAAAAATACAAGCCGCGACGCCCACTTTTGTGTTATACGAATATAAAAAAAATGTTCCCTGCAGGCCTTTCGTATTTTCCATTCGCGTATCACCATCGCAGACGTGGCTCCCCGCGTGTTCGCAATTACGCGGATGCATTGTACGCGAGAAATTCGCGTTTACGAGTCTTTGCAAAATGGGATTTGGTTTGCCGGTTCGATTCTCCCCGAGTTCTTCTTCGCCTGCGATTCTATTATATACCCACTGCCTTAACCCGGCTGCACGGCAGCCAACCGGAGAACGCCGGGCTCCCACTTCCGACGTGAAACAACCCTTAAAAATTTACTCCCAACAGTCGATGGTGGTTGATGCTACGCCCGGCAGGCTATTGCTCCATTTCCTTCGCGGCTGATGTTTCAATCTCAAAGTGCTCCGGCCGTCATGGGGCTCCGCATGCGCCACTCGGAGAGATAGAGAGAGCGGAGAGTCACCCTGCGAAGGAGTCGTTCGATTACGGGCCGGTATTCTCCAGCCACTTTTTCCCCTTTTCTTTCCACCACCTCGCACGATCCTCGAGCTCTCCGTACTTCGCTGCAGTTGAATTCCTTCTCCGTCGAGCTCGGCCGACATGCCGCGTCTCCTCGCCGTAAGGAATGAAGGTCCGTTCAACGCCGGAAAGAAGAAGGATTAAGAGAAACCACGGCCAGCCGGCTGCCGGTCGATTATACTTTCGCGCTGATAATATATCAGTCTGTAATGGTCCGGCACGGCGTTTCGTGCTCGAGCTCCTTGGGCTTCGACCAATAGAGCTAAGCGCTCGAATTCGCTCGGCTACGAGGATCGCCCTTGGAGGGTGGCGAGGGGTGGAAGCGGCCACGGCGCCGCGGAATGGACCTTGTACAAAAGATCCGTTGAGATAAATCGAAGGTTCTGCCGGTCGAATTAGTTGCCGTGGAAAAGGTCTGAGTCTACTTGCCACTCGGGCCAAGGGCCAGGGGCCGCACTCGATCGACGAACCCTCAGGATCCTCGCCCTTTGCCGTCAATTAGGTGCCTCGCGACTCCCAGCTGACGTACCTACAATCAATTATCATTAGGCAAACGAGCCCGAGATGAACTTCAGTCAGACTAACAACGAGCTCGGCACAAATGGGCTTACGCGACGGGACGACTGTAACTCGACGAATTCTAAATGTACCCAGAAACCGTTGGTTCACTTTTTTTCGCCCAAATCCGGCACCAAGTGTGCCGTTTAGTTCGCCTCGAAAAATTCAGTTAAAAGGTCAGTAAAGAGCGAACTTTTCCCTTCGAGTTCAAATTGCGTCATCGTGATGAGTCATTATTTTATCACCATTTTCAAAAAAAAAAAACAAAAACGGTATTGCAACTTATACTCTCAGGGGATGTTCAACCCTTCGATCTCGGACAGCTGCGAATTCTCCCCCTGAAGTCGGCCAAAACGGTCTTAATCTGAAGTAAAGCGCTGTCCAGTGCCAGATTTTTGAATATTATTATAACGGCAGTTTAGTTATCGACCCGGTCCGAGACGCGTTAAAAGTATTTCCCTCCGCAGACTTGGCACCAGCCAGAGGTCCCGGGGGTAACCGCCGCGGGAAGGAGGGAATGATTCGAGTCGAGTTCGGGACCCAGGAAGCAGCAGCCCGATACTGCAACGGTTTTGAAGTGCATGCATTTATTCAACGATCCGAACATCCTTGGCTCCGGAAATGGATGGGCCAATTTTCCATCCCTATCGCGTTGCCCTTGGGCCTCGGGAAATAGGGTGAGCGCAAGAGGTTTTCACTTTCACCTGCAGTGCCTGTAGCGGCCATGTATTTATGCCCGCGCGATCTTGGACGGCCTCGGCTTGATTTAGATGAGAATGGGGTGTGATAGGCCTCTTAAATTTGCGTTACACTCGCTAGAGCCCAAGAGAGCCAGTGTACGAGTTAACTTTGACAAATGGGAAAAATACGCGTTGAGTTATGCGGTAATTATTTGCCGAGAAACCTAATTTCTCAGCCTTAAGCAGGTGATGGATGGAAATGGAAATGAGGCTTCAGGTTTCTTCGAATTCGTTTTATTTAGCTGGGTTTGTCAACGAGGAGTGATCACAGTTTCGAAATATACCGAATACTTATTAGCCAGAAATCGGCACTGAAAATTGTACCGTGATTTTCTCTATCCACGTGATGGAAAATCCGTCCCTTTCTGAAGTAAAACCCAGAAGAGTGATGAATTCGAAACCATATTTCGGGTGATATGCTGTCGATTAATGAAGAATAATTACTCTGACAAAAGCTGAACGGCAATTTGTACCACCGATTTCTTTCGTTATTCCAGAAAACGGAGTTTTGTCAGGAAAATAACTTGAACGTGACCGACGTGATCTGTATTTTTCCCCATTTGTCAAAGTCAACTGATACTGGTCCCCTTACGTTCTCCATTTCTCATCTTGCCTTACATGTTCCACGACCAACGCGTTGCTCGCGTATAAGGGAGGAAACGGCGCCTCCCAGACGCTGCAGGGCACCTATCCCACAGTCCGTATAACGGGATAATGCTCCGACTCGAAGCTAAGGCGATTTCAAGCTTAGTTCACAACAGAATCCATGCGCGACTGCCTTTCCGACTCTCTATGTACCCGCACTAGATTCTGGTAATGCCGGAATTACGTTTGTATGAAAATTCAACAAATGCAATTCCGACTCGCGTGCATCTTCTTCACTCGCCTCGAACCGCGTACGCTTTGCGAGAATCGTGGCGACCGAAATATCAGCATACTGGTGAAAGCTCTACCTTCGGCTTACCCTTCTTGAAACACTTCTTCCCAATTCCCAAAGATTGAACTTGGCATATCCGAAAACTCTATTATCCAAAATCTAACGGTGAAATATTTCTTCTTGGCGCGAACGGTAAACTTTCCTTTTTCAAAAGAAATGAGAACACCGACTAACCAAAGTTGCAAGGATATTGAAAATCTCGACGAAAGAAACGTCATCGTTCAGACAATTTTCGTTTTATCTTAAAGCCGACCGCATATCTGGTCAAGGCGCGTCTTCCGATTGATCGGGGACGAAGAAATCTACGCACGAGAATCCTATATCCTTCGAATTGATGTTGCCGGCGAGATACGAAGGTGAAACGTTATACGCAATAACGTCTCAAGATGTGAAAGAACTATAAGATAAACCTCCGGAACTTATTATACGGGACATAATGTCGCAAAGTGTATAACGGGGCAGTAGTATCTTGAAAGATCACGGACCGTTTGACCGAGCTTAGGTCGATCCTGCAGGTGCAACGACGGCAGGATTATTCGGTAAATAACCGGAATTAAATTCCGGCAAAGATTCTGCGGGGGTTTGATAATTGTCGAAACGAGGGGTCCTCTCCTCTTGGGTTCGCTTTGCCCCGCGCTCCGTATACGTTCTTTGATAAATAACTCGGTGAGGTGGTCGTTAATTTTACACTCAACATTAAATCGGATCGTATAAGTTCCGGAATGCGAACCGCTTTTGCGAGAAAGATTAAGGGAGTCCACGTCGCTACGTGGATATATACCTATGTATGGGTACATAGCTGGGGGTGCGATTAGAGTTGAAAAAAATTTACCCTCTGCCGGGGAAGTCTGTCGGCAACTTCGCCCCGCGTTACATTTTTATTTTCCCTTATCGCCGGCCGAACTTCCCTCCGCACGGCCGCAGCCGCGGCTCCGCGCAAACCGGCCGAAGCGCCCCCCGCTCCGAAATCGGTCGTTTAACTTACGACACGTAAACCCGTTGATAACGGAAATGGTTACTATAGCTAACCTGGTCATCGCCGTGACCGAAACCCCGACCCGAGGATACCTTGCCCGGGCAAAGCCGCCGCCATTTCCTGTAAAAACTTAACGTAAAACGCGATGTAGGTTACGTACCTCGACGAAGTTCACGGTGGTCGAGAACGCGCTGCGGAAACGTTGTTTTTGCCTTCGCTGATGTCGAAGTCTCCTATGGAAATATAAAATTTCGTCGCCAAAATCTGTACAGATTCTGTATTTTTTCAGTGAAATTGAGTCATTGTCTCGAGGCGAAAGTTGCAACAGAACAATTAAGTCCAAAAGCGTCCAAAGGACTGCGATTCGCGAGTTTTACCCCGAAGCAGCGTGTACATCTACCCTTGTACTTGGGGCTGCGCGTCGCTGAGACCATCCATCGCCCGGCCTTGTCCTTGTCGGTGCTTTTTGCCGGTGTTTATGTCTTTGGCAGGTGCATCGTTTACCCTGGGAACTCCCGGTTTTCATTTTATCCCCCGATGGTTGTTAATAAGTTCCGTACCTCGCGGCTCAGTTTCCCAGATTTCTCTTAGTTTCTCGGTAATTCCCGAGGGAGGCGGATATCGGTGTTGCACTTGCAAGGCCGATTATTAATTGCCACGTATAAGCGGGGCTAATAAAGCGCAGACGTTGGTCGACCGCGGATTGCGGCCGGATATCCAAGGACGGCGAGTCTCGTGCAGGCGAGGGTTGCCTTACCTTATATACCGACCGCCGCGGAACCGAGCTTTGACAAAGTTAATGGAGCGAGGAAATTATAGGGGTGTTTTTTGCCTGCCAACGTCACGCTACACCATTTGTTTTCCGTTCTTCTTGGATTAACGAAAACACTGGTTCTATAGACGCTGTACATTCGTCCCCTCGCCGCGAAAAAAAATAATCACTCGATCACCGCGGGCGAAATCCACGCTCGCGATTCACTGGATTTTCACTCGGGCGGTGTAAGGAGACGAAGAAACTCGATCCTCGTAGAAATTTCGGATATTGGATTTCGACCTGTGCCGGTGCAGAAAATTCTAATACTCATCCGTCCGGAGAATACGAAAGGATCCGTTTGTTCAGCGTCGTTATTTCGAATCTGCCCCGCAGGAGGCGAAAATCGGCCTCGCCTTTTACGGTTGTCCCGGCTGGATACGTCGACGTGGCAACGAGAATAATTATTTCACTTTTTATTCCGGTTAAACTAAGGTACAGATTTGTAACGTCCCGTGATAAAGTCCGGGTCGTGAGGCGGAGTTGGACGCGGTTCCTCGGGGAAACGCGACCCGAGAGCGGGGAAGAAGGGGAGCCGGTAAATGAGCGTAATTATGAGACAAGTTTTAACTACCCCACCTGGACAATACGGCATTCCTCATTGTCTCTGTTTTAAATAAGCTTCCTCGAGTGCGTCGGCGACACTGCGAAGCACAATTTGACGACACCAAACGTCCGAGGTCCTCGCCTCCGCTCCCAAGGGGCGCTAAAAATCCTGAGACTCCACCACGAATTTGAACCACACCCCTCGACGTCGATGCGTCTTTCCTCCGCGGTGCGAGGCCAGGAATCCTCCCCCACTGATTACAGTTTTGTCACCTCAATCCTTCAGCCGGGTAACACCATCTCGCGGATTATTATGGGCTGCTACACCCTCGTGGTCCCTCAAGCTCCTCCCGCACGAACCCTCCTTAACGTCCTCAGCCTTCCGCCAGATTGCTCATAATTTCCTGACTTTCTCGCGCGTCCCCGGTTACCGGCCTCAATTCTCAGAGATCCGTCGACTCTCGAACCTGCGGGTCGCGACGCGAATTTGTTACCCCGAGCTTATTGTTTCCACCACGAGCGAAAGGGAGAGACGGAAGGCGGGGGCGACTTGGTACAAATAGGAGAAGAGCAACGGGGCGCTGCGGATCTCCTCGCTCTTGACTGCGGACAATGGCCGGGGAAATTCGACCCCTCTTTCCTCCCACCGTGTCGCTGGGGACCAGCAGCTTCCGCTGCAGCAGGTGAGAAGAGGGCAGCGGAGCACCGCGGAAAGCAGAAGCGGGCGATAAGGTGCCGGTGACGGAGGCAATGGAGTGCACTCGAGATGCTTGTATATCGGCCCTCGTTCGCCAACCACATTACGGACATCAATGTGCAAAGTGCTCCGGGTGTATTCAGGTCCCCGTGCTCGGATATCTCAATGCTCCTCGCTCCTGTTCGCGCTGCACATGGACAGGGTACCTAAACAGGATATTATCGACTGGGACTCGGTGTACGAAGTTGCGCGGACGACATGGAAGGCCATTATATCGGACCATAATTAGGAACCACGAAGCCGCTTCCGGATGTCTCGGTAGACGAGCTCCTTGACGGTGATCGAATTTTGCTTGCCAAGTGCGTTCTGCTGTCAAGCTCGGTCTATGGAATTGTTTATACGCGAAGAAGTCAAGCTGCCTGCGGAGTCTCGTTTATTTGTACTTAATTTTTATCATCGCTCTTTCAGCGAATCGTTGCAACTTTTTTCCCTCTAACTCTTTCAACACTTTTTTCGTGATCTTTTAGCCTTCTGGGTTATCGCTCAATTTCAGAGAATCTCTGTACGGTAGAGTTGTAAAGAATTTGTTTTCCAGTCAGCTGCTTTCGATGTGAGTTTATAGACGCCGCGAATACTCTTTCAGCGTTTCCATTTCAGGCTTACCGGCTGAATATCGTTGCGTCTAGCGATGTCAAGCGAACCAAAAACTCACGTGCAATCGTTGAAAATCGGGAACCCGAGCTCGGCAACAAATTGAATGGTAGTGCTTTTTAAATGCGTTGACTTTAGTGAGCGACGGTGAGCGAAGCCAATGAAAATATTCCCGACGATTTTCCGGTAGCAAGTATTTAACAAGGTTTCATCACTCGGCTCGAGGCGCGGGACGCGAACCGCTTTAGGCCCTCGAATTAATGGTTGTAATCGTCGTCTTTGCGCTGCCACCCGGAACTCGCGGAGACGTTGAGGCGCGGTTTTCGTTTCAAAAGTGTCGGGACTAAAATACGTTGCATATTTTGCCGATGCAAAGCATAAACATTTCTCCCGTAGAGGATACAAAATACGAAGAATGATATAGTGAGTGCGAAAGTAGTCTCGAGGAAAGCAAACTTAAGTACATATACGTATTGTTGAACCTGGAACGCGCAACTTACATTCGCCAAACTTCCGGCAGTCGGAGGCAAACAACGCTACCGATTTCGTAGTTTCTGCAGGCATTAAGTCAATACGGATAATAATGATTATTTTTATAGCGTAATACACGGTGTGTACGAGATACTTTTTCCAGGCACGGAAAAGTTGAAACCACCGACAAATGTTAAAAACGTTCATATTTCGTTGAGGGTGTAAGATAACGCCGAAAGAAAGGGACTGTCGGGAAAAAATAAAAAATTTTCATCCTTTTTTGCGAGACTCGCGTATCACCGGAAGAGTACGCAAAAAGCTGATCTATTATTTTGGGCTAGATGCCCCTGCTGGGACAGATGTGTGGAGTATCTGAGGCAAAAAGGAGCTGATAGTTTGAAACAGTCGTTCGTGCTGGCAGTGCGTGATTGTTTTTTTTTTCTTTCTCTCTCTGTCTCTCTTTTTCTTATTTTCCTTTTTAGTCCGAGTTTTCTTCCGATGCGTTTGTTTGTCCCCCCCAGTCATGAATGATGCTCTACACCCGGGCTCGCCGCCCGGTAAAACATTACTCGGAAATTGAACTGACAGAAGATTGATAGAGCTTCTTTTGCAAGAATTTCAGCGCTAAATTATATACGCACGTTTTCGACCTTTGCGTTATTGTGATCATCGTTGTTGGCGTTGCGAATTTCGTTTATATCATTAGTACTACATTTTTTCACTTTTCTCCGCTGAATTCCTACCCCGTTCACAATATTCTGCCTCGAATCTTATCAACGTCTAAGAATGTGACAATATTTGTAATTTCTTCATATTTATAACACGCCTTATTCGCAATTAAGATTACTTGTAAAATAATTCGTCCATCGTCTTTTGTTTTTCATTTCTTCGTTTTATTTACGGTTGAAAGTCGGGGCAACCGGACCGCGAACAAGCATTTCGATCACACCAATTAGCCTCAATTCCGTTGCATTTTTCTTCGCGATTAATGTTTCACTGAACCGCAAATTTTTCTTAAAATCGTATAAAACTCCAACGTCTAAGTTCTGAGCGTACATGGATGCGTGAGCACAAAATCGTTACAAATTCAGTTTAGACTTTCAGTCTTGTTTCGCAAAACAATCAAGGCCGAAGAGCACGCCAGGGGTGCCGGACATTTTTTCACCGTCTGCGTATAAACGAGTCGTTAGTCTTGAATCATTGCTTTTCACATGAAAAGCGGCAGAGGCGCCTCGTTCCTTCATCCTTCAGCCGCCACTTGAGCTTACTGCAGCGAATATGAAATGCGGTGCTGCAGTAAAAATCCTCCGAGGTAACGGACTTCCAACTTTAATGGCTACACTTTTACTCGCCGTTTCTGCAGAGAGCACCTGGTGCCCGAAGTGTATAGTCGGTACCGGTAAAAGGGAATGTCTAGTGTCTGGTAAGCAAATAAGGAGCAGACGATATGTCGCTATATATTTTATACAGAGTAAACACAAGATCGGACGATCTCTCGCGTTTCGTTTTTTTTTCACCTGTGTTGCTTTCAACGGCGTTTGTTCAAACGGCAAAATCGCGTCTGAATACCCGTTCGTTCGTGCAAACGTTTGTATCCATCAGCTCCGACTCCCTTGCTGGCTGATGCAGAATCATTGATTTCCAAAGGCTCGGAGGGTGAACCGTGCGTGTGCCGTAAATGGATAGAAACCTCGCCAGAATCGGAAATTTTAATCTTGGAGCAAAGGACGTAAATTAATACGTAGCTTGGATTATTAATTGTACCCGAGAATTTATGCAGGGGATCGAAATTGCTTCATTTACGCGCCGTGAGTCTTGAGTCTCTCGGCTATAAACACGAGCCGAGCGATAGAGACGGTTCACTTGAAACCGTAACAAAGACAAAAGATCGCACTCGTTCCAAGGCTTGGACATTTTCGTCAAACTAAAATAAAGGGCAAGTCGAAAGTATCAAATATCAATGTGTCTCGATGCGTAGGCGTCTTTTAGATTAGACGAAACAGAATTGCTGGGTATTGCGTTTCTTCGGTTCACTTATTTCAGCTTCTAATTTTCACCTGCAATAATAACGGATTTCACAAATGCCGTGTCTTGAAGAATACAAAATAGAAGTAAAGAAAAAAAACGTTCGATCAGCGTAGAAATTAAAGCAATCGTGCAATTTGAATTCGATCAACTCAAGATCCCACGGGATTAAAACTGTCCAACCTCGAGTTAGAAACAAAAAGCAAAATCGGATCTACCCAGTCCCGCATTTCCTCCCTCTCTTTCCCTCTGTCTCTTATTTTCTGCCCTTCTATTTTTTAATTTAAACGCTGGTGAGGCCGTCCCTGCAGCCGCTGACAAGTATAATGGGCGTGATTTTTATTCCGGCAATAAATTTCGGACACGCGAATTTAACTGCAAATTGCTACCACTGCCGCACCGGCTAGCCGAGGGTTGACACAGGCGTACCTACCAAACGGAAAACGGTCGTGTGCAGTTTATAAATGAGAAGTGGTTTTTAAACTCGCCCGTTACACTGACAGATTCCAGCCTCAAAGTGGTCGAAATTATTCTCAACGTACGCGGCGGTTCACCCTTCGTTTAATAAACAAACGTCAAATCTTTATTAAATCATCATATTTTACACAAATCATCACAATTCGAAATGACGCACCGAATATTTATGTCGATTCGTTCAATTTGATCGGCAATGCGATTGCAGTGAAATTTTTCAAAACATTGTCGAAAGTGCTTCGCAATGCCACTTAAATGGATTCCTGTAACAATTGTATATCTTGACATTGTACTCCTCGTCGCACCCTGCAAGCGCAGCAAGCTGCCGCAGCTTAAGGCACCTGTGACAATTGAGCACGAGCTAACGAGCTCGCAAATACATAATACGCATTATGTACGTCTTCGCTTGTGTCCGTACAACACGTGAATACGGTGAGTAGTGAACTGCACTTGCAGCCAGCCGGTAATACCTGGAGGTTGTTGACAACGAATAACTAATTTAAAGCAAAGTTGCAGCGAAACTCGATGGTGCATCCCTGTGCGGAAACAACTAGGGGGCGTTTGGAGAGAGTGAAAAGAAATAAGAACGGTGACCCTTCGAAGGAAATCTTGTAACTGCCGGGAATTAAAGTGCAGTGCTTTTCGGGGCGAGATATGCAAGGAAGTCAACGAAACGATGCAGGTTGAAGAATTTAGAACGCACGCGCGATCCGTTCATAATATAACTACCGGGGGCAGCATGATCGCGACCTTTTGCATACCGAGACAAGAGTCCCGCTTCTTGAATAAATCAAATACTCATGAATAAGTGGATTTGCTCACGAGCACATACGTGCGAGAGCGAAGTGCCGGAACCGAAATTTATTTACAGAAGAGGAGATGTTGTGGAGACTTATGGAGATGAATTTTACCCTTGAAAAACTCATACCTGAATATGAAAACCAAAAAGGAGGATTTCCTCGCAAAGAAGGAATCTTCCCGGGCTTAGCGTGTGCAGTTGGCGTGAAAAAGTCCTTCCAGGGATGAAAACCTACCCTTGAACCCATAGAAATCAGATAAAATAAGCAAAAACGTGTCGCGGGGATCGCGGATCTCCTGCACTTTTTACTCACGTATCAGGCATCAGCGACGTTATATATGCGGTGTAATTCGGAAGGCTTACCTGAAACAAAGTAGAGGAGAAATGGATTTAATTAAGTTGATAATTTTTTTTCCCCTCGCAGCTTCGTGCGAGGTAAATTGGTTCGCAAAAATCGGAACGGACTGTAGACACGGGGATCAACAATCGTTAACGTCACCGAGGAACTGAGTGAAACAACCCTCTTTTTTCACCGCATTTACCCTCCCACCCTGAAACAATGGCCCGGAGTTCAATTAGGACCCGGCGGCGTAATCTTATTGCGTGAAATGCTCCCTACCGCGCTACGACCTTTTCGCCTGGCCATTGTACACGTAAATGACAGACATAAGGCATAACTGCAGATTTTAGACATGCCAAGACTGAATCGAAAACATTTATCAATAAATTGCGAAATAAACTTGTGCGATGAAAACATATTACAGCCGAATTTCATTTCACAAAATCAATATGGCCGCCGTTTATACGCTTGGGATTTTCTTTCGGCTCTATGATCGCTTCCAGCGTTTTTAGGTGATCGGAATCAATTTGGGGAGAAACAGGGCGGTGGCAAAATTCATTCGGTTATAATTTCACCTGGATAAATACGCTAAAAATGGATAATGCCTGCAGATATGAGGAAAACTCTCAAAACGTTTGGTTGAATATTTGTTCACGTTCGAACCGGGCACTCGCTACACTTTTTTCCATCTCCAATTGGGAGACCTAAAAGATATAAAAACAAAAAAAAAAAACACTGGTGGTCAACGGCGTGTCGCAGGAAAGATTCGAAACAACCCCGTAATATCGGAGAGAGATTAAGTGAGAATCGTAATTCGCGTTTGATTAAAGGGATGATAAACACGATGCCTCGACCCGCCTGACCTCGGAAATAAAATACCCCCAGGTTTAAAATAAAACGAATTCTAACGAATGTCCAGGGGCGGTCCAGGGCGACGGCAAACGACGAGACTTGAAATCCGAAATTATACACCCCGGCAACCGGAACTAACGAACGACGAGGCGAACCGAGGTCTCCGTGTACGTTGACAGTGTGCAGGGTGCAGCCGGTGTCGAACGAGCCGGGGAAAATCGCGTACGTTCGTTGGTTCGTTTGGTTTGTTTTGTTGCGAAAGCTAGCTGACATGACGTTAATTAAGGATATATCTGACGAACTGGAAGTAGACTGACGTGCTAGCCGAAATGTATTCCTTATTTACCCAGGAAATTCATTACGCCCGGTTTATCGAATAGCGCACGACGTGTGTATGCACCCACGTACGTACGCATGTATGCATGTATGCATGTACGGCGCAGAGGAACTTGAGCCTCACGCCACTATACTCCCTCGTCTCGTTAACTTCCCGGAGTAATTAATACAAACGCCTATCCGAAATTAAGCTCAGCCCCAAAAGTTTAAAGTGCTTTAAACAGTGGAGCGACTTAATCCTGCCGCCCTTCTTTGCGGAAACCGTGATTCTTTCTTTTTCTTCTTTTGTACACCTACCGTCTATTTTCACCCTTTTCTACAAACAGCACTCGGGAAAATGAATCGCGTGTAGAGTGCATCTGCATTCGCTGGGAAAGAAGTAGAAAAAAAAAATCGATCACTCTTTACGAATCTAACCAATTAATTAAATCGTCTGCGTTGTGCGGAACATGGGCTAATAGTTTCACGGAATGAATATCCGCTTGTATAACTAATTCCTGTATAAATATCAGGAATTTTGCAACACGGTAAAGCTGTCTTTGATTATAGAGGAAGGTGATTTCTCTAATGCCGCGCTGCAGTGTTGAACTCAGAGGCATCACATCAGACTCCCTCTCCCCTCTCTCTCTCTCTCACCTTTCTGCTCGCCATTCTCCTTAACTGCAGCAGTGAGATCGGGCGAGTAGAAAACTAGGAGAAAAGGCGAAGACGTGAACGGCGAAACGAGAATAGTATAAAGCGAATTCGTAAAAAGTCGCAAACAGAAGGGTAATCTGGTAACTGAAATCTCTCGGAAAATGCGAACGCACAAACCAGCTCCTGCAGCAGCAGCGGCGGCGGCGGCATGAAGCGGCAAGAATAGCACAGGAGCAGAAGGAGCGGCGAGAAGTTCCTCCGTGATTTCAGGGCGGATTTAGCATGGAATATTCATCTTAGCCGCGCTTTCACCCACGAGAATCCCTTCAGCCGGGAAAACCTGGCTTACGGATACCTCGTATCCAGCACGCGAGCATAAAGTACGCCGGTGAATTTTCATAGATTTTTACCCTCCGCAAGCTTTTCAAGATACTCGCCGTTATAGCACGTAGTTGTTCGAAATTCGTTCCAGGTATGAAAAGTTCACCCTTTGTATTACGTGTATAGCTTCATGATAGTTTCGACAAAGCCGATTATTGTTTGCTTCAAATGCTGGCGGTTTTAATTCGCGAGTTAACAAGCTGGATATATTTCCCCGTATTCGAATGAAATTGAGGATAATTCTTCGTATCACGGTACTAAATATGCAGCGTCATTTTGTTCGTGTAATCTGCTCGAAAGCAACGCGCCCATTAGCGAAACCTGCAGTGCTGATTGCGTAACGTTACGAATGAAAAACTTCAACGATGAATTTCAAGCTCGACACTGGTTTTATTTCCGATATTCCGTCGACGAGCGCTGTTCACTGATACGGGGCAGAAATGTTCATGATTTGTTTGTTTTCCATTTGCCCTTAGGGAATGGTACGAAAAAATTATCCCTATTCAAGCCGCATACCAGCGTTGTTTGATTCTGGAACTTGGGGAATTCAACGTTGCAGTCTCGTGATCGAGACAGGAATTTGAATAATTATCAGAATTCAATAAAACATGGTTCGGAGCTTAGGCTCGAAACTATACCGTGCGGTTTTACCGTTGCGGTTCCCGTTCAACTAGTATAATACATTATATAGTTCGGTATATAATTGAAAATACCTGCGGGGACCATACGGCTAATATAATTGAACGGCATCATTTCTGGAACCTTCTAATTCCCGTATAAATTAATGGGTTGATTAAATCAACCATGCTGAAATGAATTTCGACGTAATAAGGGTACAACAACAAGGCTTGTCAAGATGATCATCAAAATTGTTATTCCACGAACAGAGAAATCCGTGCCAACCGGTTCCACAACGCGTGGTGACAACTGTAACATAATTTAATTATAATTAACCCAGAAGTTTCCTGCCATTTTCACGTGTATATCTGTCAAAGTAAAAGGTAGCAGGACTGATTGTGAATGCAAAGCCCCGTTCAAGCTCTACACCTTTATGTATACCTGCCTATCCAGCTTTCTCCTATATGAGCGATAATTAATAGTCGACGGTACTTGCGGCATATCTATCGTGCAATTTTTTCCCAGTCAATTGCTCTTGTCTCGCTGCACGGTTACCGGTTATATGCGTACTCTTCAACCGAGCAATTACACAGTTCGGCGATGAAAAAGTTTTCTGAATACTCCTACACGACACACATAGATTTTGGTCTGTTGATTCGGAATAGCAGCTCCGTTTTTACGTATCACGTCGTGATTTTTTTAAATTCATACATACACGGAGAGATACTTTTCTTAGAATAACATTATTAAAATAAATATTCTTAGCAGTTTGAAAGTGGTAATCTAGTAAATTCATGTTTACTTCGTTCGTATGAAGGTGCAGACTTTCAGAATGTCATGACAAGCTCAGAAAAAATGCCTAGAATTCCTTGAAAACTTTAGTTTCTAAATTTTTAAGCAACGTAAAAGACCCTAATTACAAAAATTTGTCCGAGAAACGTTAAGCAGCTATAAAAACTTGCAGTGTGGTATGAGTCTGAAAGTTCAGTTTATATTAGATTGGCGCTAGTTTTTATATTATTGTAGTGTTGCAGAGGGGAGGGGGGTGGTTTTGAACATACTCAGACACCAAAGTTCACGGAAAAAATTAAGGCAACAAAAAAAAATTTTTTTTGCTCAAGCTGTGTAGTATTTTTTTTTCTTTCTTTTTATACAAGCTTTAGATATGGAAAAAAGTCAAATTTTGCATCTAAGTATTGTTTTTTTAAGTCATATATGAAAATGTCGATAAAATAAATAACCAAAGTCAATTTAGAAAAAGTACGCTTACTCCTATTGTCCTTGACATCAAATCTTACTAAGACTATTCAAACCTCAAGGGCAACAAAACCACTGTTGACCAGTATCATCAAACTTTAGACATAGGTAGTTTTATTTCATTCAACCTGTAGTTTGTACCTATTTTCCATTTAAATACGGTTTCATCTAAATCTGCTGAATGTGACGTGGTGTACCTGTATATAATATGAATGTCGTTTTATATTACACTCAGGACTACTTTTACATATATGTATTAATACTCTGGTAGAAGAACTTTCAAAGAAAAAAAAAAACTCGAACCTGTGATATTATTGAACAAAATGACGAGGAGTCAGCCCAAGATTTGTCAGCAAGGTTGAAAAATAACTGAAAATCTAGATCGCGTAGTTAATTAAAGAGCTTTTGAAGCCAACTTCACGATATCGCCGTGCAGAAATCTCGAATGAATAATTTTTTCAAATATTGAAACGACATTGAAAACCAAAAGTAAAAATACAAAATTAACGCACACATATTGCATATTTGAACCTACCGAGTCGCACAAATTGACCATAACGATGTATTCGAAAAAAATGTCAACGTTATTTGGCGAATCGCAGTCCGGTCTGGCGCACAATTTAATTACGCGAGAACGGCTTTTACTCTTCAATCGGAACGTCTAACTACGAGAGGCGTGTCGCAAGAGTCGCGGAGTTTTGACTGATTACACGTCGAAAGCAGCAGTAAACTGGCGTAATAAAACTACGTTTGTAGGAACAAAAGGAAACGGTAAAAACAAATCCGAAGAAAATTCTCCCTCTGAAACCTGGTTGAAAAGCACCGACGACTTTCGAGGCGCCTGTACAATGCACCTGAAACTCGCTTCAAAGTCCGTTTGATGAGAAGATGTCAGACGCCTCCACTCGTCATTCTTTGAAACTGAACCAGGCGGAACTGGCGCAGCGTTTTTTCTTCCCTTGAAACGAGGTTCGGAGTTCAGACTCGAGGAATCCGTGTTTCCGTTACCGTTAAGTCACGTTTCGCGAAGTTCATACCAGACGAATGTATATCGACCAAAGTGTCAAGTTTGTATATTATATAATGCCATCGAGCAACTAGATATCACGTCCTCGCTCTCTCTCTCTCTCTCTGGAACTCGGGCTTCCTGGCCGAGTGAACCCGCGTGTGTCTAGGCGGGTAATCCCTTGGCCATATTATACTAAGTGCTTAGTGGAAAAGTCGAAGACCCTGCAGGGCGACGCCTTAATCAACCAGACCGCAGACGATCGCCGACGTGTCGTACCTTAGATAATCAACGTGGGGTACACGAGGGGCGAGGGATTGCCTGCAGGGCCGTTTAAACTTGCAGGATGACGATTTTCACCCCGGAAATATCTCTGCGTCTTTAAATATACCTCGTAGGAAAACGTGAGTTGGACATGTCCGTTGTCCGTTATTTCTGTTTTCCGCAACCACTGTATTCGTATTATCGGACTTGAAAGATCATCCTTCGTACTGTTTCACTTCGCACTTCTGAAACGTCCCAACGTTTTGTACTCAGAAACGGGGCAATCCTCTGCTCTGTAGGTACTTAAGACTCGCGAATGAGGAAACTCAGCTCAGCGAAGAAAACTTGTATGTTTTCCTACACTCCAAGTGACTCGGCAATTACTTCCTCGTCCAAAACAGGTGAAATGGAGAAATAATCACGTTTCCACTTTACAAAGTGCTTGCTGGATTTTCAAAATGACTCGGTATAAAGCCTCTTTTTTCATTTTTTTCCTTTTTTTTTCGTTTACTTGTGTATCTTTGATCAAAGTATATCAAACAAAACATCCAGAAACATTTCAAGACATATTCAGACAATCGTTTAAATCGTTGGATTTCGTGGCGAGAATTCAGTGTATCCCCTGAACAACGTCATTCCTCCGTAAAATGAATGAAACATGTTCGAGACTAAGATTTTCTCGTGACGACGTGAACAATTTCGCCAAAATTTTGTATTTCGAAAGCACACCGTCGGGACGAGAGCCGAAGGTAGAGGGCGTTGCTCGTTATAACGAAAGTCACGTGGAAGAGCGGGAGCGAAGTTGAACGAAGTCATCCGCTCAGGGACTTCCCCAGCTGGTTTCTACGCGCTGAAACAAACCCCAGGAGCTTGTCCCAGCCCTTCTGCCCCTCTTCCGCCAGCTTCTTGGCTTGCCAGTACGGGCTTCATTACACGGCCGGTGCTATGCAGTGACACGTACCCACCATATTCTCGGGGATTATTTAATTGGTGGTTTAAATTTGAACATTAGCCAACTGTTGGGATGGCTCAAATCACGTGTACTGTTATTCGAAGACGATATTTTTATTTTTTTTTTGCTTCTCTTTTACCATCCTCCTCCCGGCCTAGAATTAAGCCTCGTCGTTTTATACGTACGTAATTAACTCGCAAACCGTGATTTATCTACCGGGGGGGGGGTCAGGAATTTTTGACAGGATTTTTAATCTGTTGTAAATGTTCTCTCTTTATCTTCATTTTTTAACAAACAGCGCCGAATGAACCGCTAACAATAGAGAGATTTATTAATATGTATAAAAAAAATCAATACAGCGAATCAGAGTATAATGACGTGTACTCTACAATTTTGTCATTTAATGTTATTCTCAGACATTTTCTTTGCTGTCTCTCTCAACGAAGCGAATGTATGTAATTCGTCAGATACGTATCTCAAATCCCCATAAAAATCCGTGAACTTGCGAAATTGACGTTTGCAAAAATTGACGGACATTCTACGCTCATTCCTGAAATTGTTACTTGTTTAAATAAAATAAGAGCAACGACGCCTAAAGAACCAGACAAGTTATAAATGCTGTTCTATACTATTGTTGGTAATTTTCACCCTTTTGATTGAAAGTTGATGATTTTCCAAACTCTGTTCTTTTTTGGCCAACGACGACCTTGGTGACCATTTTTAACACGATTTTATTCATATACGTTAATTAACGGTTTTTATGCCACTTTAAACTGCGGTAAAGTTAAGTTTGCCATCCTTTTCTTTCTATCTTGGTTGAGTAATAGTGTATTTTTAAGTTCAATAATTGGTTTAATAATTGGCTGGCTGGTTATGTTCTGATTAATCGGCCCTTCAAGTTACAACTGTCTATTCAAACATATTTTAACAATTCTTTTTCGATAAATTTCTAGTTTAAGGAGCCCCCCCCCCCCCCCCCCCCCCCAAGGAAGAAAACGTCAATATGTGTTTTTTAATACATAACAACCGATGACACCAAGAACCCTATACATTCATCAACCACGGTCGAGAAACAATCTTCACATTGACCGACTCGATACGTATGTTATACTTTCAATTCTGATAAATGACAAACACGATAAGGATGATAATGATTTTACCCTAGGGACACGACGATGCTAACGTGACCTGAAAGTGATTTCCAACAATTAAAAACCTGCGGACGAGTTGGACGACGTATTTCGCGTAAGAAGGAAGACAGCAATTCCTACGATCGGCTGAAATCCGTGTGAATTTCTGT
Organism: Neodiprion fabricii; assembly: GCF_021155785.1. Lineage (NCBI taxonomy): Eukaryota > Metazoa > Arthropoda > Insecta > Hymenoptera > Diprionidae > Neodiprion > Neodiprion fabricii. The sequence goes on from NC_060240.1 coordinate 35,528,612, forward strand.
GTACCGCACACGTACCACTGTAATTAGATTTAATTATAATCCTGGTCCCGAGCTCGGACCAATTTTCTTTTGCCATCCCGGACCTTTTCCTTCCCCTCTTCCTCGTCTTCTACAGCCGGCCAATCTTTCCCCCGCAGTCTCCTCTCACCTCTCCACCTCATCACCGTTTTCCAGTTCCTCTGCAACTCTCCAGGGAATTATGTTGACAGGATGTTTCCAGCCTCGACTCGTTCGCTATCGAGGAAAGAGCCTCGAGCTATTTGAGCTGCAATATCTAATCGAGGAAGTCGCCATCGCGCCTGCCGGTTATTCGTACGTTCCTACGGTATCAGGGCAACGATTATCATACGTAATTGCAGGAGCGTGACAGTTAATTGGGCGCTAAAGGGCTCTAGGCTCTCTCCCTTACGGACCAAACCGGCTCGGATGGAGAAAACGGCAAAAAGTTATTACACAATCACGCCGGCACGCCGTCTTTTTCAGTTCATTAGCCGGCCGTGTCTGCAGGGGCGGATATCGTTGTTACGATTTTCGAAATTACCCGCTAATTACTACCAAGCATGTGCCCGGCTGTCCCATTAACGCCGTTTTCACGTACGACGCGTGACGCTGCTTATTAAGCATACCATGAGGCAATTCAATTCGCACCTGCATCGCGATTAGCTCTACGTACGAATCGAAACTAGACGTAACGTAGCTGATCAAATTCACCGTGCCTTACAGGCAACGGAGTTCGAAGTCGAAACTCGATTATCGGGGGGTCGAATTTTACGCAGGCATGCCCGCCTAACTCGTAGGAAACGGAATTGCACCCCGCGGAGGGATTCGGTGAAAAGGACTTAAAAACCGAGTCTGAGTGAGAGCTCGGGGTCTAGCCGTGTACTAAATCTGCTACGTGACGGAACTTGTTAATTTTCAGCCACAAAAACGGAGGACGGATCCAGAGCCCCTCGATTCGCCGGGTTGTACAAGAGCTGCGTTTGTGTAATGTACGTAACGTATTCCTGCCGCCATGCTAACCGGAGACAGCCGGAGATCAACCGTTCAAGAAATCTCCATGAAATTCGTTTGCGACCGGATCCTGCAGCGATCCTGGCGTCCCTGTGAAAGTTCTCAAGATGTTCCGCGACCCTGCTAAATTCCCGCTTTCAAAGCGCTCCAGTGAGACGCAATTATCGTTCTAGTGCCAACACTGTCTTACTTTTCGACCTGCCCACCCTCGTCAGACGTTATAGCAGACCACTCGGAAATGCGATACTACCCGGGACGTCTCGCCTGTGATTATCTAGCATTTCGAATGTTTCCTTTCATCTATTTTTCATAAGTTTTTCGTCCCGTTCATTTTCCTTTTTTTTCCCATTCGCAAAGAGTGGAAATAATTTTTGCTTCACTGCATGGCTATCGATCAAACTTTTGTCTAGCGTTTGAGTTTCGGTCATTTCGTTATATTTATGATCGATGCTGAAACGTCGATATATATACATATATACACTTACGCAATAAACGAGACGGGTTGAATTTTTGAAAAATAAAATGTGCTTCGCTTTGCCCACGTGATTCCTATTTATTGATAGCTGTTATACACTCGTACGAATTGTACGCTCTTAAATAGAGAATTCCTTTCAACTCTGGTTTCGATGTACCAAAGAGATACGAGGCATTTTTGACAAGCCGGCGCCGCAAGTTGCCGGCGAGGTTGGGAAAACGTGACTGCGAAACCCGCGGCTTCGAGGGGATAAATCTCCTGGTCCCTTTCCAAACTGCCGTGTCGGAATCGCAGCCGCAGCGGTAACGCGTGCAGCCCGCAGAAATGGCTAAGAATCAAAATAGCTATAGAGTATAGAGGTACCCGAATGAATATTCAAATAGCTCTGAGGGAGAGAGAGAGAGAGAGCAGGTATAATGTATATAGGAACTTACTCGTATATAAATATACACGTATAAAATAACCACGTTACCTCATTACAAAAACATGCTCAGGCACAATCTCAGGTTATACGTATAACTTACATGCCGAAGTGCAAGCGCTATTCTATGCAATTAACAACCTTCGTGTCACTAGTAAAATGTTTAATTAAAAATTCACACATCTTTCACCCATATCCCATAAATTCGAATTTGATTAGTAATAAGATCTGTTTTGTTTTTTTTGTATGTAACTAAACCATATCGAGGTTTGAGCAGAAATTTTCTTTCGCCAAATTAAATAAACATACTTTCAGTCCTGTATTATACTACTATACGTGGATGATGGTCGTTTGATTACCGAATTTTTTTGTCGTAGTAGCCGCGCGTTAAAACTTTGAAACAATATGTGTCACATTATACCTATAACGAGTATAATGTCTAAACATAGACGCGAAAGTATATGACGTCGTGCATGTATGTATTCCGTTGTAAATTCGTCAAGATTTCATAGGCCTTTGCGTATTTACCTACAATTTCAGAATAAAAATTGCTTTTTCTGCGAAGAGAGAAGTTACATCCCCTCTCCGTCCAACCCCCGCAAGATTTGAGGGTAGAAAAAAACGCCCCAAACTCCCCAAGGCCTCACCCTTTGCCACTATTTACACAGCATTTCCCTCGAAATGAAATCTCGGGGGTGTGTTCTTACCCTCGTCGTATTTTCTTCTTTTTCTTCCGTTCTTTTTCTCGCTTCTGCTACGTCATAGTTCGCAGCCCGACTTCTTGAGGCCGCTGAGAAAGCGTCCGCGGGAATTATAACGCTTACTCCGGTAAATTACACCAGCCGCGGTGGTGCGAAATGTCCGCCGGAGGATTTTTATCTTCACGGGATTGATAAGGGAAGGATGATCGAGAACAGATCTCGAAGGGTTTCTTTCTCTGGGAAAAAAGAAGCCTGTCAGGAACATGTGTTTCTCGTCATTAGGTGGATTTTCGGGGTCGCTGAGTCGGATACGTACACGAGGTATAATAATAAAACACGTAAGCAATCTCCTAATATCCCGCTCTTCGCAAATGTAATCCCGAAACAATCGCCCAGCTTCTCCAGGGAGTCAAGTATCTTCGTTGAACCTTATCGGTACTACCGAGAAATGAAATTTTATATTCCTCAAGGAGCGGATGCTGCAGAATTTACTTTCCAGGGAGTCCGAGTAAGAGCGGAAAGGAGAGATAGAGAAAAAGGGAGACGGAGAGATTCGGGGGGAATAATAAAACGAGGGATGAAAAGGAGACGGAAATCAAGCTCATGTACCTCGGGAAATTAAGCCTGTAATAAATACGCGTATACCTGAGTAAGTACGATGTTCAACGCTGATCTACATGGGTGTAATTTAAATATCTTGTATGTGAAAAGAAAAATGTGCAAAAAATCATCGAGCCTCGTGGATGGAAAATAATTTTCTGACAAATGTATCGAACTTATAACAATCATTTATACATAATCTGTAAAGAGAAAAAAGCCGTTGACGTCAAAGTGGTTTTAAACTCGTAAACAATCGGAAGCCGAATGATTTATATTACCGAATTTGAAAGCGATTACTGAAATCGGAATCATGTTCCTGTTAAATTATGGCTCACTGTTCTTTTCCGTAAAATGATCATTAACCGTAAGCGACGTGGCTCGACTCGAATTTTAATCTTTATCGTACCGCACCGCAGCCTTCAAATGCATCCGATATTTCCTACATCGCTCGTCTCTTCCGTGAGAAATTTTTGGCACAGACTTAAAACGTTTACGCAGCGAGGCTCGATCGCAGATGGGCAAAAGGAAGTTGGCCCTACTTGCGCGATCCAGACGGTAAATCATTGCTGGCCGTCGGCCTACGCACGTGGAATATAAACTGACCCATAAGCACTTGCGCTGCCATCTTGGCAAATGTGTTATACGCATGTACGCCGAAATTCCCGCGTGTGCCACTGTCCATGTATCGACGTAGTCGCGGAGGGTGGGAATACCGACGCGATCCAGCTTATATTACGCGGCGTTAGCGCCAAGGGGCATTTGGGCAGGTCGGAACGAAGGGGGGAAGGCGGGGGTGGGAGAGAGGGCGGAATCCTCCCGAGGGAGTGATCGGGAATTATCATTCAATAACGGTAAGGGGACCAGGAACGCCGGGGAGTTTCGATGGCTTCGCCCCGGCAGTGAAACCTCCGAATCTAGATACAGCATCTAATCACATCCCGGAACCCGTCCACCCCTCGGTTACATCCCCGAAATCACGCTCGCAATCGCATCAACTTCCCCAGACTACGGGATTATCTCTCAAATTCAACAAATTGGAATTTTTTGTGAGAAAGTTCAATTTTCACATTCTTTCGAATAACACTCATCGTTCGATCAATCGAGATGATAAATGTAAATTCAACCAGGCACGCATCGAGCTTTGAAACGTTAAAAGTTCGGAGTTAATACATTTTTTTATACTCGGATGCTCTGCACAGGGAATCAAAGGGTTATCAGAAAAAAAATTGACCATTTCGGTCGACGTCCTTTGTGTAACGAATATCGACCAACGACCATACAGACACAATATTCCATGTGAACGCTGATAAACGTCATATCTTGTTTGAATTTCATGCGACAAAGGTAGCATAATGTAAAATAGAAGTTTTTTCGACGAAATTTCGACTGTGATACAATTTGCCCTCGCTCGCGTGCGCGCCTAGCCTTTTCAATTTTCGAGATTTTTATACGTATATTTTCCGCATGCCTATTTGTTCACCTTTCCAAACATGGCGATATTGCCCACCGAGATAAATTTGAATTCAGAAGCGTTTTCTTCCCCCCGCAATGGACTGAAAATAGTTGGCTAAACATGATTCATAAATCTCGCCTCAAGTTCATGCATAATCTAAGCCTTTCAGAGAATGTATTTTTATTCATGTGTTTTTATAAATCATGTATGTTTTTTTCGTGCCTGGAACGCATTTCGCGTTCTAACCGCGTGCAAAAAATACCGAGATGGTTGGGGCGCGAGAGAAACGCGGATCCCTAAAAAACGCGTGTCTCCGAAGGTCTGAGGCAGCAAAAAAACGGAACGCGGGGAATCAAGACCGATGGAAAAACGAGAAGACAAAGATCAACGTGCACGTTGAGCTTTACTCCGGTGTATTCTCCTAGTTATAGCTGCCAAAACCACATTAGCTATGAAACGCGGCGCGAAATGTACGCAGCAAAAACTGATCCCACTTTGCATACAGAATATATTCTCCAAGGGTTTGTTTTTTCTATTTTCGCGAAGAAACGGGTCAGGAATTTAACGAATGGAATATTGCAACCCTCCCGAGTGACAAACCGAGGTCGACGACGTGGTCGCGGCGCCTGCCTGGCACGAATCGTAAAAGAGAACGTTCGGCCTCTTTCAATAATTGCAAAGTGCCGTGAAACAAATCCTGCGAACGCTTGACATTGCCCGAGAAGATTCCAATTCCTACTCGACAATTATCCTTGCGCATTGAGACCCCGGATGCGCGACAACTTAATAGGAATTTAATAACCAAGACGACCGTATTCATCCCCTGCACGGATCCGCAAAGCTAAAAATTACAATCCAACTGCTCGGCGCTCGTATATCGCGAGGGTAAAAATTTCCCGTATTCAATCCATATCGCATCTCGGAGAGTGAAAATTGAATCTGATATTGCACGTCACGGATGAAAAAGAGGTGGATCAGAAATGTACGAAGGTAGGTAGGTACAATAATCCTTGGCTGCGTGGACTGAAAAGCTCTTTCAAAAATATTGAATTACTCAGCTGCACGGATAAAAACGGGTGTTGACAGGGCTTGATCGGTCCTGTGTGTCGGAGAGGGAATCTGGAATCCCTCTGTACGTACGCGCGTCCACATCCCCGGTTGTCTCGTATCGCCAAAGTAATGGACACTGTCGAATAATTCGATGTTTACCCTGCAGCACAGGTGCAGAGGAGGGTGGACGCCGGACAGCCCTCGTTGATGGATATTCAAAAATTTGTTTGCCCGAATAAAACATTGTGAATATTCAACAGCGGATAAATTCGGCCGCGGAAATACCGCGGTATACTTCCGTTTTCAAAACCACTCTGTGTCCCGCCGAAGAACAGCTTCTCAGCCCTTGCAATTTTCCGATCGTCGCGGCGTGTTCCCGGGAATGGTAGTTGGAACGACGAGGCCCAACTTTGGACGAATGACGCAGATGAAGGAACTCGATAATCAATTTGGAATACATGCGACGCGGCAACGAGAACCGGAGCGCGTCGAACCGCGGGAGAATGTAATTGTAAATTTGTTTCGACGATGGTTGTTGCGGCGGGGTGATTTCTATGGGCTCAATTTCGTGTTTTCAATTCAGTTGCGGAATTGACCGGGGTTACAGGGGTGGTAATTTCGTGGAAATTAGCATCGCTGATTCTGAAGCAATTAGGCAAAACGACACGTACGATCACGCGGCTCCGTACAACGTGTATACGTGTGTACGAGTTTTCGATTTCGAAAGTAGAACTGGGTTATATCGCAGGCAACAACGACGGCCGTGAAGCTCCGACGAATCCATCAAGGATCAGAGCGCACAAGTGAGCCGTGAGAGGATGTGGGATCAGGCCGGTTATCCCGTATAATGGCGGCATGCCGATTATGATATAAAATAGAACAACTTTTGGGGAAGTATACGCCGGAGGCTAAAGCCCGAAACCACTCGAAGCGCCGTTTCTAAAGCCATCTTCGAAAGAGGCGAGCTGCAGGAATTAAATTCCTCCCGTAGAAGAAGGAAAACATCGGGACTCGCGGGGGATGCTGGAAGGGATTTGGGAATTGATGGAGTGCAGTAAAGGACGTGGATAACATAAATACCAACACACGTGCGCCCCTGCCCGGTCCATAACAATCTTGCAATATTTATTTCAATCCCAAAGCCATTAGGAGAGCTATTTCGCAATCCACCGAAGCCTTAAGCCTCGAGCTTGGAACGCTCAGCTACTCGACCCAAACTTATAAAACATTGACGAACTATAAATGTTCAACTCCCTGGATGAGCCTCGCTGAATACCCGCTCGTTCAACGCGCGGGAAGAAAACCAACGCCAAATGGAACCGGCGTTAACAGTCCGGATGAAAATTACAGGGTAGGTGTATGTACCGGTTGTTTCCTACCATCATCTGTGAAATGAGAAGAAGCTCACTTTCCTTATTCGAAATCGAATCGCCTGACAGAATTTAATTAATTTCCGAGCAAGCGAACAGCGCAGTTCAAATTTCAGGGGACTGTGCGAACGAATTGATCTGCAATTTATGAGAAAAACAAAAACAAAAAGAAAAAACAAATCCATCGTGAAATCGCTGTGGGAAATTCCATGACGATTCTATTATTTTGCAGCGTCTATAACGAGTGTTAGGCTACCCTGTAACAAAGAGATCATTCGCTTTTCCTCAAATTCCAAATTTCGACTGAAGCCTCGGAGTAAAGAAGCGTCAATTGCACCGTGGGATAATTACCGGCACACGTGGGAAGTCATTGCGAAGTCCCACGCGTGCCATTTCGTGCGTCGCGTCGTGGTCGTATCTCTCTTCCAGGGTAGATACAGCCGACCCTGCAAATCGTTATCATCGAGTAGGATAGGTGTATATAGAGATAGAGACGGGTATAATCGAAGGTACGTTAGCGTTAACCGTTCGAAGCGGGATGTAGAAACGCCCCTAGCGGATCGAAAATCGATGTATAAACGCGTGCTACTCTCGGTGAAAAATATTTATCCCATAATAGCTGCAGGAGAATGTGCCTGCCTTTGCGAGGGGACTTGAAAGCAGTTGAAACAAGAAAAACATTGCCCTGCGTCAGCGCGTGTCCGAATAATGAAACGATTCGATGATAAAACGGAGCCTCGTACACCTAAATACCTGTAATAATGTAAGAGGGAATAGAAAGGGCGCGAGTTTATAGAGCGCGAACAAAACTTATGATACAAATTTCTTGAAGATTCGCGACGGGCAGAAGTTACCTGGATAATTTTCAACTTCGCCACTTGAGAGTTTCCAAGTTTATGCCTGTGTACCTGAGACTCGATTTTCGTGTACTGATATAGATATATCACGTGTCCTATTGTGCAGTCCTTAATGTAGTTATTCTCGAATTTCGTTACTCCTATGGGCTAAAATGTCTCGAAATGAATTTAAACATGTATGGAGCGAAAACCCTAGGCTCTCATCTCGACTCTAACTTCTGCCGCAAGGCCTTTGAACTTTCCCACTTGAATCCTACGATATGATTTTTGGCACTTCGCGGTTAATTTTTTTTCCCTATCATTGCGTAAAAATTAGAAACTTCTCAAATCTCTTGCCTATCTCTTAGGAGACAGAAGCCTGAAGTTCTCGCTTTATTTTTCACATCTTTTTTCGAAACACTTTAACCGAGAGGAGCAACAAAATTAGAGCTTAACCCTGTTAAGGACTATAGCCTAATTTGCAGAACGGAGCTATCCGGGTACAAACGAAACAACTCACTCAGGTGGCGAGCGGTTTTGGTTAACCACATTCAAAGACCGACCCATCCGTGTCTCCAATCTTTATTTCATCTCACCGACGGTTAGGTATAGGTCGGAGAGAGCGCAAGATTTTATTACAGCCCTATCCAAGCCCCGCGAGATGTGACCCTAAGACGATTGGGACGAAGAAGCAGAAGAAGATAAAGAAGAAAAAAATTTGGACTCGAGTAAGCGATTTTTCTAACCCGAATAACGACTCGGCGATTTTATTTGCGAATATGGATAGTAACAATGATCGAGATGAATTGTGGAAAAGTGGGGTGATGAAATTCTGTGTACCGTTATGCATGCATACGACTATCAACCACGACGAGCTGCAGGTAGTATTCTGCATTTAGACGGAAAATAATTGGGACTTACAATTAGTGTAGTTGGGTGAATAATATTATACGTGGAATCACCTACGGTAGCCGAGTGTTCTTACGCTGTTTGTACCTTAAATAACTTGTAAATATTTTGACGAATTCAGTTTAAAGAATAATGATATACTCATGATGTAATGACCGCGTACAAAGGGATGCACTGTGTGCGCGTTGCATTAGAACTTACAGTTTGTTTTGTATTCTTCATTTGCAGCGAAGCAGAGCAGAGTTATTAACTTCCACTTCGTAATTGTTATTTATTCAACAATGGAGATTTCCCTGCTCGGCAACAAAGAACAAACGGAACAAAAGTAGAATAGTAGTGAAAATTAATTCAGCTTTAAAACTTGTACAATTTCACAATGCGATCAGCTGCAGTGAGAGACAAAACAAACTGATTAGGCATTGCTTTGATCTCGGAAGATTCTTGATTCAGGCTTGAGGATAATAGCGGAGATCAGCTTTACGAACAAATCTGTGGGCAGTGAAAGTAAAACTTGTCTTTTTACTTTTCAAATAAAGGTGTGTGTGTGTGTGTGTGTGTGTGTTTTTTCTTTGAGAAAAACGCAGAAAACTTTTACTGGCTTATACGATCGTTTGTAACCAGAGCAGTGTAATATTCTCTCAGGAGCTTTTACGGCGGTGAAATTGCTTTCGCAAATGAATACGTATAGAGAAAACCTGAGACAAGCTCCTTGATTAATTAATAGAAAGCCCTGCTTTCATTTTTCAGTTCTTAGTTCTCGCCGTATAAGCTTTGGGATCAGCGAGAGGTGCGGGAAAGATACTGCAGTGATGCAGCGGTAGCAAATAAAGGAGAAAAACAGATTTGTTCTTAACATAAGACATTGTACGATAAATCATCAGGCAATAAACGTTGCGCGAGCTCGGCTCACGGCGCGACATTATATAGCTTGATAAAATTTACATGGGAATATGAAAGCACGCGGTAAAACGTGAGGATTAACGACTTTTTTTAAATGCTTTTTCTATTCCTTCAAGCGATATTCAAGGTGGGCTCCTCGGGTGAAACGATGATTGCAATGAACATGTACGGTGAATTCGACTCGGTACTTTATCGCGCAATTAAACGGTGATTACATTTTCCTTAACCATCGAGTCGTTACGACGCGGGGTGTTTTCTTCGGTGAGTATCTCGACCAATGACGGATGACAAAACATCTTCATCGTCGAGTCGGGCGCACTCGCATACCATTCAGGCTTAGGTGTGCAAAGATACCGTAGTAAGCGCGCACACACACAAACATAAGCATACACGCGCGTGTAGGAAGAGGGGAACCTCAGGCGAGAAGTTCCCTCCTCTAGACAAAGTTCGTACCGTTAAGCCGAGCGAGTTTCAAAACCGGGTTCCGCCGAGGCTCGAACAGCGTTATCCCGCGGATAATTCTCACGTCAGGAGCTCTCGTTTGTGAGTTAGCAACGAGAGAGAGAGTTAGGGGACTCGTAGAATCCCACTTGGCGGGTTGGTGCGGTGGGAACTTGATGGAACCACAACATCTCGCGCCCACGGCCCTTGGCTCGACCTTCGTTCGGTCGTTTACACCTCCCCCAGCAGCTCGGGGTTGGCATTCGCTCTGGGTCACGTACCTCCTCCTCGCCCGCGATCTGACGCGCGCCAATTTCCCATGCCGCGAGAATTCTTCGACGATTATAATTAGGGCGAGCCTCGAGTCTTCAAGCTCTGCAGCCTTCGCCGAAACGGCGGATTCCATTCCGAATATTTCACGATAGAACCAAGTCTTGAAGGGTTGACGAACCTTCCTCGGATTGCAAAATTTCAGCGCCTCCAACTTCAGACGAAAGTAATAACAAATCGCTAATGTCTGCGCACGCTGACCGTTATTATTATTAGTATTATGATCAATGATGCGGAGCGAGCAGAAACCGCAAATGAAAGGGATGCCTCCCCGGCGTGGCCGGTGGTCCGGATCTATGCTGATGGTAATTCAAAGGCCGGATAGTCTCGCAGAATTTCAAACGAACCACGTCGCTGAGCCGAATTAGCGATCAGTTAGCGTTGATGAATTTTTTTACAATACCGTACGGTCTCAAACCCGGCAACCTTGATTACCTTTATGATTACATCTTTTTTTTTTCTTTCTTTTTTTCAGAATTAAAGATCCGATCTGCCACGGTGAGGAAATTCTTACCCTCGAAGCTGCAGCTAATATAGACGTAAACCTTAGTTATTATACCTGGAATACGGCTCGATCGTTACTCAGCGCGGCGCTGATTTTCCGTTTTAAAATATTGGATGCGTAATTACGTGAAAGCCATTTAACAGCTAATTATTCCGCAGGATGGTTAATGTGCACGATGGTTACCCCATTTTCACCGCCATAGTTATATACACCTTGCCGTTGCGTCTTGCAGACTAATCGTCAGAAAGTTTCGGCGCCTCGAGCTGCGTTGAACAGTCGAAACGGGTCGGTGCTGGCAGCTCTACGCCACCGAGGGACCGAATGCCTTCTCCAAAATTCACCACCACAAAATGAATATAATATACTGTATATATATATATATATATATATAGTATATGACGTGTATATATACTTGTGCGTGTCTGTGCGCAAGCTCAAGAAAGTTTGACGGCATCAACCCGTGAATTCGGTTAATCAAGAACTATCAGAGAATGCAAGTAACAATGGAAATTCTAGGAGTGCGATAAGGAGTGAAATTCTTGATCTAGTATCTAACAATAAGACCAAGATACGCTGACCTAAAGTATTCGCGTATTGTACATAAGTATGTGTACCTGTATATACAGCGAATATACCTACAGCAGATTTATATGGAAAAAGTTTTCGACTGTACGACCGGGGCGTTTTTATTGACGATTTTTCCATTCATTCGACAGTTATAGTTATCTCGCTCATTGAATGTCAAGCGTGTTGAGAATGGTTTTCTTCTTATACCTACCCTTTTTTCTCTCTTCGAGCATTCTAGTTTTTGCTACCGGTGATTTGACAAGTGTCATGGAGAGGAAAAAAGTTTGGATATATACGCATAGCCACGTTGCGCGACGTAAGAAATGAGGAAACAAAGTATTTCGTTCCACGACGCGGGTTTCGTTGGTATTTTATTTAGTATACCGCGTACGTATAATTCATATATATATATATTTGCAAAGCGAAAAGAAGTCAAGGTTCGGTGACAAATGGCAGCGACATAGCTTCGAAATTTTTTCCCTATCAGTCACCGATAATTGAATTACGATGTCGAAGGTTCCGTGAAGGATCGAGTCTCTCTCTCTCTCTCTCTCCCCCTCTCTCTGTCTCTCTTCATCTCCTTTCCGCACCATACCCTTCGGAATTTCCCCCGCACAATATGCAGACCCCCTCCGTTTCTCCCCCTCGCGTCGTTTCTCACCGCCGCGGAACTCCGCCGAAGTGCAAACAACAAACTGAGCCCGGTTTCGCACCGATTTTGTAATAACCTGCAGCGTCGCGGATCCCGCGAGAAACCACGAAATGGCTCTAATGCCGGTCGTGTAAGTCGTCGCTGATGGCGGATAGAGGAGCAGCGGGCTTCTCGCCTGTTTCTCCCAGAGAGCCGAGCATTGATCCCGCTCCGACCGTCCTCCCCTGTCTCGCTACCCTGTTCCCGTCTCTTTCTCTCTCTCTCTCTCTCTCTCTTTCCCTCGTCTCTCTTTCTCCCTTTCCCACCACTTTGGTCCTGCGTCCCTCGTCCCTCAAAACCCGCACCACACGCGAAGAGAGTCTATGATATCACGTCTCACTCACCCGCACATTTCCCCGAATGGAACGTGAAACATGCCGTCAGGACGCGGCGCAGACCGTCTAACGGAACGCTGACCCGCACCACTGCAGTCCGAAACGCGCCATTAGTGGGACCAGTGCAGCTTTGACGTGATTGTGTTTTCAGTACAGTGGAAATATAAACAAAGCAGAGAAGTTATATGCCTATTCTCTCGTATACGGGAAACATTTTTCACCGTACTTATAAACGCTAAGGAGACGCGTCGGAAAAGCTTGCAGATTCATTTCGGTAACAAGCGGAAGAATCGTCGTTTCTGTTTAGAATTATTCATCGCTAAGAGAGAAAGCCTAACTAATCTATGAGACTTTCAACAATCTTGAAGCGTGACTCGAAATGAAACATTGCCGACAAGCTTTTATTTATCATTCCAATATTTTCTATTTTTCTCGACTGACAACTTATTGGTTCGTAATAAAATTAGTAAAAAATATCGATTCCTGGCCAACCGACCTGCTTAATTCAAAGTTCGAGCGGCAATCACGGTCCTACGAGATACGAATTTCGGGCTTAACCCCGTGGAGCAGAAGCTACCCTACCTACTTTCAACTGTAAGTTGATACGCGCAGCGTTTAAAGCTTTAATAGCAGCAAACGCTCGCGAACTTCGACCTCAGCCGCTAACCCGTTCTGCGGGCCAATGATAAGTAACACAAAAAGTCTACTCCAGGAATCGGAGTGGTCCGAGAGATAATCGCTCGTGTCGTTACATATTATAATTACATCGAACAAATACGCTCTACGAAATTTTTCGAAACTAACCAACTCCGCTTAATATGAATGACTCGACCCAGCCACGGTCGCGGCTTCTCACCCTCCCTGCGCACATTTTTCTTTCCCTTGCCCTCATTCTCTCAATGTCTTTGTCACTTTTATCTTTTGAAGAAATAATTCAACGCGCTCTTCCGGCACCCCGAGGACGACCGTCAATGTTAATTATTTAATTACTCAAAGGCGGCCGGTACATTGAGCTCCTGCACACACAGCCGAGGGGTTTAACGTCGGAGTATATACCAAGGCACAAGGGAGGAGGGAGGATCTATTATGTCGCGATACGGGTTCTCCGGTTTGCAGGCGCGGTTTCTACGCTACGTGGACATATGCCGGGTGTAGGTACCTAGATATAACGTGTTTGTTGGGTGGATGCGTAGAAGCCGACATGCGTTACACGCAACCCGTGACCCCAACCCAACGTGGTTCATAATGTTACACGCGAGATCCAGGAGCTGTGCTGCTGATGGGGCGATAGCCGAGTCTGATCCTTTCAAATACACGCCGACGTCGCGGCCAAAACTCCCATGAATTCGGGCTTGTTGCTCCCGAGATATGAGGCTCGGTGTTAGACGTGTGACATTTGAAACGACGCGGGAGAATTTTATGGGAACAATTGCACCGTGTTGGAAAAAATGTGGGCGGCGGGGGGGGAGGGGGGGGGGGGGGTGGATGAAAAAAAAATTCAGCGATCCGGACGACGGTGTCGGTACAACGATATGCACCAGGAGGTGTATGTGCACCGGATGAGCGTCGAGGCACGTTGGGAAAAACGGGACACACTTCGGAATTGGTGAATCGTAGTGCGGAAATGACTGATGAAAAGGCAGCTCGTGACGCGTAACTCGCAATTCAAATCTGCAGATTGCGCGCATGTGATATTTATGAACGGTTGATTCGAGCCTCATTGTTTTATTCCCTAGAGTCCGCGGTGCCCGCGCGATCGATTCAGACGCCTGTCCGTTGACACCTGTAACAACGGGAAGAGGAAATGAACGCGATCTGGAAGGGATATTTTCCTCCGGACTTGCAGCTTCGCCAACGATTCGATGATTTTCGGCTCCGCCGTGAAACGTCGGCTCTTGTATTCCCGCCGGTTCGCGTCATGCGTCGACGGTGATAATTCTAAAGCACCGCGGCGTAACGTCGGCAGCTGTGGTTTTGCCGTTGAAACGAAAGAGGTGGAAGGGTGGCTCGGCCGATGCATCAATTATAGAAACAGCTAGCCCTGTAAGCCCGCCCTGCGCCCTACTTTGCGGGCTCATTCAGCTCCGAGGCTTTCGCGCCTAGCGCACAAAGCGCTTTTGGCAGGGATTATGCGAATAACAAATTAATCGCGCCGCTGCAGCGTGCAATACGCGAACCGATCGATTCGTCGAGTTACAATAGCGGCGCTACACGCGTCGTATTTTATAACCGAGGCGAGCTGCCGGTTGGAATTCTGCAGACATATTTTCCCTGGGTACGTAGTCGGATGGTTTCTCTCTCTCTCTCTCTCTCTCTCTCTCTCTCTCTCTCTCGGGCTTATCATAATCAAGCGAGGCCTTCGCGTCTCGAAGCTCGGCTCTCGATCCCGCATCACCATCCAAGAAGACGTACGTACTCACCGCCGCCATTACCGCACCTCGCAGCCATTAATCGTATTTGGCGAACGGCAGGTAGTGCTGAGTGGTCCGGGTACCGCAAACTACAAAGGGCCGACCTCCGACCTTAGACGAAATCAATCAAACAGCGCCAACCTCCGCGAGGTGAATCTCGATCGGGGTTCCAGCTACGCCGATATACCCAACGCGACCAATAATTCTTCGTGTTATTAATTTCCTGCCTCTCTGTTCGGAAATATTCATGCATGTAGTCGAGCAATACTTACTCTAAAAAGTTTCCAACCGACGTATTAGCAATCTTTATCATACCGAAGCTTCTCCCTGCGCGGGAAACAAACTTTCGAGGGTTATTATAAGTGTGCAAAACAAAGCCGGAAAAAAATTGAAAAAATTATTAAACAGTCCATCTGCAGGGCGCTTTCACACGCGGGTGTTGAAAGTGAGGCTATAAACCAGAAACGTGCAAACATGGTGCGGTCGTCTCGGCGCGACAAACCGAGGTAAAAATAGCGAATGACTCTCGCGGTTTTCGACCGTAGGAACCGGGAACTCTGCGAACGTTGCGTTATACCGGAACGATTCATTGGGGGGTTGTTTCTGGGACTAAGAGGGTAAGAGTGGACGTGAAAACGTGCGTCAGCCTCTCCCTCGTTCTCTGGACACCCATATAAGGTATAAGATATGTATATTACATACGTATGTAGACATAGGTATGATGGTTCGCCGAAAATTTGTCGACGCATTGAAACGTACGATCCTGTACGGTGTGTTAACACAGTTGTTTGTCGTTCCCGAAAGTCAAAGTATGCGTTTCGTATCCTGTGTACCCAATTTCGAATTTATCACCACCACACCTGCATATTTTAACAAAGTACACAGACGTTTTGATGCAGAACATTCGCCGTCGGCAACGCACCATTTCATTGCAGACTGTGTATAATAAATTTACGGTGAAATTGAATAAATGTATGTGCATACAATGCGGTATCACGTACGCACGTGGACGTATCGTATATTAAAGCGATCGAGCGTTAACGAACCATCGTTTAATTTCCATGTCAAAGTCTTATTAGACTACAATTTTGCTACTCCCGATAGTACCGGTCAATTTTTTCAATTACGTATAGCTATACTGTGTTCATACAATATACTATAATGTTATTAAGCAGATTAATAATTACTGGTCAAACTAAAGTCAACCTGTGATTCTGGGGTCCCGACGAACGTTTTACGATATAATGAAGATTTATTTTATAATTTTACTTTATTAGTTTGATTTTTACATATCGAGATGTAAAAAAAACGGCAAGCGAGATCGGCTCTCTGCATTATCGCACACGTGATTTTTGCTATTCGATTCCCTTCTCACCTGGCAGACATCATGTTGTTGGCGTCTAACGATAAGCCGCGATCTATAATTTACTGTAATTAGGATTGGATTGGTTTTACTGGAACGTCATTTGAAATACAATATATTGAGGTACGGGCTTATATCTACCTGCAGCGTACACCAAGTTTAGCACAGCCGCTAACAACGCTGTTTGAAATTTCATTTGCATAGGTACTGCAGGTCCGTGTAATGCGAAACCCCCCGCAGCGAAGCCAAAGCTGAAGCCCGATCCAGGTACATCATTCCGTTTCGCTAATTAATAAACTGAGCTTCTATATGTATTGTACGTTTCACTCCCGTTCGTTGATACTGATTAGCTGAAGAGAATTAACTTTGAATGTGGTTTCATCAAATTCTCGCGATAAGTTCATTTATTATATTGTACTTCGTAACGAGTATTGAAATCGAGGAACAGACGTAAACTTTGATGTACCTACACGAATATTGGATCGAACATAGGAATTGTTTTTCCAGAACATTGACTGGGAAATTAACATCGACTGCAAACATACGCGTAATGGTTGAATGTTATACTTCAATATTACCGAAGAAAAACAAAAAAATAAAAAAATACTCGACTCGACAATTGCGCGCCGCTTATTAACGAAATATAAGAAGTACAGGGTAAAAATTTCGGATTCTCTGTTCAATTTAGCAATATGTAAAACGTGTGAATTTCGAAGAAAGTGCCATTTCTAACAATAAGAAAAAATTGATGTTTACAGTGCGACGCCGAGGGGCGAGACGTCGAGTGGAGAAGACGTTCCTCGTCGTCTGGATTGCAATTCGGAAAACTCACGGCCACGCATTTACGCATTCAACGCACAAGGGATTTAAACGAGGTATATATGCCATTCCGTTGGGGGTGCCGATCCAAGGTGTGTATATGTTATGTACCCTAGTTTGCGAGCGACGGTATACCGCCGACCCGTGTAAATCTACCTTTATGCAGAAACGCTTCTATCGCGGAGTCGTGGATACAGATTGAAACGACCCTGGCAACTCTCTCGTCTCTTCTCTTCTCGCCCCAGATTCTCTCGCCCCCTCTCTCTCTCTCTCTCTCCCTTATTCTCCCGCAATCTCGCTCGAGGATACGAAAGAGACGGAAAGGCGGCGAGAGAACGAGAGAGACGCCACATTTCTATAGGCATTCATCGTTTACTCTATATATACTCGCAATGTGCTCTCAACTCATTTTCCGCAGCCTCCGCGCGCTCAAATCTGTTTCACGACGGTAATCTGCAAGGCTTTTGACCAAATATCACCGTTCTCGCCTTGTGGTGGTCCCATATTTAAAAAGCATCTGCGTGTACACAATATTCGCGCATTCCCAGGGGAACGCTTTTTTTCTTTGATTACCATAATTTTACAGAAAATGGGTTAAAGTGTCCGAAAAACAATTCAGACATTCTATGTGCGGACAATTTTTCGTCCCTGCGACGAGAACTTTTCCATTAAACTTGGATCTTACAGTTAATTTAAGTCGACCTTTGCAATGCGGAAACAGGTGACGAGGTCCTGGGTGATTTTTTTCTCAATGCAGTTGTAAATCTCAGGAGTCAGTCAAGACAATTTTACCGATTCCAGAAATATGTCAATGATCGTTTTGTAAAAATGTGATGCCGGCAATGGTTTCCAAGAAATAGGGCATGAAAAAAGCGTTAATTAAATCGAGGGAGAATTCTTCCGTTGAGTGCGGAATGGGCTACTCGAAAGAAATGTTCGCTCTCAAATCCGAAGATCTTTTAGTCTTTGAAACGTTTCCGAGAATCTCTGAAGAAACGGGTTTAAAATAACGAACGGACTCCGTATAATACCGAGGAGCTTTGAATGATAGAAGTCACCTGACTTCCTCTCACCGGAAGCCGATTCGAGTAAACGGAATTAGGTTTTCGACCCCCGAGAAACGCAGGTTTTCCGTAACGAAGGATCACATCCTTATTCTTCGAGTAAGAACCGTCCCCTCGATGGGCATCTGGGTCGAACCCTCGGCGAAAAATTTACGAATATCATACACATCCCCAAAATACGTACGGCACTGTTCGCTTAATCTACTTCTCACGTCGCAACCGAAATATCCAATAAAACGCGTCTTGCCGAATCGCAAAGCCGTGTGTGAAGAATTTCGTTAGGCGTATTTCCGGTTTCATCGCCAACGAAATCAATGTGCGTGTATTTTTCGCGTTATTCAATGCGCGCCTTCTTTCCTTCGTATCGCATATTATAGGTAGGTATACGTATCCGTTGTGCCTTGGTACACGCGAATATACGTTATACCGACGTACAGGATAAAGTATACGTGTGCGACGATACAGTGAAAAGAAAACGCGAGAATAAATATCCGTGAAAAAATTTCACCTCAAATTTTACTCGGGTATATCACCCCCGAATATACACCTAACAAGTTAACTTCCAGACGCGAGCACGTTTAATATTTCACACTCCATTTCGCCTTGCGCGACTCACGCTATTCCATTTCCTGCAGGATAATATGTATATTGTATACAAGGGGGGATACACGCTCGTTTATGCATGCATATACACACCTATACGCGCGTGTGTACACGATTTACAGATAATTTTCACAAGGGGAATTTACCAGCGATCATAAATAGCACGACTACGTGTAACAATTCCTATCACAATTGCCGGCGAGATTGTCATGCTCTGCGCTCGCGAGAAACTTTGCACATACGAAAGAGAGACATATGTATGCACGCGTGTTGTCGGCATCGTACGTTGTACGTTTTGGAGGACGCGTCGGCCATTTTGTTTAGTTTTTTAATCATCTTTCATTTCTATCATATATGATCTGATTTTTCAAACCAATGCGTCTAACGTGTCCGCGGGTAACGTATGGCTTGCGGAATCTCGTAATCAAGGGTTCGAGATGGTGGAGGCAAGATCGACCTCCTCGAACCATTTTATACGTGATTGACATCCCCGAGTGAACCTTGACCTTCGCAGATTTCGGCTACACCCACACGATAACATAATTTACTAGCCTACGCGTGACAGCCGACGTCCACCCGCTTGATTTTTTTTTTCGGTGATGTTTGCAGACTTACCGTGTCTGCTGTTCCCAACTCATATTTCTCACCCACCCGATCTCAGAATATTCCTCTCACTCTAGCCTCTCCTGTTCTACATCACCGTCGTTTTTATCTGACGACTCTATCTCAGTCCAGGGATTTCGTAACGACGAGCCGAAAATAGAGAGAACAGGCTGCCCGTGGTAAGGAATATCACTGGAAATTCAAGAAATGATTCGCAGAAAGTAAAGGCTTCGAGGCTGAATATCGCGATCGCCGCGAAGCGAGTGTGAGATTTATTTTTTGCATATAGTCTATGAACTCTAACCAAAGTGTATCGTAGTACATGGTACACCCGTGCGAAATGCTCAAAAAAAAAAATGAGCTTTTCGAAGTCGGGAACGCCGAAGCTTGAAACCGATGTTCGAGCGTAGCGGAATCGTTATCCTGCGAACCATGAACGTTATCCCCTTTGGCGCGTGTTTTTTACGCGAACCTTGTACCGTCTTCCGGGCATCTTACTCACCTATGGGAATCGTGTCGGGGGTGACCGCGGGCACGAGCACGAGAAAAACAAGGATCACTGCAGCGGTGGCGGCGGGGAAATTGGCAATGTGAAAAACGCGGCGTCGCGGTCCCCGGAACTTCCGGGGCGATACCGACTCGCGGTCAAATCTACCGGGAGCCGGCGACATCTTCCTAGCTCCGGTGTCTGACACAGACTACCCTCCGTTCTGTTTCGGGCTGATCTCTTTCTCTCTCTTCTTCTCTCCACCCCGCGTCGCCGTCTCTCTCGCACCCCCGCAAACCACCCTTGGGCTTCGCGTACGCTTAACGCGCATGTGACGTCACGGGGCGCGCGGTCCTCTCGGGATGCTGGGGCCGACGCCGAGCGCCGCGACGTCGCCCGACGCACGCACACACACACACACGTGCGCCCGCGCACATCCCTCAGTGAATTCGGACCTGCGCACCCCGCAGGCTGCAAGTGGGGCTTGGTCGTAAGCCTTGGCCGCGGCCGTCGAGTCGACGCTTAAATCCTTGCTCCTCGATCGCGAGGCTACGCAGCCTCTCGCATTCCCGCCTTATAAGTTTCGCTTTCTTCTTCGCATCTTCTCGACAGCCTGCATTTCAGCCACGGACTTACAGCTGCATTGAGATGTATATAAAAACGCCGAGAGCCGGCTCCGCTCGTGCTTCAGATCGTGCTTACTCGGATCGCGATGAAAGTTTGACAACTTTTATTCACCGATCGAGATCGTTTTAGGGATAAATCTGACTGCATCCCCCAACTTTTAGCCTTAGTTCAACCTTTCATAATTATATGTTATTGGATTTTGTTCTCTGACTTTGCTTCCGTACTGGTGTATACCTCCCACTCGCTATTGCGGCGACGATTCACCGTCCCCAGGTTCTCTGTGTAAGCCGAGCGATTTTCCAGGGGATAGAGGTAAAAGAAAAACTTAGTCGGCGCGCGGAAAATAAAAACAAGAAAACAGAAGCGACCAGAAAACTATCTTCCGCACATAGCAGCGCAAAGTTGGCGCTAAGCTCGTTCCACAACCGAGTTTTAGAAACGATTTGGCACAGGCGCAAACTCCGAGTCACGAAAACAGGAAATCGCTCTTGCAATAATCTTCGCTGCGGTTTAAACTGCAGCAATCGTGATTCGATAAATTGAAAAGCACAGAAGATAGAAAATCGCGCAATTTTAAAATTGTTTTTCGCAAATTGTAGCAGATAATCAGCGCTGCTCGAGACTATAACAGCAGTTTCGATTTTTCCTTTCGTATATCGGAAGAACGTCGTCAATTTGAATTATTACTGTGTTCTTAAATGAAAATATACCGATCGATCCGAACCACCGTCGAGTTGATCAGAATGGACTGCCGAATTTTTCCGGGGATGTGAAACCCGAATCTTTCCTATAAACATGCATGCGTAGCGTCAATCGTAAATCATTTCACACCATTCGAAATTTTGAGCGTTCAATTTCCCTAGGCTTCCTCGTCGCGTAGGTCTCGTATATTTCCTGGGACACGAAGGCCGGGCGAAGAAGCATCGAGAATACCTGGGTTGAGACCCGAAAACGACACGCCGCGGTCTGGGTAGCAACGGTCTCATCTACGCCCACTATCAATCATGATATCTCGGGCACCCTCAGGTGTACTAAAATTAACTTGCGGTTCCGAAATTAGGATTGATACCCGGTCGCCCTAACTCAAGGACGAGATCCTCGAGGAGTGAAACTACTAATAGCTGAAATTCGAGATCGGTTGAAGTGAGAAAGGGAGTAATGCATTCGTCGAAAATAGCGTCAATTAACGTTCGGTATTAGGTTTAGACAGAGTTTCGAGAGATTTTCTTCTCCTGATCAGTTAATCAAATATTATGGTATTACATTATTTATTGAATTACAAATTTTTCAATCCAAAATTTACAAGCTCGGGATTTCCATATAATATTTTGTGCATGTGGTATTGATTCCAGGAATCTAGAAGGCAATGTAATGGTAGCTGGTAAGGACGAAACTTCTAGCAAGCAGCCGCCTCAGTTATCTACGTCGTGACAGTGGTGAACGGAACTTACCGGCCATCGGAAACAGCACCGTAACAAGATCTTTTGACACTTAGAGCGAAGGAGAAATCATGCCCCCCATTTTTTTTCATACACTGCAGTTCCACGTGTTGAATGAACATTTGCAGTGGCAGTTTCCAAAAGATAGCAAAATCCCAACGGATCAAGAGTAACGGCCGAAAAACGAAAAACTTTATTTTTTGTCATTTATCAGGTGCTGGTCTTTCCTTCTCAATTTATTTGCTGCTATTCCTACGCTATTTTTGCTACGTTTACTGCATTCCTGGGGCTCCAATTAGTCGGGTAGGGGTCGTACAAACTAATTCAGAGACCAAAGGTTTTTCGGTCAAAAAATAAATAAAGCTAACCCCTTTGGATTTTAGTTGAAAATTAGAGGAATTTGGAAAATCCTAGACTTGATTCTTTGATGAAACATTCCAACGTAATTTTGCGAGAGAAATCGATTGTGCATAGTCCGTAGTCAGTAACATTACAGGTGCGAAAAATACAGCCATCCACAAGTTTTTTGTTACTACTCGTACTTCTCATGCACTATCTTTTCGCACGTTTACTAAACACCATGACGGAACATTGTTCATCCTACAATTGATCAGATTGGATGCCATCGTGCACTGCAGATATGGGTAAGCGCAAAGTATCGTAATGTTTCAAGTACAAGCCGACTCTCAATTGTAAGAAAGTATTTAATGGTGTTTTTCTCACAATCAGTTACCCGCACATAACACGGGGTCGCGTACAAGACGAGGATGATTTTGGCGGATGTTGTTAAGGATAAAAAACCTCAGCTCATATTTAAAATAATACGGTAATGGATAAATCAATCAATATATGATTTTTTAACATACACTTTTTCTTTATTTCTGTTAAAAAAAAATAGTTTCTGACGCTCCACACAATGCGAGAACCTTGAAATATTTCACAATAATATGAATTATAATGGCGTGCAGAGTCGCAAACCGTGGTAAACATTGTGTGCAGTATCACTATAAACATATTTGCGTACACTCACATAATTACGTATCTACAAGTAGTCTCAGGGTTGGTTAAAAATACATATCTTATTCAGTCTTTTCATCATAATATCAGCTATGCTTAACTTTAAACAGTTTGCACACTTTCAGCTATGAAAAGAAATTCTATCATCATAATTTTTTCTCACGATAGTCATTCACATAGGAATACCGATAATTTCAACAGTAATTGCTGAAACAAAGTCGTATATGAAACATACTAGTGGCATATAAATGGGATTTTCGAAATGCATTCCTTGCAAACCTTATATTTTCAACATCTAAAAAAATAATTACATCAAATTAAGACATTATCCATATGCTGTACAAAAAAAAATCAGGCAGAACTCCTTTTCTTTCCCATCATTAACAAGCATATACCTGAACTACTTTAATCTAAACAAATCTCTTAGGGATGAACCAACACCTAATATGAATTGGGACACAAGTTTCATGGAAGACCACTCTTGCTGCGGCGAGTTTTGAGTAGAACTGCTACCAGAAGATTGAAGGTTTTTTTTTATGTGCGTTGGTGAATCTGGAACCTCTTCGATTGCATCTAAATTTGTGGTCAACAGTGAATCTCCGCAATCATTGAGCCTCAGTCTTGGTCCACTACTGCATGCAGTAGTTGTAAGGTCTATTGGATTCTGTAAATAAAACAGTGAATATCTATTATTTCATATTTTCGCAACGTGCCCTGAATATGGAATGAGGCTTCGAACGATTAATGATATTATAGCAATAAGTTGACGTAAAAAAGGACTTGTTTCTTGGAGCATTATTGACTGCCGTGAGAAAAATCCAACAGATACTCACCCTTTGCTTGATGTCAGGTTTGTCCGAATTACTGTAACGTAGCGGATAGAGAGAGTCCAAGTAAGGATCCGTTTCTTGTTCTACATTGCACGCCTTTGATTCCTTAAAAATAAGCTTTTCCATCCATGATTTTCTATCTTCTTTGTTGCCAGTATCGTTTCTCCTCAGTCTTTTAAATCGTCGAAACCAAAAGCAATCTCCTTCATCATCATTATTTCCTTCACCCTCACGATCGCGATTTATGTATATTATAGTAGAAAGATTTGGATCCTCCTAATTTAAGGAACAACCAATCATTCGATTTTTCTACAAACTTGTTATGAAACACTTGAATACCTAGAAAGACTTAATTATTTGAATCAATAGTCAATTTGATCAGCTTACCAATACTGATTTATCTTCTGTAGACCGTTTTCTTTTAAATCGCTTTGTAGGAATACTTTCAGATGGGAATTCATTTATTTGATTCTTACGAAGAGGTCTTCTTGAGCTGCTATCTTTCCTCAATGTCTGGCGACATTCAATGTACTAGAAAATAAATACAGAATGGTGGTGATCATTTACTGGAAATTAAAACACATTACCTTTGCATGCGAAAACTATACAGTGAAAACAAAAAGCTACTAAGGATATACAATACCTTTTTCACTGTCTCCTGTAACGATTTAATCCAATCTTCGCTATCCCCATTTTCAGAATAGAGTAACAAGCTTTCTTGCAAGCAGGTGACCCTAAATAACCCACCACTGAGTACCCTTTGTATAGTGCACTTGTTTAACGGTAGTAAACAACATACTGTCAACGAACTTTCAGGATCTCCTTTGCAATACAATAAGGTATCACTCAATAGTACGAAGTGCCTTCGATACGAAGCACTACCGCCTCTGGAAACGCGCATCAGTGCTCCTTGCCTTATCAATTTTCGACCTGGTTTTACCAGATTGAGTGTTCCGTTAATGTGCTTTTGAAATTCCAATAGTTTCTGCATATCTTCATGCTCAGCAACCAAGGCGTTGATGTGTGCTGCTGCTTTTTCGACTTCAGCTAACGATGCTGCATCAAACGTAAAGACCAAATATAATCACTGATTTAAATCTTCGTAAACAAGAGTATTTGTGCGTTCGCAAAGATAAACTCATGCTCACAGATTTTTAAGTGGTAATGACAAATAAAAAACTTAAATTAAATTTACCTTGTAGAATTTTGTAATCCTTATCCTTGGTAGAAGTATGCTGAAGAACTTCCTTCAGAAGCAGCCTATACCTAGGTATTCTTTGGATCGGAGTAATCAGTAAGGATGACAATTTCCTACCAACCTCAGGCCGGGTCTCTTGTTTTATTATGAAGTTCCTTACCTCCTGATCGTTTTTTTGAGTGCCCTGTGAACAGTATTACTGTAAAAGACTGTATTGAAATATACATATTCATCAACTTTGAAAGTCGAGATGAAGAATCTTCAAAGAAAACAGGGAAAACTCTAGTTCAATTTAAGTACAAACCTGCAGTAGCATTAATGCTTGTTTATAGTCGTAAGCATAAACCGAATATAGTTTAAAAAATGGAGCCAGCTTGTAAAACGCTCTCGCTACATTGTCCGGATCTTGCTTCAACTCCCTGAGTAGTTCTCCATTGACATTGTAAATCGTTTCAATGTTCCCAAACAGTGCAATATACGATGCATGGGTGATAATCTTCTTTTCATTCATCGGGAGCATAAAAAACTAATGGCAATTGAACAGAAATAGCACAAGTTACTATCTCATATATATGCACTCGCACCAATAACAAATTTTTGTTGTATCTGATCAAGTATGTAAAAAAATTATATGTACCTATGTTAAGAAAAATTGATTTACCTGCATGATAAGCTCAAGCTGGTGCAAATAAGCGACTTCGGACATCAGAATTTCTTGGACAGCTTGAGCTCTCAAATTTTTCTCTCTCTCAATAGTGCTTTCTTTGTTAATATCGTCCAAGGCGCTCAAAACTGTATTTATAATAAATTTACGAGTATTTATACTCATGTTTTTGTGTAAATATATACCATCGGCGTAACTATTTATTTCCTACCTTTCATTCTTGTTCTTGTAGTCAAAATATTCCTATCATTGATAATATTTCTGAGTTCAACACTCAGTGTTTTCTGGGGTGTGCGTGGCGAGTTCATTTTTGTATTCCCGTTGTTCTATTTCCACAGTTAGAATATGTCACATTCTACAGATACAGCATTTGCAACTGAAAAAAGTGTAAACAAATGTCCATAAAATTACAAACTCCAGTCAAATTCCTAGCCAAGTTTAAATGATATGACTTTGATAACAGTGCAAAACTTACACTTTTAATAACTACGTAAGTATATACTTACGCATTCTGCAGATCGAACAGCACATTCGAATCAGGGTGTACCGATAAAGTCTTGCAACGATTGACATTTGCGAACCGGCAAACGACTAAAAGTCCGTTTCAGAATGAAACATTGAGAAGAATATAAGTAAATTGGGCTACTCACCTATTAGATCAATGAACATGAAAGGAATTCTTGCTGGTCAGACGTTGTAACGTACAAAATTAAGTATGCAAATTATCTATTAAAAGTCACAAAAAAATACATGGCGACAATTTAAGCACGCAAGATCCAAACTTCCCGAGTTCTCAACATTCTAATTCATCACTGCTAACTCTCGGCCATAAACCCAACTACGACCGTTGGATGGATAGTCAATGTGTAGGTGAGAATGGGCATGCATCAATAGCGTTGACTGAAGAATGTAGAGATGGATACCCCTCGGTAAATTTTCCCGACCAGTTCTCGGCAGGCAAATGGGCCCAGGTGGGCCTGGGAGCGTAGAAGGGTTCTGCTCTATCGACTCTACCTAACGGGCTCGCACCGACATTCGTAGCAGCCAATGTCATGTCGGTATGGAAGCTTGAGATTCGGTCGCTTGGGTCTGGAATCGGCAGAATAGATAAGGTACGTATTTCTTGTCTGAAAAACTAAAATCATTATACATCATGTCATATCATCATACGTCATCATACATCCTACATCATACATAGCATTAAAGTTCGAAACCAAAGTATGGATGTCGGATCTTCGGATGTTCAGAAAGTGACGTCACCCGAAATTTTTTTTCTCCTGACGTCATAAATCTATATAGACGAAAATCAGCTGGCCGAATTTCTCAGTCTGGAAACAACCGCGCAGTAGAGTGTACGTATGAGAATCCCGCACTGCAGATTTCGAGTACCGGGTTCTCTACCTCCGTGGTTCCTGCACTCCGGGTCTGCTACCTAGTGGAACTCGACTTCCGGGACAAACGCTCCGTAGTTTCTATGCTCCAGGTCCGCTACCTTGTGGAACTCGACTTCCGGGACAAGCGCTCCGTAGTTTCTATGCTCCAGGTCCGCTACCTGGTGAAACTCGACTTCCGGGTCAAGCGCTCCGTAGCTCCTGCGCTCCAGGTCCGCTACCCGGCAAAACTCGACTTCCAAGAAAGGACGAGGAGGATGAGGCGATGGAGGATGACATGAAGAACAAGGAGGACGAGGTGAACGAGGAGGATTTTTCGCGCAAGCACAAATTCAGTAGCTATCAATGTGCTCATACGATTTCTATGATTTTTATAAATTTTCTCATGATCATCATAGTTGAATCTGTCAATAAAAAAATTATATTAATACTTGCATAATGTTTGTGTTGTGTTGTGATACTTGAAATATTAATAAGTAAGATACGCTGCGTGAAGCGGATCAAACGTTACAGCCAAAAAACCAGAACCTGTGTTTTCGACATTTTTCAGCAGATGCTTTTTCCTTCGTAACTTATTCCCTGTTGATCCCACGCTATTTCCACTGCGTTTTCTGAGTTCCTTGGGGTCCGATTGGTTGGGCAAGAGTCATACGAAACAATTCTAAAACAAAAAATTTTTTGGCAAAAAAAAAAGGAAGGTTAAGCCCTTTGTATTTTCGGCGAAAATTTTCGCGATTTTGAAAAGTGCTGGAATCAATTCTTTCAGGCAATATTCCGACGTAATTTTGCGAGAGAAATCGATTGGGCGCAGTCCCAATACGCTGCGATCAACGCATCGAAAGTTACGGCCAAAAAACGAAAACCTGAATTTTCGACCTTTTTCAGCAGGTGCTTTTTCCTTCGTCATGTCTCTGCTGTTGATCCCACGCTGTTTTCGCTGCGTTTTCTGAGTTCCTGAGGGTCCAATTGGTCAGAAAAGGGTCATACGAATCGAATCGGAGACTAAAAGTTTTTCCCCCAAAAAAACAGCAAGGCTTACCCCTTTGTATTTTTGGCGAAAATTTTCGCGATTTTGAAAAGTGCTGGAATCAATTCTTTCAGGCAATATTCCGACGTAATTTTGCGAGAGAAATCGATTGGGCGCAGTCCCAATACGCTGCGATCAACGCATCGAAAGTTACGGCCAAAAAACGAAAACCTGAATTTTCGACCTTTTTCAGCAGGTGCTTTTTCCTTCGTCATTTCTCTGCTGTTGATCCCACGCTGTTTTCGCTGCGTTTTCTGAGTTCCTGGGGGTCCAATTGGTCAGAAAAGGGTCATACGAATCGAATCGGAGACTAAAAGTTTCTCGCCCAAAAAAACAGCAAGGCTTACCCCTTTGTATTTTTGGCGAAAATTTTCGCGATTTTGGAAAGTGCTGGAATCAATTCTTTCAGGCAATATTCCGACGTAATTTTGCGAGAGAAATCGATTGGGCGCAGTCCTAATACGCTGCGATCAACGCATCGAAAGTTACGGCCAAAAAACGAAAACCTGAATTTTCGACCTTTTTCAGCAGGTGCTTTTTCCTTCGTCATTTCTCTGCTGTTGATCCCACGCTGTTTTCGCTGCGTTTTCTGAGTTCCTGGGGGTCCAATTGGTCAGAAAAGGGTCATACGAATCGAATCGGAGACTAAAAGTTTTTCGCCCAAAAAAACAGCAAGGCTTACCCCTTTGTATTTTTGGCGAAAATTTTCGCGATTTTGAAAAGTGCTGGAATCAATTCTTTCAAGCAATATTCCGACGTAATTTTGCGAAAGAAATCGATTGGGCGCAGTTCCAATACGCTGCGATCAACGCATCGAAAGTTACGGCCAAAAAACGAAAACCTGAATTTTCGACCTTTTTCAGCAGGTGCTTTTTCCTTCGTCATTTCTCTGCTGTTGATCCCACGCTGTTTTCGCTGCGTTTTCTGAGTTCCTGGGGGTCCAATTGGTCAGAAAAGGGTCATACGAATCGAATCGGAGACTAAAAGTTTTTCGCCCAAAAAAACAGCAAGGCTTACCCCTTTGTATTTTTGGCGAAAATTTTCGCGATTTTGGAAAGTGCTGGAATCAATTCTTTCAGGCAATATTCCGACGTAATTTTGCGAGAGAAATCGATTGGGCGCAGTCCCAATACGCTGCGATCAACGCATCGAAAGTTACGGCCAAAAAACGAAAACCTGAATTTTCGACCTTTTTCAGCAGGTGCTTTTTCCTTCGTTATTTCTCTGCTGTTGATCCCACGTTGTTTTCGCTGCGTTTTCTGAGTTCCTGGGGGTCCAATTGGTCAGAAAAGGGTCATACGAATCGAATCGGAGACTAAAAGTTTTTCGCCCAAAAAAACAGCAAGGCTTACCCCTTTGTATTTTTGGCGGAAATTTTCGCGATTTTGAAAAGTGCTGGAATCAATTCTTTCAAGCAATATTCCGACGTAATTTTGCGAAAGAAATCGATTGGGCGCAGTTCCAATACGCTGCGATCAACGCATCGAAAGTTACGGCCAAAAAACGAAAACCTGAATTTTCGACCTTTTTCAGCAGGTGCTTTTTCCTTCGTCATTTCTCTGCTGTTGATCCCACGCTGTTTTCGCTGCGTTTTCTGAGTTCCTGGGGGTCCAATTGGTCAGAAAAGGGTCATACGAATCGAATCGGAGACTAAAAGTTTTTCGCCCAAAAAAACAGCAAGGCTTACCCCTTTGTATTTTTGGCGAAAATTTTCGCGATTTTGAAAAGTGCTGGAATCAATTCTTTCAGGCAATATTCCGACGTAATTTTGCGAAAGAAATCGATTGGGCGCAGTTCCAATACGCTGCGATCAACGCATCGAAAGTTACGGCCAAAAAACGAAAACCTGAATTTTCGACCTTTTTCAGCAGGTGCTTTTTCCTTCGTCATGTCTCTGCTGTTGATCCCACGCTGTTTTCGCTGCGTTTTCTGAGTTTCTGGGGGTCCAATTGGTCAGAAAAGGGTCATACGAATCGAATCGGAGACTAAAAGTTTCTCGCCCAAAAAAACAGCAAGGCTTACCCCTTTGTATTTTTGGCGAAAATTTTCGCGATTTTGGAAAGTGCTGGAATCAATTCTTTCAGGCAATATTCCGACGTAATTTTGCGAGAGAAATCGATTGGGCGCAGTCCTAATACGCTGCGATCAACGCATCGAAAGTTACGGCCAAAAAACGAAAACCTGAATTTTCGACCTTTTTCAGCAGGTGCTTTTTCCTTTGTCATTTCTCTGCTGTTGATCCCACGCTGTTTTCGCTGCGTTTTCTGAGTTCCTGGGGGTCCAATTGGTCAGAAAAGGGTCATACGAATCGAATCGGAGACTAAAAGTTTTTCGCCCTAAAAAACAGCAAGGCTTACCCCTTTGTATTTTTAGCGAAAATTTTCGCGATTTTGAAAAGTGCTGGAATCAATTCTTTCAAGCAATTTTCCGACGTAATTTTGCGCAAGAAATCGATTGGGCGCAGTTCCAATACGCTGCGATCAACGCATCGAAAGTTACGGCCAAATAACGAAAACCTGAATTTTCGACCTTTTTCAGCAGGTGCTTTTTCCTTCGTCATTTCTCTGCTGTTGATCCCACGCTGTTTTCGCTGCGTTTTCTGAGTTCCTGGGGGTCCAATTGGTCAGAAAAGGGTCATACGAATCGAATCGGAGACTAAAAGTTTTTCGCCCAAAAAAACAGCAAGGCTTACCCCTTTGTATTTTTGGCGAAAATTTTCGCGATTTTGGAAAGTGCTGGAATCAATTCTTTTAGGCAATATTCCGACGTAATTTTGCGAGAGAAATCGATTGGGCGCAGTCCCAATACGCTGCGATCAACGCATCGAAAGTTACGGCCGAAAAACGGAAACCTGAATTTTCGACCTTTTTCAGCAGGTGCTTTTTCCTTCGTTATTTCTCTGCTGTTGATCCCACGTTGTTTTCGCTGCGTTTTCTGAGTTCCTGGGGGTCCAATTGGTCAGAAAAGGGTCATACGAATCGAATCGGAGACTAAAAGTTTTTCGCCCAAAAAAACAGCAAGGCTTACCCCTTTGTATTTTTGGCGAAAATTTTCGCGATTTTGAAAAGTGCTGGATTCAATTCTTTCAAGCAATATTCCGACGTAATTTTGCGAAAGAAATCGATTGGGCGCAGTTCCAATACGCTGCGATCAACGCATCGAAAGTTACGGCCAAAAAACGAAAACCTGAATTTTCGACCTTTTTCAGCAGGTGCTTTTTTCTTCGTCATTTCTCTGCTGTTGATCCCACGCTGTTTTCGCTGCGTTTTCTGAGTTCCTGGGGGTCCAATTGGTCAGAAAAGGGTCATACGAATCGAATCGGAGACTAAAAGTTTTTCGCCCAAAAAAACAGCAAGGCTTACCCCTTTGTATTTTTGGCAAAAATTTTCGCGATTTTGAAAAGTGCTGGAATCAATTCTTTCAGGCAATATTCCGACGTAATTTTGCGAAAGAAATCGATTGGGCGCAGTTCCAATACGCCGCGATCAACGCATCGAAAGTTACGGCCAAAAAACGAAAACCTGAATTTTCGACCTTTTTCAGCAGGTGCTTTTTCCTTCGTCATGTCTCTGCTGTTGATCCCACGCTGTTTTCGCTGCGTTTTCTGAGTTTCTGGGGGTCCAATTGGTCAGAAAAGGGTCATACGAATCGAATCGGAGACTAAAAGTTTCTCGCCCAAAAAAACAGCAAGGCTTACCCCTTTGTATTTTTGGCGAAAATTTTCGCGATTTTGGAAAGTGCTGGAATCAATTCTTTCAGGCAATATTCCGACGTAATTTTGCGAGAGAAATCGATTGGGCGCAGTCCTAATACGCCGCGATCAACGCATCGAAAGTTACGGCCAAAAAACGAAAACCTGAATTTTCGACCTTTTTCAGCAGGTGCTTTTTCCTTCGTCATTTCTCTGCTGTTGATCCCACGCTGTTTTCGCTGCGTTTTCTGAGTTCCTGGGGGTCCAATTGGTCAGAAAAGGGTCATACGAATCGAATCGGAGACTAAAAGTTTTTCGCCCAAAAAAACAGCAAGGCTTACCCCTTTGTATTTTTAGCGAAAATTTTCGCGATTTTGAAAAGAGCTGAAATCAATTCTTTCAAGCAATATTCCGACGTAATTTTGCGCAAGAAATCGATTGGGCGCAGTTCCAATACGCTGCGATCAACTCATCGAAAGTTACGGCCAAAAAACGAAAACCTGAATTTTCGACCTTTTTCAGCAGGTGCTTTTTCCTTCGTCATTTCTCTGCTGTTGATCCCACGCTGTTTTCGCTGCGTTTTCTGAGTTCCTGGGGGTCCAATTGGTCAGAAAAGGGTCATACGAATCGAATCGGAGACTAAAAGTTTTTCGCCCAAAAAAACAGCAAGGCTTACCCCTTTGTATTTTTGGCGAAAATTTTCGCGATTTTGGAAAGTGCTGGAATCAATTCTTTCAGGCAATATTCCGACGTAATTTTGCGAGAGAAATCGATTGGGCGCAGTCCTGATACGCTGCGATCAACGCATCGAAAGTTACGGCCAAAAAACGAAAACCTGAATTTTCGACCTTTTTCAGCAGGTGCTTTTTCCTTCGTCATGTCTCTGCTGTTGATCCCACGCTGTTTTCGCTGCGTTTTCTGAGTTCCTGAGGGTCCAATTGGTCAGAAAAGGGTCATACGAATCGAATCGGAGACTAAAAGTTTTTCCCCCAAAAAAACAGCAAGGCTTACCCCTTTGTATTTTTGGCGAAAATTTTCGCGATTTTGAAAAGTGCTGGAATCAATTCTTTCAGGCAATATTCCGACGTAATTTTGCGAGAGAAATCGATTGGGCGCAGTCCCAATACGCTGCGATCAACGCATCGAAAGTTACGGCCAAAAAACGAAAACCTGAATTTTCGACCTTTTTCAGCAGGTGCTTTTTCCTTCGTCATTTCTCTGCTGTTGATCCCACGCTGTTTTCGCTGCGTTTTCTGAGTTCCTGGGGGTCCAATTGGTCAGAAAAGGGTCATACGAATCGAATCGGAGACTAAAAGTTTTTCGCCCAAAAAAACAGCAAGGCTTACCCCTTTGAATTTTTGGCGGAAATTTTCGCGATTTTGAAAAGTGCTGGAATCAATTCTTTCAAGCAATATTCCGACGTAATTTTGCGAAAGAAATCGATTGGGCGCAGTTCCAATACGCTGCGATCAACGCATCGAAAGTTACGGCCAAAAAACGAAAACCTGAATTTTCGACCTTTTTCAGCAGGTGCTTTTTCCTTCGTCATTTCTCTGCTGTTGATCCCACGCTGTTTTCGCTGCGTTTTCTGAGTTCCTGGGGGTCCAATTGGTCAGAAAAGGGTCATACGAATCGAATCGGAGACTAAAAGTTTTTCGCCCAAAAAAACAGCAAGGCTTACCCCTTTGTATTTTTGGCGAAAATTTTCGCGATTTTGAAAAGTGCTGGAATCAATTCTTTCAGGCAATATTCCGACGTAATTTTGCGAAAGAAATCGATTGGGCGCAGTTCCAATACGCCGCGATCAACGCATCGAAAGTTACGGCCAAGAAACGAAAACCTGAATTTTCGACCTTTTTCAGCAGGTGCTTTTTCCTTCGTCATGTCTCTGCTGTTGATCCCACGCTGTTTTCGCTGCGTTTTCTGAGTTTCTGGGGGTCCAATTGGTCAGAAAAGGGTCATACGAATCGAATCGGAGACTAAAAGTTTCTCGCCCAAAAAAACAGCAAGGCTTACCCCTTTGTATTTTTGGCGAAAATTTTCGCGATTTTGGAAAGTGCTGGAATCAATTCTTTCAGGCAATATTCCGACGTAATTTTGCGAGAGAAATCGATTGGGCGCAGTCCTAATACGCCGCGATCAACGCATCGAAAGTTACGGCCAAAAAACGAAAACCTGAATTTTCGACCTTTTTCAGCAGGTGCTTTTTCCTTCGTCATTTCTCTGCTGTTGATCCCACGCTGTTTTCGCTGCGTTTTCTGAGTTCCTGGGGGTCCAATTGGTCAGAAAAGGGTCATACGAATCGAATCGGAGACTAAAAGTTTTTCGCCCAAAAAAACAGCAAGGCTTACCCCTTTGTATTTTTGGCGAAAATTTTCGCGATTTTGGAAAGTGCTGGAATCAATTCTTTCAGGCAATATTCCGACGTAATTTTGCGAGAGAAATCGATTGGGCGCAGTCCTAATACGCTGCGATCAACGCATCGAAAGTTACGGCCAAAAAACGAAAACCTGAATTTTCGACCTTTTTCAGCAGGTGCTTTTTCCTTCGTCATGTCTCTGCTGTTGATCCCACGCTGTTTTCGCTGCGTTTTCTGAGTTTCTGGGGGTCCAATTGGTCAGAAAAGGGTCATACGAATCGAATCGGAGACCAAAAGTTTTTCGCCCAAAAAAACAGCAAGGCTTACCCCTTTGTATTTTTGGCGAAAATTTTCGCGATTTTGAAAAGTGCTGGAATCAATTCTTTCAAGCAATATTCCGACGTAATTTTGCGAAAGAAATCGATTGGGCGCAGTTCCAATACGCTGCGATCAACGCATCGAAAGTTACGGCCAAAAAACGAAAACCTGAATTTTCGACCTTTTTCAGCAGGTGCTTTTTCCTTCGTCATGTCTCTGCTGTTGATCCCACGCTGTTTTCGCTGCGTTTTCTGAGTTCCTGAGGGTCCAATTGGTCAGAAAAGGGTCATACGAATCGAATCGGAGACTAAAAGTTTTTCCCCCAAAAAAACAGCAAGGCTTACCCCTTTGTATTTTTGGCGAAAATTTTCGCGATTTTGAAAAGTGCTGGAATCAATTCTTTCAGGCAATATTCCGACGTAATTTTGCGAGAGAAATCGATTGGGCGCAGTCCCAATACGCTGCGATCAACGCATCGAAAGTTACGGCCAAAAAACGAAAACCTGAATTTTCGACCTTTTTCAGCAGGTGCTTTTTCCTTCGTCATTTCTCTGCTGTTGATCCCACGCTGTTTTCGCTGCGTTTTCTGAGTTCCTGGGGGTCCAATTGGTCAGAAAAGGGTCATACGAATCGAATCGGAGACTAAAAGTTTCTCGCCCAAAAAAACAGCAAGGCTTACCCCTTTGTATTTTTGGCGAAAATTTTCGCGATTTTGGAAAGTGCTGGAATCAATTCTTTCAGGCAATATTCCGACGTAATTTTGCGAGAGAAATCGATTGGGCGCAGTCCTAATACGCTGCGATCAACGCATCGAAAGTTACGGCCAAAAAACGAAAACCTGAATTTTCGACCTTTTTCAGCAGGTGCTTTTTCCTTCGTCATTTCTCTGCTGTTGATCCCACGCTGTTTTCGCTGCGTTTTCTGAGTTCCTGGGGGTCCAATTGGTCAGAAAAGGGTCATACGAATCGAATCGGAGACTAAAAGTTTTTCGCCCTAAAAAACAGCAAGGCTTACCCCTTTGTATTTTTAGCGAAAATTTTCGCGATTTTGAAAAGTGCTGGAATCAATTCTTTCAAGCAATTTTCCGACGTAATTTTGCGCAAGAAATCGATTGGGCGCAGTTCCAATACGCTGCGATCAACGCATCGAAAGTTACGGCCAAATAACGAAAACCTGAATTTTCGACCTTTTTCAGCAGGTGCTTTTTCCTTCGTCATTTCTCTGCTGTTGATCCCACGCTGTTTTCGCTGCGTTTTCTGAGTTTCTGGGGGTCCAATTGGTCAGAAAAGGGTCATACGAATCGAATCGGAGACTAAAAGTTTCTCGCCCAAAAAAACAGCAAGGCTTACCCCTTTGTATTTTTGGCGAAAATTTTCGCGATTTTGGAAAGTGCTGGAATCAATTCTTTCAGGCAATATTCCGACGTAATTTTGCGAGAGAAATCGATTGGGCGCAGTCCTAATACGCTGCGATCAACGCATCGAAAGTTACGGCCAAAAAACGAAAACCTGAATTTTCGACCTTTTTCAGCAGGTGCTTTTTCCTTCGTCATTTCTCTGCTGTTGATCCCACGCTGTTTTTGCTGCGTTTTCTGAGTTCCTGGGGGTCCAATTGGTCAGAAAAGGGTCATACGAATCGAATCGGAGACTAAAAGTTTTTCGCCCTTAAAAACAGCAAGGCTTACCCCTTTGTATTTTTAGCGAAAATTTTCGCGATTTTGAAAAGTGCTGGAATCAATTCTTTCAAGCAATTTTCCGACGTAATTTTGCGCAAGAAATCGATTGGGCGCAGTTCCAATACGCTGCGATCAACGCATCGAAAGTTACGGCCATATAACGAAAACCTGAATTTTCGACCTTTTTCAGCAGGTGCTTTATCCTTCGTCATTTCTCTGCTGTTGATCCCACGCTGTTTTCGCTGCGTTTTCTGAGTTCCTGGGGGTCCAATTGGTCAGAAAAGGGTCATACGAATCGAATCGGAGACTAAAAGTTTTTCGCCCAAAAAAACAGCAAGGCTTACCCCTTTGTATTTTTGGCGAAAATTTTCGCGATTTTGGAAAGTGCTGGAATCAATTCTTTCAGGCAATATTCCGACGTAATTTTGCGAGAGAAATCGATTGGGCGCAGTCCCAATACGCTGCGATCAACGCATCGAAAGTTACGGCCGAAAAACGAAAACCTGAATTTTCGACCTTTTTCAGCAGGTGCTTTTTCCTTCGTTATTTCTCTGCTGTTGATCCCACGTTGTTTTCGCTGCGTTTTCTGAGTTCCTGGGGGTCCGATTGGTCAGAAAAGGGTCATACGAATCGAATCGGAGACTAAAAGTTTCTCGCCCAAAAAAACAGCAAGGCTTACCCCTTTGTATTTTTGGCGAAAATTTTCGCGATTTTGAAAAGTGCTGGATTCAATTCTTTCAAGCAATATTCCGACGTAATTTTGCGAAAGAAATCGATTGGGCGCAGTTCCAATACGCTGCGATCAACGCATCGAAAGTTACGGCCAAAAAACGAAAACCTGAATTTTCGACCTTTTTCAGCAGGTGCTTTTTTCTTCGTCATTTCTCTGCTGTTGATCCCACGCTGTTTTCGCTGCGTTTTCTGAGTTCCTGGGGGTCCAATTGGTCAGAAAAGGGTCATACGAATCGGATCGGAGACTAAAAGTTTTTCGCCCAAAAAAACAGCAAGGCTTACCCCTTTGTATTTTTGGCAAAAATTTTCGCGATTTTGAAAAGTGCTGGAATCAATTCTTTCAGGCAATATTCCGACGTAATTTTGCGAAAGAAATCGATTGGGCGCAGTTCCAATACGCCGCGATCAACGCATCGAAAGTTACGGCCAAAAAACGAAAACCTGAATTTTCGACCTTTTTCAGCAGGTGCTTTTTCCTTCGTCATGTCTCTGCTGTTGATCCCACGCTGTTTTCGCTGCGTTTTCTGAGTTTCTGGGGGTCCAATTGGTCAGAAAAGGGTCATACGAATCGAATCGGAGACTAAAAGTTTCTCGCCCAAAAAAACAGCAAGGCTTACCCCTTTGTATTTTTGGCGAAAATTTTCGCGATTTTGGAAAGTGCTGGAATCAATTCTTTCAGGCAATATTCCGACGTAATTTTGCGAGAGAAATCGATTGGGCGCAGTCCTAATACGCCGCGATCAACGCATCGAAAGTTACGGCCAAAAAACGAAAACCTGAATTTTCGACCTTTTTCAGCAGGTGCTTTTTCCTTCGTCATGTCTCTGCTGTTGATCCCACGCTGTTTTCGCTGCGTTTTCTGAGTTTCTGGGGGTCCAATTGGTCAGAAAAGGGTCATACGAATCGAATCGGAGACTAAAAGTTTCTCGCCCAAAAAAACAGCAAAGCTTACCCCTTTGTATTTTTTGCGAAAATTTTCGCGATTTTGAAAAGAGCTGAAATCAATTCTTTCAAGCAATATTCCGACGTAATTTTGCGCAAGAAATCGATTGGGCGCAGTTCCAATACGCTGCGATCAACTCATCGAAAGTTACGGCCAAAAAACGAAAACCTGAATTTTCGACCTTTTTCAGCAGGTGCTTTTTCCTTCGTCATTTCTCTGCTGTTGATCCCACGCTGTTTTCGCTGCGTTTTCTGAGTTCCTGGGGGTCCAATTGGTCAGAAAAGGGTCATACGAATCGAATCGGAGACTAAAAGTTTTTCGCCCAAAAAAACAGCAAGGCTTACCCCTTTGTATTTTTGGCGAAAATTTTCGCGATTTTGGAAAGTGCTGGAATCAATTCTTTCAGGCAATATTCCGACGTAATTTTGCGAAAGAAATCGATTGGGCGCAGTTCCAATACGCTGCGATCAACGCATCGAAAGTTACGGCCAAAAAACGAAAACCTGAATTTTCGACCTTTTTCAGCAGGTGCTTTTTCCTTCGTTATTTCTCTGCTGTTGATCCCACGTTGTTTTCGCTGCGTTTTCTGAGTTCCTGGGGGTCCAATTGGTCAGAAAAGGGTCATACGAATCGAATCGGAGACTAAAAGTTTTTCGCCCAAAAAAACAGCAAGGCTTACCCCTTTGTATTTTTGGCGAAAATTTTCGCGATTTTGAAAAGTGCTGGAATCAATTCTTTCAAGCAATATTCCGACGTAATTTTGCGAAAGAAATCGATTGGGCGCAGTTCCAATACGCTGCGATCAACGCATCGAAAGTTACGGCCAAAAAACGAAAACCTGAATTTTCGACCTTTTTCAGCAGGTGCTTTTTCCTTCGTCATGTCTCTGCTGTTGATCCCACGCTGTTTTCGCTGCGTTTTCTGAGTTCCTGAGGGTCCAATTGGTCAGAAAAGGGTCATACGAATCGAATCGGAGACTAAAAGTTTTTCCCCCAAAAAAACAGCAAGGCTTACCCCTTTGTATTTTTGGCGAAAATTTTCGCGATTTTGGAAAGTGCTGGAATCAATTCTTTCAGGCAATATTCCGACGTAATTTTGCGAGAGAAATCGATTGGGCGCAGTCCCAATACGCTGCGATCAACGCATCGAAAGTTACGGCCAAATAACGAAAACCTGAATTTTCGACCTTTTTCAGCAGGTGCTTTTTTCTTCGTCATTTCTCTGCTGTTGATCCCACGCTGTTTTCGCTGCGTTTTCTGAGTTCCTGGGGGTCCAATTGGTCAGAAAAGGGTCATACGAATCGGATCGGAGACTAAAAGTTTTTCGCCCAAAAAAACAGCAAGGCTTACCCCTTTGTATTTTTGGCAAAAATTTTCGCGATTTTGAAAAGTGCTGGAATCAATTCTTTCAGGCAATATTCCGACGTAATTTTGCGAAAGAAATCGATTGGGCGCAGTTCCAATACGCCGCGATCAACGCATCGAAAGTTACGGCCAAAAAACGAAAACCTGAATTTTCGACCTTTTTCAGCAGGTGCTTTTTCCTTCGTCATTTCTCTGCTGTTGATCCCACGCTGTTTTCGCTGCGTTTTCTGAGTTCCTGGGGGTCCAACTGGTCAGAAAAGGGTCATACGAATCGAATCGGAGACTAAAAGTTTTTCGCCCAAAAAAACAGCAAGGCTTACCCCTTTGTATTTTTGGCGAAAATTTTCGCGATTTTGGAAAGTGCTGGAATCAATTCTTTCAGGCAATATTCCGACGTAATTTTGCGAGAGAAATCGATTGGGCGCAGTCCTAATACGCCGCGATCAACGCATCGAAAGTTACGGCCAAAAAACGAAAACCTGAATTTTCGACCTTTTTCAGCAGGTGCTTTTTCCTTCGTCATGTCTCTGCTGTTGATCCCACGCTGTTTTCGCTGCGTTTTCTGAGTTTCTGGGGGTCCAATTGGTCAGAAAAGGGTCATACGAATCGAATCGGAGACTAAAAGTTTCTCGCCCAAAAAAACAGCAAAGCTTACCCCTTTGTATTTTTTGCGAAAATTTTCGCGATTTTGAAAAGAGCTGAAATCAATTCTTTCAAGCAATATTCCGACGTAATTTTGCGCAAGAAATCGATTGGGCGCAGTTCCAATACGCTGCGATCAACTCATCGAAAGTTACGGCCAAAAAACGAAAACCTGAATTTTCGACCTTTTTCAGCAGGTGCTTTTTCCTTCGTCATTTCTCTGCTGTTGATCCCACGCTGTTTTCGCTGCGTTTTCTGAGTTCCTGGGGGTCCAATTGGTCAGAAAAGGGTCATACGAATCGAATCGGAGACTAAAAGTTTTTCGCCCAAAAAAACAGCAAGGCTTACCCCTTTGTATTTTTGGCGAAAATTTTCGCGATTTTGGAAAGTGCTGGAATCAATTCTTTCAGGCAATATTCCGACGTAATTTTGCGAGAGAAATCGATTGGGCGCAGTCCTAATACGCTGCGATCAACGCATCGAAAGTTACGGCCAAAAAACGAAAACCTGAATTTTCGACCTTTTTCAGCAGGTGCTTTTTCCTTCGTTATTTCTCTGCTGTTGATCCCACGTTGTTTTCGCTGCGTTTTCTGAGTTCCTGGGGGTCCAATTGGTCAGAAAAGGGTCATACGAATCGAATCGGAGACTAAAAGTTTTTCGCCCAAAAAAACAGCAAGGCTTACCCCTTTGTATTTTTGGCGAAAATTTTCGCGATTTTGAAAAGTGCTGGAATCAATTCTTTCAAGCAATATTCCGACGTAATTTTGCGAAAGAAATCGATTGGGCGCAGTTCCAATACGCTGCGATCAACGCATCGAAAATTACGGCCAAAAAACGAAAACCTGAATTTTCGACCTTTTTCAGCAGGTGCTTTTTCCTTCGTCATGTCTCTGCTGTTGATCCCACGCTGTTTTCGCTGCGTTTTCTGAGTTCCTGAGGGTCCAATTGGTCAGAAAAGGGTCATACGAATCGAATCGGAGACTAAAAGTTTTTCCCCCAAAAAAACAGCAAGGCTTACCCCTTTGTATTTTTGGCGAAAATTTTCGCGATTTTGAAAAGTGCTGGAATCAATTCTTTCAGGCAATATTCCGACGTAATTTTGCGAGAGAAATCGATTGGGCGCAGTCCCAATACGCTGCGATCAACGCATCGAAAGTTACGGCCAAAAAACGAAAACCTGAATTTTCGACCTTTTTCAGCAGGTGCTTTTTCCTTCGTCATTTCTCTGCTGTTGATCCCACGCTGTTTTCGCTGCGTTTTCTGAGTTCCTGGGGGTCCAATTGGTCAGAAAAGGGTCATACGAATCGAATCGGAGACTAAAAGTTTCTCGCCCAAAAAAACAGCAAGGCTTACCCCTTTGTATTTTTGGCGAAAATTTTCGCGATTTTGGAAAGTGCTGGAATCAATTCTTTCAGGCAATATTCCGACGTAATTTTGCGAGAGAAATCGATTGGGCGCAGTCCTAATACGCTGCGATCAACGCATCGAAAGTTACGGCCAAAAAACGAAAACCTGAATTTTCGACCTTTTTCAGCAGGTGCTTTTTCCTTCGTCATTTCTCTGCTGTTGATCCCACGCTGTTTTCGCTGCGTTTTCTAAGTTCCTGGGGGTCCAATTGGTCAGAAAAGGGTCATACGAATCGAATCGGAGACTAAAAGTTTTTCGCCCTAAAAAACAGCAAGGCTTACCCCTTTGTATTTTTAGCGAAAATTTTCGCGATTTTGAAAAGTGCTGGAATCAATTCTTTCAAGCAATTTTCCGACGTAATTTTGCGCAAGAAATCGATTGGGCGCAGTTCCAATACGCTGCGATCAACGCATCGAAAGTTACGGCCAAATAACGAAAACCTGAATTTTCGACCTTTTTCAGCAGGTGCTTTTTCCTTCGTCATTTCTCTGCTGTTGATCCCACGCTGTTTTCGCTGCGTTTTCTGAGTTCCTGGGGGTCCAACTGGTCAGAAAAGGGTCATACGAATCGAATCGGAGACTAAAAGTTTTTCGCCCAAAAAAACAGCAAGGCTTACCCCTTTGTATTTTTGGCGAAAATTTTCGCGATTTTGGAAAGTGCTGGAATCAATTCTTTCAGGCAATATTCCGACGTAATTTTGCGAGAGAAATCGATTGGGCGCAGTCCCAATACGCTGCGATCAACGCATCGAAAGTTACGGCCGAAAAACGAAAACCTGAATTTTCGACCTTTTTCAGCAGGTGCTTTTTCCTTCGTCATTTCTCTGCTGTTGATCCCACGCTGTTTTCGCTGCGTTTTCTGAGTTTCTGGGGGTCCAATTGGTCAGAAAAGGGTCATACGAATCGAATCGGAGACTAAAAGTTTTTCGCCCAAAAAAACAGCAAGGCTTACCCCTTTGTATTTTTGGCGAAAATTTTCGCGATTTTGGAAAGTGCTGGAATCAATTCTTTCAGGCAATATTCCGACGTAATTTTGCGAGAGAAATCGATTGGGCGCAGTCCCAATACGCTGCGATCAACGCATCGAAAGTTACGGCCAAAAAACGAAAACCTGAATTTTCGACCTTTTTCAGCAGGTGCTTTTTCCTTCGTTATTTCTCTGCTGTTGATCCCACGTTGTTTTCGCTGCGTTTTCTGAGTTCCTGGGGGTCCAATTGGTCAGAAAAGGGTCATACGAATCGAATCGGAGACTAAAAGTTTTTCGCCCAAAAAAACAGCAAGGCTTACCCCTTTGTATTTTTGGCGAAAATTTTCGCGATTTTGAAAAGTGCTGGAATCAATTCTTTCAGGCAATATTCCGACGTAATTTTGCGAAAGAAATCGATTGGGCGCAGTTCCAATACGCTGCGATCAACGCATCGAAAGTTACGGCCAAAAAACGAAAACCTGAATTTTCGACCTTTTTCAGCAGGTGCTTTTTTCTTCGTCATTTCTCTGCTGTTGATCCCACGCTGTTTTCGCTGCGTTTCCTGAGTTCCTGGGGGTCCAATTGGTCAGAAAAGGGTCATACGAATCGAATCGGAGACTAAAAGTTTTTCGCCCAAAAAAACAGCAAGGCTTACCCCTTTGAATTTTTGGCGGAAATTTTCGCGATTTTGAAAAGTGCTGGAATCAATTCTTTCAAGCAATATTCCGACGTAATTTTGCGAAAGAAATCGATTGGGGGCAGTTCCAATACGCTGCGATCAACGCATCGAAAGTTACGGCCAAAAAACGAAAACCTGAATTTTCGACCTTTTTCAGCAGGTGCTTTTTCCTTCGTCATTTCTCTGCTGTTGATCCCACGCTGTTTTCGCTGCGTTTTCTGAGTTCCTGGGGGTCCAATTGGTCAGAAAAGGGTCATACGAATCGAATCGGAGACTAAAAGTTTTTCGCCCAAAAAAACAGCAAGGCTTACCCCTTTGTATTTTTGGCGAAAATTTTCGCGATTTTGAAAAGTGCTGGAATCAATTCTTTCAGGCAATGTTCCGACGTAATTTCGCGAGAGAAATCGATTGGGCGCAGTTCCAATACGCTGCGATCAACGCATCGAAAGTTACGGCCAAAAAACGAAAACCCGAATTTTCGACCTTTTTCAGCAGGTGCTTTTTCCTTCGTCATTTCTCTGCTGTTGATCCCACGCTGTTTTCGCTGCGTTTTCTGAGTTCCTGGGGGTCCAATTGGTCAGAAAAGGGTCATACGAATCGAATCGGAGACTAAAAGTTTCTCGCCCAAAAAAACAGCAAGGCTTACCCCTTTGTATTTTTGGCGAAAATTTTCGCGATTTTGGAAAGTGCTGGAATCAATCCTTTCAGGCAATATTCCGACGTAATTTTGCGAGAGAAATCGATTGGGCGCAGTCCTAATACGCTGCGATCAACGCATCGAAAGTTACGGCCAAAAAACGAAAACCTGAATTTTCGACCTTTTTCAGCAGGTGCTTTTTCCTTCGTCATGTCTCTGCTGTTGATCCCACGCTGTTTTCGCTGCGTTTTCTGAGTTCCTGAGGGTCCAATTGGTCAGAAAAGGGTCATACGAATCGAATCGGAGACTAAAAGTTTTTCCCCCAAAAAAACAGCAAGGCTTACCCCTTTGTATTTTTGGCGAAAATTTTCGCGATTTTGAAAAGTGCTGGAATCAATTCTTTCAGGCAATATTCCGACGTAATTTTGCGAGAGAAATCGATTGGGCGCAGTCCCAATACGCTGCGATCAACGCATCGAAAGTTACGGCCAAAAAACGAAAACCTGAATTTTCGACCTTTTTCAGCAGGTGCTTTTTCCTTCGTCATTTCTCTGCTGTTGATCCCACGCTGTTT
Source organism: Neodiprion fabricii (assembly GCF_021155785.1). Taxonomy (NCBI): domain Eukaryota; kingdom Metazoa; phylum Arthropoda; class Insecta; order Hymenoptera; family Diprionidae; genus Neodiprion; species Neodiprion fabricii. The sequence goes on from NC_060240.1 coordinate 35,572,737, forward strand.
TCGCTGCGTTTTCTGAGTTCCTGGGGTCCAATTGGTCAGAAAAGGGTCATACGAATCGAATCGGAGACTAAAAGTTTCTCGCCCAAAAAAACAGCAAGGCTTACCCCTTTGTATATTTGGCGAAAATTTTCGCGATTTTGGAAAGTGCTGGAATCAATTCTTTCAGGCAATATTCCGACGTAATTTTGCGAGAGAAATCGATTGGGCGCAGTCCTAATACGCTGCGATCAACGCATCGAAAGTTACGGCCAAAAAACGAAAACCTGAATTTTCGACCTTTTTCAGCAGGTGCTTTTTCCTTCGTCATTTCTCTGCTGTTGATCCCACGCTGTTTTCGCTGCGTTTTCTGAGTTCCTGGGGGTCCAATTGGTCAGAAAAGGGTCATACGAATCGAATCGGAGACTAAAAGTTTTTCGCCCTAAAAAACAGCAAGGCTTACCCCTTTGTATTTTTAGCGAAAATTTTCGCGATTTTGAAAAGTGCTGGAATCAATTCTTTCAAGCAATTTTCCGACGTAATTTTGCGCAAGAAATCGATTGGGCGCAGTTCCAATACGCTGCGATCAACGCATCGAAAGTTACGGCCAAATAACGAAAACCTGAATTTTCGACCTTTTTCAGCAGGTGCTTTTTCCTTCGTCATTTCTCTGCTGTTGATCCCACGCTGTTTTCGCTGCGTTTTCTGAGTTCCTGGGGGTCCAATTGGTCAGAAAAGGGTCATACGAATCGAATCGGAGACTAAAAGTTTTTCGCCCAAAAAAACAGCAAGGCTTACCCCTTTGTATTTTTGGCGAAAATTTTCGCGATTTTGGAAAGTGCTGGAATCAATTCTTTCAGGCAATATTCCGACGTAATTTTGCGAAAGAAATCGATTGGGCGCAGTTCCAATACGCTGCGATCAACGCATCGAAAGTTACGGCCAAAAAACGAAAACCCGAATTTTCGACCTTTTTCAGCAGGTGCTTTTTCCTTCGTCATTTCTCTGCTGTTGATCCCACGCTGTTTTCGCTGCGTTTTCTGAGTTCCTGGGGGTCCAATTGGTCAGAAAAGGGTCATACGAATCGAATCGGAGACTAAAAGTTTCTCGCCCAAAAAAACAGCAAGGCTTACCCCTTTGTATTTTTGGCGAAAATTTTCGCGATTTTGGAAAGTGTTGGAATCAATCCTTTCAGGCAATATTCCGACGTAATTTTGCGAGAGAAATCGATTGGGCGCAGTCCTAATACGCTGCGATCAACGCATCGAAAGTTACGGCCAAAAAACGAAAACCTGAATTTTCGACCTTTTTCAGCAGGTGCTTTTTCCTTCGTCATGTCTCTGCTGTTGATCCCACGCTGTTTTCGCTGCGTTTTCTGAGTTCCTGAGGGTCCAATTGGTCAGAAAAGGGTCATACGAATCGAATCGGAGACTAAAAGTTTTTCCCCCAAAAAAACAGCAAGGCTTACCCCTTTGTATTTTTGGCGAAAATTTTCGCGATTTTGAAAAGTGCTGGAATCAATTCTTTCAGGCAATATTCCGACGTAATTTTGCGAGAGAAATCGATTGGGCGCAGTCCCAATACGCTGCGATCAACGCATCGAAAGTTACGGCCAAAAAACGAAAACCTGAATTTTCGACCTTTTTCAGCAGGTGCTTTTTCCTTCGTCATTTCTCTGCTGTTGATCCCACGCTGTTTTCGCTGCGTTTTCTGAGTTCCTGGGGGTCCAATTGGTCAGAAAAGGGTCATACGAATCGAATCGGAGACTAAAAGTTTTTCGCCCAAAAAAACAGCAAGGCTTACCCCTTTGTATTTTTGGCGAAAATTTTCGCGATTTTGAAAAGTGCTGGAATCAATTCTTTCAGGCAATATTCCGACGTAATTTCGCGAGAGAAATCGATTGGGCGCAGTTCCAATACGCTGCGATCAACGCATCGAATGTTACGGCCAAAAAACGAAAACCTGAATTTTCGACCTTTTTCAGCAGGTGCTTTTTCCTTCGTCATTTCTCTGCTGTTGATCCCACGCTGTTTTCGCTGCGTTTTCTGAGTTCCTGGGGGTCCAATTGGTCAGAAAAGGGTCATACGAATCGAATCGGAGACTAAAAGTTTTTCGCCCAAAAAAACAGCAAGGCTTACCCCTTTGTATTTTTGGCGAAAATTTTCGCGATTTTGGAAAGTGCTGGAATCAATTCTTTCAGGCAATATTCCGACGTAATTTTGCGAGAGAAATCGATTGGGCGCAGTCCTAATACGCTGCGATCAACGCATCGAAAGTTACGGCCAAAAAACGAAAACCTGAATTTTCGACCTTTTTCAGCAGGTGCTTTTTCCTTCGTCATTTCTCTGCTGTTGATCCCACGCTGTTTTCGCTGCGTTTTCTGAGTTCCTGGGGGTCCAATTGGTCAGAAAAGGGTCATACGAATCGAATCGGAGACTAAAAGTTTCTCGCCCAAAAAAACAGCAAGGCTTACCCCTTTGTATTTTTGGCGAAAATTTTCGCGATTTTGGAAAGTGCTGGAATCAATCCTTTCAGGCAATATTCCGACGTAATTTTGCGAGAGAAATCGATTGGGCGCAGTCCTAATACGCTGCGATCAACGCATCGAAAGTTACGGCCAAAAAACGAAAACCTGAATTTTCGACCTTTTTCAGCAGGTGCTTTTTCCTTCGTCATTTCTCTGCTGTTGATCCCACGCTGTTTTCGCTGCGTTTTCTGAGTTCCTGGGGGTCCAATTGGTCAGAAAAGGGTCATACGAATCGAATCGGAGACTAAAAGTTTTTCGCCCAAAAAAACAGCAAGGCTTACCCCTTTGTATTTTTGGCGAAAATTTTCGCGATTTTGAAAAGTGCTGGAATCAATTCTTTCAAGCAATATTCCGACGTAATTTTGCGAAAGAAATCGATTGGGCGCAGTTCCAATACGCTGCGATCAACGCATCGAAAGTTACGGCCAAAAAACGAAAACCTGAATTTTCGACCTTTTTCAGCAGGTGCTTTTTCCTTCGTCATGTCTCTGCTGTTGATCCCACGCTGTTTTCGCTGCGTTTTCTGAGTTTCTGGGGGTCCAATTGGTCAGAAAAGGGTCATACGAATCGAATCGGAGACTAAAAGTTTCTCGCCCAAAAAAACAGCAAGGCTTACCCCTTTGTATTTTTGGCGAAAATTTTCGCGATTTTGAAAAGTGCTGGAATCAATTCTTTCAGGCAATATTCCGACGTAATTTTGCGAGAGAAATCGATTGGGCGCAGTCCTAATACGCTGCGATCAACGCATCGAAAGTTACGGCCAAAAAACGAAAACCTGAATTTTCGACCTTTTTCAGCAGGTGCTTTTTCCTTTGTAATTTCTCTGCCGTTGCTCCTACGCTCTTTTCGCTGCGTTTTCTGAGCTCCTGGAGGTCCAATTAGTCAGGAAAGGGTCATGCAAATCGAATCCGAGACAAAATATTTTGCTCCGCATATGAGACAGTATTCAACGCAGTGTCCTGATTTAAAGACTTAATAAGGTGATTGTCTGGGATTTTTTTCTTGATAGGGAGAGATAGAACGAAGCTTTTCAAAACTTTGAGTGTATTTTAATTCACATTTGAAAGGTACGAGCAAAAATTTTTATCATCCAACTGTCGCAGAACGGCAGCGTTATTAGCTGACCCGTTAACTGAAGAATATGTCTTTAGTCAAAGGCTGACCATCGAAGGGCCTAGCCTCTTGAGTCTGGAATCGGCAGGAAAGATAAAGTGCGTATTCCTTGGCCGAAACGTTAAAACTAAGTCATTATACATCATATCACACATCATAGATCATACATCATACATTATACATCATACATCATCATACATCATACGTAGTATTAAAGTACGAAACCAAAGTTTGGTTGTTTAGAAAGTGACGTCACCCAAAATTTTTTATCTTGAAATATCAGCTAGCCGAATTCATCAGTATGGAAACAACGGCGGAGTTGAGCGAACGGATGAGAATCGCGCTTCGCAGATTTCGAGTAACGGGTTCTCTTCCTCCTGGATCCTGCACTCCGGGTCGGCTTCCTGGTGCAACTCGTCTTTCAGGACAAGCGCTCAGTACTTTCTACGCTCCAGGTACGCTACTGCCAACCACCTCCAATGACCACCGCTACCCACCTCGGGTTGGACCTCAAATACTAATAAATATTTTAAGTATTAGAACATATCAAAAATATTGTGTGAGGATTAATGTAATTTTTTTATTGACAGATTTGACCAAGAAGATTACGAGAAAATAATCAAAATTATAGAAATTTTGTTAGCGCATTGAGAGCTACTGAATTCTGGCTTGCGTAACAAATGAATTGAAATGATGTATTGTAAACGTGACAAGTATGAAAAATTGTAGATAAAATGTAATAACAATTGTAATTAAATATTATAAAAATGTTCCACTCACCGTGCACAAATCCTCGTCTTCCTCGTCCACCGTATTCTCCTTGTCTTCCTCGTCCTCCTCCTCGTCGACCGTGATCACCTTCAATCATCACCAACCACCTCCGACCACCACCGCTAACGACCTCGGATTATACCTCGAATACTAATAAATATTTTAAATATTAGAATACATCAAAAATATTCTGTAAGGAATAATGTGATTTTTGTATTGAAAGATTTGACCAAGAAGATTATGAGAAAATCATAAAAAATTATAGAAATTTTATAAGCGCATTGAGAGCTACTGAATTCCGGCTTGCGCGAAAAATGAATTGAAATAATTTATTGTAAGCGTGACAAGTTTGAAAAATTGTAGATAAAATATAATAACAAATATCAATAAATATTAAGAAAATGGTATACTCACCGCGCACAAATTCTCCTCCTCCTGTTTGTGCTCCTCCTCGTCCACCACGATCACCCGCAACCACCGCCAACCACCGCCATCCACTTCAGGTTATACCTCGAATATTAATTAATATTTCAAGTATTAGAACACAACGCAAATATTATGTAAGTATTAATATAATTTTTTTATTGACAGATTTAACTAAGATGATTATGAGAAAATTTTTAAAAATTATAGAAATCGTATTAGCACATTGACAGCTACTGAATTTGGGCTCGCGCGAAAAATCCTCCTCGTCCACCTCGTCCTCCTTGTTCCTCATGTCTTCCTCCATCGCCTCGTCCTCCTCGTCCTCTCTTAGAAGTCGAGTTTCCCCGGGTAGCGGACCTGGAGCGCAGGAACCACGGAGCGCTTGTAACCTCAAGTCGAGTTTTATCAGGTAGCGGACCTGGATCGCCGGAACTACGGAGCGCTTGTCCTGAATGTCAAGCTTCACCAGGTAGTGGACCTTGAGCGAAAAAATTACGGAGCACTTGTCCTGGAATTCGAGTATCATCAGGAAGTGGACCTGGAGTGCAGAAACTACGCGGCGCTTGGTCAAAAGTCGCCAGGTCAAGGACCGGAAGAGCCAGAACTACGGAGCGCTCGTTCTGGAAGTCCAGTTCCACCAGGTAGCGGACCTGGAGTGCAGAAACTACGGAACGCTTATCCCGGAAGACGAGTTCCACCAGGTAGCGGACCTGGAGCGCAGAAACTACGGAGCGCTTGTCCTGAAACTCGAGTTGCACCAGGTAGCGGACCCGGAGTGCAGGAACCACAGAGGTAGAGAATCCGGTACTCGAAATCTGCGGAGCGCGATTCTCATACGTCCACTCTACTGCGCGGTTGTTTCCAGACTGAGAAATTCGGCCAGCTGATTTTCGTCTGTATAGATTGATGACGTCAGGAGAAAAAAAATTTCGGGTGACGTCACTTTCTGAACATCCGAAGATCCGACATCCATACTTTGGTTTCGAACTTTAATGCTATGTATGATGTAGGATGTATGATGATGTATGATGTATGATGTATAATGATATAACATAATGTATAATGATTTTAGTTTTTCATACAAGAAATACGCACTTTATCGATTCTGCCGATTCCAGACTCAGGCGGCTGGGCCTTTCGATGTGCAGCCGTTGACTAAAGATATATTCTTCAGTTCGGGTCAGCTAATAACGCTGCCCTTCTGCGACAGTTGGATGATAAAAATTTTTGGTCCCACCTTTCAAACGTATGTTAAAATACATTCGCAGTTTTAAGAAGCTTCGTTCTATCTCTGCTTATCGAAAAAAAAAATCGCCGACAATTACCTCTTAGGTCTTTCGATTCGATGCCTACAATAATTCAACATCGAGAGAGCAAATTAAAAGTTGTTGGAATAATTATGAATATTAATGTTATGGAATACAACGAGCGCGTGTCAAATAGAATCCCATTTCGAAATGAATAATTCTTCTATTTTCATATTACAGCCGTATTATTGTAGATAATATAGTTTGTCTCCTGGAAAATTATAAAATTTGTAGCATGCATCACGTATTAATCGTAAATGGATCACATATATTAATATCGTACGTGGACCACATAATACTTCTTGGTCCCTGCATTATTATTACATCTGATATATCATTATCTATGATCTACGTCTACATTCTTTTCTCGGGTACCTATACTTTAATTAAATCACTGTTTTGCTGCGAATTTTGGAAGAAATTTATTCTCATTATTAATTTTTTATATTGCCGACAAGTCGGTAAGTACACACAGGCTAAGTACTGGCTTGGGCATACCATTGCGAAGACTGTGCTACTCGGAAGGTGAATGCAGCCAGCATCATGTCGAAATCGGTAACTCTCTGATCCTCTGCATTAAGTTCTCAACTCTACCATTGGTACATATCAGGGGGCGCAAGCGCACGACGATTTTCGGTCGTCATACCAAAGCCCATTAGGGCAACCATCTATATATTCTCCAGTCAACGATAGAAAGTTACCTTCTCACACATGCTCACACAGGCTTCCGTGTATCCCTACTACGTGTACCGCGCTTCGTGGTCAACCAATGAATCTCGAGACTTGCGGGAATGTCTAAAACTACCATCCAATAAAAGACCAGCAGTGAAATTCGTTATTTCAAACCACGTAACATCGGTTGTCGTCTACCTGACAAGATTGAATGGGATACACAGCGAACCCGTACCGAGAATCCAGAGACTGTTGCAGCTGTGAATTTTAGGTTTTCCTAAGTATATTTCTAGTGAATATTCATTGATTTGTAATAGTTGATACTCTGCCTAGTATTGAATGAATTATTAAATAGACCGAGCAGCCGTGTAAACAGTTATTATGACCTCTTGATATAACTTCGGACGTAAGGCATGAAAGCACACCGATAAACTACGCTCGAATTTCTCGAACCTGGAGACTCGCACATTTGCAAAAAAAACATCCACTTGTCAGGTAAGCACACAGACTCAGCTTTTTCCAAACATTTTGGTAGACTTGAACGCGTCCATGCCACGCTTTTCTCGTTTATGAAAATTCCGTCTAGAGTTTACACAACAAAATTTTCCACACGCTAAATCATTTCCCTGTGTTAAAATAACTGCAATACAAATTACGTAAAATTCTTTGTTGATGATTACAGAAATAAATCAATTGGAGGTTAAACATCATGCTGAAAGGAAAAGAAAACCAACCAAGAGCTGGAGTTCCGCAGATGGGTACCGGGCTAAAAATTAACAATATTAAACAGCTAAGGATCTCCAAGGGAACGACAGTGCTGACGGAAATTAGTGCACCGATAAATACCAAGAAGCAAACAATTTCTGAAGATATAAAAGAGGCGCCAAATAAAACTAACGTAGTAAAGAATATAAGCGAGGATGAAAACACAGAGAGAAAAAAAACAATGGATTTAATGCCGCCGCCACCACCCCCAAAATTACTTCCACCTGCAAAAGCTACTCAGTCTAGTACAGAAAGTCATAGCAAGAACTCTTCAACTGAAGCTGATTCAAAATCTGCAGGGAAGGTCAAAGCTGCTCAAACTAGCGCCAAGAATGATTCGGAAAATGATAAGAAATGGGTTCTTGCTGATTTCGATATAGGACGGCCTTTGGGAAAAGGAAAATTTGGGAATGTTTATCTAGCCAGAGAGAAAAAGTCCAAGTATATTATAGCTATGAAGGTGCTTTTCAAAGCTCAGATAAAAACAGCTGAAGTTGAACATCAAGTCAAAAGAGAGATAGAAATTCAAACGCATCTTAGGTAGTAGCATTGATTTTAGATGTCTTATGTCTAATATATGTCTCAGTTAGGCTGTTAAGTATATTTGATATTTTTCCATAAGAACTGTTTTTATATAATTCAATTCTGAGTGCAACGCCCCTAAAAAGCTCTAACACCACACAGCTATTGATAGCGCAATCATTATTTCCAGGCATCCAAATATTTTGAGAATGTATGGATACTTCCACGACGACAGAAGGATTTATTTGATCTTGGAGTATGCACCGAAAGGAGAATTATTCAAGGAATTGAAAGCACAACCAAATGAAAGATTTGATGAAGTGAGGTAAGGACCTTGCTACAAATATTCATTTTAATCATCTATTATCCAGATGGTGTTATAATACATATAGCGATCAATGATGTATAATAGCAATTAAACACCAAAACTGAAATAATTCATCATTTGCAGAACGGCTACTTACATCTCTCAGTTGGCTGATGCGCTCAAGTACTGTCACAGTAAGAAAGTTATTCATAGGGACATTAAGCCTGAAAATTTGTTGCTTGGAAGTAAAGGAGAATTGAAAATTGCTGATTTTGGATGGTCGGTTCACGCACCTGGTTCCAAAAGAGAAACTCTGTGTGGAACTTTAGACTATTTACCACCAGAAATGGTCCTAGGTGCGACACACGACCACACTGTAGATGTATGGGGAGTTGGTGTACTCTGCTATGAATGTCTGGTTGGCAAACCCCCATTTCTCGCTACAACATACAAAGACACCTACAACAAGATCAAAGAAGCTGATTATAGATGTCCTTCCTATGTCAGCGACGGAGCCCGAAATCTCATTTCTCAGGTGAACATGAATGAGATATAGTGACAGCACTTTTTAAACCATTAATTCATAATATGTATCATCAAAGCCTTCTTTTCAATTTTAGTCTCTTGATTTGCAAAGTTTCACCTTCATTTTTTTCTTTTGTAGCTACTGGTTGTGAATCCTGAACATCGATTATCGTTAGTCGGCATTTTAAACCATCCCTGGATTGTATCTAACCGAACCATGGAACCAACGAAACAATGAGATTTGCAAATAAATAAATTGTGATGCGATGAATCATTCATCTTTTAATTAATATTATTTTGACGGTATAATGTTTAAGTATCAAAGATGCATAAATTAAATTTGAGATATCTAGTTTTCTAGCACACAGTTAGAATTATAAATGCAACTAATTTCAAATTTCAAATTAAAGGTACTTGATCGTTAATTATATGATACATTTTATCATTATATTAATATTGTTACTCCACACGTACATGCGAAGTTGATAAATCATTTGAAAAAATACATGTTCATTCCTAGATAAGGTGCCTGTGTATTGATTAGTTCCTCCCATCTTTAGTGAATAATTTTGTAAGCGGTGAGCCACATGATTGATAAAAATGTTCATTTAGTCTGTTTATGATCTTTTTATTATTTCTTTACGAAACCTTGGCCCTTACAAAGGAATACAAATGATTAAATTCGTACACAGATTACTGAATCGATTCAGACACAATTTAAAGATATTGAATTACAACAGGTTGGTGAAATGGTGGCACAACTATCAGAGACAGATCAAATGATAATTAGTGACGAAGATTTGTTACACTTTCCAATTAACTCTGAAAAGCGTCATTTCCTGGTTCATCATCATCTTCATCCTCTTCCCCCTCACTCTCGAAAGTATTGTCGGGAATATCGTAAAGCCGAATCATAGGCTTATTCGGATCTTTCATGATCAAGAATTTCCCGTCTTTTTGCTTCATGCAAATATCAATGATGCAGCGCAGAATACCCCATGCGTTGTCCATGTTCAGATTAATTTGCGTCGCGAACTCATTCGGCTTGTACTGCTGTGTTCCCAGGATAACGTGCTTACTAGAATCGCGTACCATGGCACGAGAAACGTACCCGAATTTCAACTGATCAGATCCTGCGAGCAGAGCCTGTACCGTCCACTTGGCGAGCTTGCAGGCATTGTTTCTGAGCTCATTAGCCAAAACTGCACCCCGCTGAGTGTCCAATTTCTGTCTCCATTCAACACCGTTAGCAAGTTTAGAATCCCACTCGTTCAAGGCCTTGATAGTTAAGAACTGCAGTTCGTTGTTTGGTCCTTGCATGACAGCATCATGTTCGCAACGGCATATGAGCACAACGCCATTATTCAAGTCCCATTTCCTGTAACGGTAAGCAACGCTGGCAACATCACCTTCCTCTTCTTCAGAGATGAACGGATTACCTTCTTCAAACTTGTATCTCGGTTCGTTTGATTTAAGAACTTGCTGGGAGAAGTTGTGGTTGATAAAAGTAGCTTCAAGAGCTAAATTCCGTGGAGAATTGAGAGAATTGCCGTCATCTTGGGGAGGTTCGACACTTGTTTCGTTTACTGTCAAAAGATCGAATTCTGTATTGTCTCTCTTGTCAAAGAACAGCTTGTCTCCAATCTTTTCAATGACAATGTCCCACGAGTAATTGCTGCGGGTGCAGCACATGATTGTAGCCAAAATAGCATCAGTTGCGTATACAGTGCCCTCTGTCTTGGACAATTTACGAATTATCGGGTCGTCCGTAGTCGTGACAGTATGGAATATACGGTCGATACGCTGCAGTGGTTTTTCATTCTTGACGTTAACTCTGTCGTAAGCTTTGTCGTAATACTCCAAAGACCCGCAGCAAAGTATGTCCTCGACATCCTTGACGCCAGGCAAAGAGAGCTTGGTCAATCTTGGGAAGTCCATCTCCTCAATGGTGACCCAGTCAGGCCTGACGGTAACAGAAGCATCACGGATTTTGATCGGTGGCTGATTCTTATGGTTTCTAAAGCCTTGCTGGCGACCCCAGCGCTTGGGCTGTCCCTTTCGATCGCGTTCTCTGAGCTTAATCCTTCCTAGCTGCTGCATCTGACTAACTCCTCCTCGCTGTCCACCACGACCTCTCATGTTACGCTGATTCTGGCGGAATCTACCACGTTGGTACGGAGGCTTCTGCACCCTGGTCGTGTCCACCAAATGGAAAGTAGACTCATCCTCCTCGTGATAATAGGCGTACTGGCTGCCAGAGCCAAACTGAGACGCATATTTGTCTAAATTAGGGCGAACGAATCGTAATTAATTTCAAATAATCGTGGAGGCGAGCCTAGAAAGTAAAGTGTTTCCGAAGACTAAGAATTCACGGTTTCATCATTTATTACTTTCATTTAATTGAATAATACTTCAAATACGAATAAATGGAAAATATCTGTAAATCCGAAAAGGAAATGTTAGGTTAAAGTGAGCAGTGACGTGGTGGCTGTCAACTTACTAGTGAACTTTTTATCCTGAAAGGCGGCTCCGGTCCAGTCCGATATCTGGGAGATAGGGAGGAGAAATGAGTAACAATTTTTGAGTAGTAAATTTCGCGAGGTAAAGCATATGCCGACAAACCTTGCCGAGCCTGTCGCCCTTCGAGAACGGTTGATAGGGTATATCCTTGAATTGATCCGGCATTTCGCACGGACCCCATCCCGTAGAGTTGTTTTGTACAGCCGGTGCGACAAAGTGAGGTACTTTGTCGATCTTCTTCACATCGTCTTCCACCTGTCCGCCTTCCTCGCTCATTATTGCAGACGCGATTTAACCAGGCATGTATGAAAATGGGAACACACGCGAGACAGCCGCGTCTGTTCCGGAAACAGTGTAGCGGCCGGAAGACCGTGCTGTGCCCAAACGATGGTGGCGACGTCGCGGCGTCGTCGGTACAAACCTCTGACGCCGATCGATATGAAATGAGACGATACGTCAAAATCAAAAAGCGGTTACTCGGAGTTTATCACTCGACAATCAAGGCCTCTGGTTAGTGAAAATTATCAAGCAAGCGCATGAAGATGCTTAAGGATCACGAACTCTTCGTACTACTGTGTGAAAAACGCGGCCTCAAACCACCTTCCGATGTCTTAGAAGCTATCAAAAATGCTAGGTAAGTCGCATCTTGTTGCATCCGACACGACGTCGGTAAGTGCCGCTATTTCTCTTACCGGCGGTGACCGCAGCAAGCTTCGGCGCCACGTTTGTATGGAATTAATTCATTTCCAGGTGTTTCAATCGCCAGGTTCGGATTTTCTGAGCCCCTACTCAGCAGGGCCCGCGCCTGAATATATATTATTTTACTTTTCATGAATTTCAATTGGATAAAAGTACTTTGACGGATCACTTACCAGCGATTCAATACTTCACTCGATTACTCGACAAACCGAAATTATCTTATGCCAGCGAAACTTGAATTTCGTCTTCAACTTTTCTGTATAATTCTCAATAACCTTTATTGAAATTTTTCTGCTACAGCATTATAACGATTGTCTCGAATCTTCCGACGGTTTGAATATAAACATCAATGGAACCTGACGAACATTCGCGACGAAAATACACTACGCTCCTTATTGCAATAATTATTATTTGAAATAATATATGACCATACTTTTTTGATTTTAGTGCGACCGGAGAGCTCCAGCTTTCCCGCGTTTCAATACTGGTACCGATCTGCGAAGTTATTGCTCAAGTATTGATGTCTAGTTCAGCAATAAAGCGGATGGACCTGAGCGACTGCATGCTAAATCTGTCGAAGAGTCTCAGTTGTATTTTAAACGCTCTGTGCGAGGGCTCGAACATGACGTCGCTGAATTTGAAAGGAAACAACATCCACGGTCCGACTGTTGCCCAGCTAGGACAAGTACTCGTTCACAACAATACGCTGAAGTTGTTGAACGTCGAATGGAACAGCTTGGGTTCACACGTTGATTCGTTTACCAAATTTTGCGACGGTTTAACTAAAAATCACAACATAGAGGAATTGGATTTACGTTATAATCAGATATCCCCGTATTGCGCCGAGGCGTTGTGCAAAGTTTTGAGATTGAACAAGTCTTTGAAAGTTCTCGACCTCGCGTGGAACACTATCGGTCTTCAGGGAGGGCAGCTCCTCCTAACCGGAATGCAAGAGAACAAAAACATAGTGAAATTAAATCTGCACGGGAATTGTATACCCGCGGATATAGTGCACTTGATAGAAGAGCGAACCCGTAGCAATCAGAGTCGAAGAATGATTTCTGTAACAAGCATGACCAAAGAAATCGAAAAAGCCAAATCGTTTCTGCAGGTGACAGATAATAAAGAGAAGATCGTCTCGTTCACGGACAGCGACAGCACAATTCAGAGCCGTCTGAAATACAGGAGAAAAAAGAAAAAACGCGTCGAATTATTTAAAAAAGAAATTCCCAGCGGCATGACCGATGATTCGATGGAAAAAACTAGTAACGAATCGGACACGAATTCTCTGACAAACCTGCTCGTTCCCGCGGAGGAAAATTTGAAAAGAGATGAGCCACGGAACGATATTTCCGGGGACGATTCCAGGAAGAATAATAAAATATGCTCGAGTTCCGCCGATGCTGCGACGAATAAAATAAAAGAACTCAATCAGATATTGCAGGACCGTACGACCGCGATAAATCTCTTGACGAACGAAGTCGGGGTCAAAGCTGCTGAAATCGAAGCCGTGAGATCGCAAATCGATCAACTGCGGACAGAACTGGAACGGGTGAAAGAAGAACGCGATAAACTAACCGGTGAAAAAACAAAAGAGATTCTTGACTTAAAGGAAAATCACAAGGAAATTGAGGAGGGTTGGAAAAAGGTTCACAAAGAACTGGAAGATGCGTACCACAAAGCGTTGTTGCATAAAAAAGAATACGAGGTAAGGATCCGCCGGTATGAGAGGGACATACACAGGAGTTCGTTGGAAATATCATCGCTGAAGGAGAAAATCATTTCGATTACACAAACTTACGAGGATCTAGTATTAAAGGATAAAACAGAGATGCACAGACTGAGAAGAGAGATTAAAGAGCGTGAGAGCAGACACAAAAACGAGATTAGCATTGTTAAGAATACCTTGAGAGACACGACGCAAGCTTTAGAAGACTGCCAGATGCAGTTACAAAAGAGCAGGAGCGAACTCAGGGACGTAACGGAATCTCAGTTGACTTTGAAGGCGAAAATCAATGAGATGGAGCACCTAAACGTGAGGTACTCACGGTCAGAGGAGTCCTTACATAGAGTTAAAGAAGAGAAAGAAAATCTGGAGGAAAAGATAGAGGAAAGCCAACGCACAGTGAGCAGTTTACAGCGTCAAGTCGTCGCACTTCAAAGCGAACTCGTCGAGCCTCAACGACGGTATGAATTGCTCAACGATGAGCTGATCCAAGAGAAGGAAAAGACCGGTAGACTTAAAGAGGAATTGGCGGAAGAACGGGAACGGGCCAAGGAACAAAGTATTCAAATTCAAAAAATGACCTTGCAGATAACTGCCTTGAACACGCAAATCAATGACATACGATCTAGTCACGCGGACACGCTCAGGGAAAGAGATAAGGAAAGAACACAGCTCAAAGATATTATTGCCATGAAGGAACGCGAGATTAACGATCTAAAGTCAGTACCACCTTGATCACCTCTGAATATTATCGACAAAGTCAGTCGTGCTCATCGCACACCACAATTGTCTGAGCAAAAATTAACGTATATACTCAACGTTAATTAATCATACATGCTAATATCAATACGCAATTAAACCCTTGACTGTCGGTGACACACGCATGAGCAAAAAAACGTCGTGCCACTTTTCTGGCATGGCACATATTTGGGCATTCGAATAAACAACATGTTTTTACTACATCGATTTCATTTCAAGGTCGCTGAATTATAGGATAAATCCATGACGTTTTATTTCCAACACACAAGTGGCACGAAAATCTCATTTTCGCCTGACTCCTAAGGGGTTAATTGCAACCTAGAAGATAATAGTGTAGAAATTAGAATTTAGCATTTTTACAGTGTACCTTTACCTTGAATCTATTTTAACGATGACATACTTGTTTCTTTCAGAGCTGAAGAAGTCCAAAGAGCTGGTCAGCTTTACGCGGCATTCAGTAAATACCTCGGATCCAGAGGACCAAATCCAGTTTTATGACAAAAAATGACCCGTCAGTACGTAATTAAAGTGTTGACATAATTTTCACGACAGCCAGGTGCACGTTTTATACCTTTATATACACGTATTTATTATATACAAATTTATTTATTCTTATACTACAATTTTGACGAATAAACGCGCTTAAAAAATCGACAACTACCCTCGTACGTCCTTTAAAATACGCATCTATGTTTCCCAACTGACGTGCAATCTTTAATGCGAAAAGGTGTAAAAGACTCGACGGCTGGATTCCCTTCATTGTAGCAGCTTAAACGTACCAAGAATCAACTATAATGAGTATTAACGCTATTAGAATCCAGTTGGTATATTGTTCTTCTGTGTATTGTCTGTTTCCAACATATAATGGCTGGAGTTCCATGTAGAGGCAGGAAGTTTATACGTGCCAATGTGACTGAAAACGTCTTACAATTTGCTTTACGCAACTGGTTTCAAACGAAATTGTTTTGCGTCACAAATTTTCGTTGTGCCTACCTTCCATTATGATCCTTCGTAGTTATCTATAAACAAATAATTCCTGGTTATAAATTCACCGATCGGCACGCTTGCAAGACGAACGAAATTTGCGTCATCCTAAACAATGCCGAACCGTTTCGCTCGCGTCATTGGCGAATTATATAAATATCAACAATTATCGCGAAGAATAATTTAGATCGTGAGTTATCATCCTTTCAACGGAAATAATTATTCTTCGTGTAAATACAAACCGCAGAAATTGTTGTTTTAACCTTGCTTTTACCACTAACCTGCAGTAGACGTCAATCAGAAAAATTATCTGTGGCCATTCGTCGCATTCAATCATTTCCTTTCCACGTATAGCATACGTACTGAAAAATTAATCCATGATCGATTCACAGAACTACAGTCGCAAACATTATACAGGGTCAAGAGTTTCGAATAGTTTATTCAGCGTTCGCTTCTATACGTAATGCTTCATACGTGGTTTTCGCTCGAAACTACCACCCACGATAATGCGAAGAGCCAAATGCGATACAGTTCGAATTTCCAACTGATTAGACAGGCCGAGTTTCATCAAATTTCACGAGCCCGCGGATTCGATAACGCTGTATCATTTTACCTGTGAAATTGAACCTCTGAATAGAACTCAGACTGGGATAATATACAGCAGATTATTTTTAACCAAATAACGAGTTATATTCATCATAATGAAATAACTGAGCAAAACATCGAAAATACTGAAACCGCAATTTATTACAAGGACACGTTGATTTTAGTCATGCATAGATCTGGGAAATGAGAGCGGTAAACATTACAGAAACGGCAAACCACGTCATGTCCATAATCGCTGGTTCGACGGCATTGCAAACCCATGCACACAGACAATCGCCGGTGAATTTTCCCGAAACTTGTGCAGTCATCGACCATTTCGTACTACTACGCATGATTCATCACTTTGTTCGGTAATTTATTTTATCATTATTATTCAGCTTCCGCTTCGAAGAGTTGACGGACAGATTGTACTTCTGACTGATTGTAAATATTACGATTGAAACCGTATAACTTACGTAAGTTGAACTTTGCCTGACGCACAAAGGGGCACGTGCTAAGAATTACGTATTGTTTGTATGCAGGTCTTAAAGGGGGCTTTGAAGAACTTGATGTGTTTGAACAGAATTCTGCAACTTGGCACATTCTCCTGTGTTTTTTTTTTTTTTTTAACAGGAATCAAAAACCAACCGCTACTTGGAGTCAAAATCTTTTTAATTCCAATTAGCTTGTTAATATATGTAAATATGGACGTGTGAAATAATGTAGTCCGTAAATTCATTGCATGAAAAGAATGCGAAAAGAAGCGATTGAATTTTGTACTTTTAAATTTATTGAGAAAGATGTCGATTACTGACTGGAATTGCAGATTTTGCGTAAAGAAGAATGTTTTTTTCTCCTTTGAGCTGCTAGATATAAAAAGACCTGAACCAAAAGCAAGATTGAATAGAACTCTACTTCAACCGTATTTACTTGACGCTATTCCCGTTATTTGCAAAAATAATAATTTTTAGCAAAAATATGTTTGATTTTGCTAAATACTAAAAGGTGGTTTTGCTGATTTTTATCAGAATCTACTACATTTAAAGTTAAATTCAGCCAAATTAATGAATCATTTTATAGAAGTCGTTACATACGTCGTGTGGTTTTTGGTGAACGAAGAAATTCACCTTTTCGTGAACGAATAATAACAAGGTATAGAAACCGCGTCAATTGAGACGAAAATCATCAGAATCCATAGATATTACCGGACGAAAAATCAATGAAATCCTTCCAGCAAGTGTGTGTGCGAATCTGCGTTCGTAGATCAGACTCTCTAGACCTCAAATCTGACCTTTTATTCTCATCACTCTTAACAGAACAGAAAAAAGTGGAACGTTAACAGAATTCCGTCTACAAATCTCGCCTTTCACAACGACATTGTAAATACTCTGTTATCAAAGAACAAAGATATCCCAATTATTCGGAGATACATCATTTTAAGGTGCAGTATTGCGTATCCCTTCAACTATAATCAATGTGAAATGTCGTACACTTATCTCAAACGTTGCATCACGGTCCCTGTTCAAATAAGACATCTCGTCGGTGTAAGTTAATTTTGAAAACTGGCCATATATTGAAGGAAAAATGTTCAACAACCATGCGTACGTCTGACATGATACAAAAATGAGACGATCCGAATGCGGTCGTAATAAGTATAGGTACACAAGATACGAGAACAATAAAAACTTGAACGTACCTGGACAAAGTCTCTTCTCCGGTATATCTACGTTATATAAATCTACGCGTATCGCATCAACGTATTTTTCGTCTCGATACCCTTGTAATCAA
This sequence comes from Neodiprion fabricii, assembly GCF_021155785.1. Classification (NCBI taxonomy): domain Eukaryota; kingdom Metazoa; phylum Arthropoda; class Insecta; order Hymenoptera; family Diprionidae; genus Neodiprion; species Neodiprion fabricii. The sequence continues at coordinate 35,590,709 of NC_060240.1, forward strand.
ATTCGAGGGAATCGATGTCACATGCTCAACAAACTGATATCAAATAACAATTGAAAGATCTGGCGTGAATCGAACTCCAAGGTGCACAACAAATCCCTCGATACCTGGAATCGAGCAGATAACCGTTAATTTAATACAAAGGATCACGTTCACCGCGATCACTTTTATTCCGTACAGCAAATTTTCTAATCTACACGGCTCCTTTTGTCTTGGGGAAAAAACAAACCGCATTAATCCGATTGTCAGTCGCGGTTAGTTTCTGTCATGGTAAATACCAACCGCGACCACCGGAGCATGCGAATATTAGAAACGTCTGTCGCTACAGCCTCTCAAGTTGATTGTGAGACTATATTTAGAGACAAGCACAAGTTTGAACTTTGTCGTTTCAATGCTTCGCAACAAATTTACTATTCAACATGCCGAAGTTAGTGACGTTACTGTGACGATTCATGTTGAGTGAAAACTGTAAATTGTGATAAAATAACACACGGTCATATTTTGAAATCCAAATTTCTTTGGATGCATTGTAAACTTAAAAATAGCGAATATATTCCCAATGTTTTGTTACGATAACGTTAACAACTTCAACCTCGTTAATATTTAGCTCCGCACGTGGTTGTAATAAAGTAGAAACGTACTATCGACGTATGTACGTATCCAATAAGCTGAGTTCCACGCATATCATTGCGCAACAATAAGTTACAATATAAGACAATATCGTGACATTGACGTATACGATCAGCTCCGTATTTCCAGGAACGAACATCGTATATATACAGCCGATACTTACGTAACCCGAGGGTAATGGGGGTCTCTTGTATACCGCACGATTTGAACGAAGTAAAAATATTTTATTGCATATTGTATCTATTACTGCAACGAGGCGTTCTAAGGTCGGACAATAATAAAAACTGTCCACTGTGTAACATTTTTTTTTAGTTTATTTTTTTATACTCAAATACCTGTAAGCTATTCAATGTTTAGAATAAAATTTACTTCTCACGCCGATGGGAAGAGAGATTGTTAGGCGAGAATGAAAATGGAGACGAAAAAAAATTTACACCAATGTATATAGGTAATAAATAATTTTCTTTAATAATTTAACTTGTGGTTTATACAATTTCGGCTTCATTATAATATAAAATACATGGTTTCGAGACTAACCTATATGTAGATGCGTTTGTATACTTCATTGTATACTTATACATAAAGCCAATCAAGGGATTTGTTGAGGCGGATGAAAAAAAGGAAATATTATTATATTGCCTAACAAGAAGGCAAACTCGGAGGCAAAATGATGAAAACAATTTCAACACAGTCTCTCTCTATATTTACCCCGGTTGCTTACTAAATTTACAAGTGTCGAGAGATATTTCTCGCTCGACGATTTTGTCAATTGTCGTTTTAACATCGTGTTAGATAAGGGGAGAGAGACGCGTGTGCGTGATGAATGTGTGACGATCTTGTTTTAGCTGAACATCACACTAACGGATCCCAGACTTCGGTCGAAAATTTCAAGTTTTTTTTTTTTTAATACACATCCGCTTCCCCCCAACAAATTCACCGTTTTCAGTTATAAATTATGTTCAATATACAACACAAATATTATAGTTGAACTGGGAACGTTTTGGCAGTACTTGCAGGATGCAGCAAAAGTATTATTATTTTTTTACATAATATCTTCGAAAAGTTTACAATGCGCGGATGCTTTTATTTATTCGACGATCAGCTCGATAGAGATGATATTACATCCGTGATATATGTATGTAGAGCAGAAAAATTTTTCTCAGGATTTTTAACTTGCTACGTATAAAACTGTATACCTACTACCTTATTGTTTTTCTCTTTTCTTAATCGTTATTGGGAAATGGAGACGAGAAGAACAAAGAAAAGACAATAAGTTGTAAAAGAGAAAGGAGAAGTCCAATAATATTTCGGAAGCATTTCGATCGCAGACCGTCAGATACTTTCTATAGCTGAAATTACACACGTAATAGTGACATCTCTAATATAGAGACGAATTTCCGTTAACTAATCTAAAGTGCGATTAAAAACAAAAAAAAAAGAAATGCATGCACGCACGCAAAAGTAATAATTACCTACACCTTATCTAGAAACTTAAAAATTTCAGTTATTAGCCAATGCTGTCAGTTTGTTTTTACATACGTGGGTGTACGCATAACTTGAATAATTATTATCAAATTACACAGTTGCGCAGTATACGCGCGCGTGTGTGTGTGTGTGTGTGTGTTCATGTTCGTCTTTTGTGTAACGACATAATATCAACTGAATTGTAGGTATATAGATATAATACATCTATTATCCGTCACGTAAACCTATATCTATATCTACACCTATACCTGCATACACATGTTTTATATTTAAAGATACCAAACAGAAGATCGATAGACGATATTATCATTATTGCTCTAATTTTAGTTAAACAGTTTAATTTCTCTTATTTATTTCCTACGGTTCAATTTTTCAGCCGATTTTTCGACACCTGTACGTTGGCAACTGTAGCGGATTCGACGTTTCAGAAAGAATTAGGAGCCAGCTATTTTTTTCGGGCTTACATATCATAAATCAATGAGCCACTTTTACTTGCTATTAATGTGTGTGAAAGATATACCTATATAATACAGCTAACTGAAGACGTGTAAATTTCAATTATTTATTTACTTTGCTTTACCCGTCTCTGTCACTTTTAGCATTTACACCTCTTTTCTCACAAAGCCATTCTCACCTATATAATATGAATGTGCAAAGATGAAATGAAGGTGAAGTTCATCGTCGAACAACTCGTTGGTTTCTGTTTGTTTCATACGTTCCTTCTTTTTTTTCCGTTGCTACGTCAGTACGTTATTTTACACTTTTAGCAGAGCTATTTTAGGACCTCGATGCGGAGATTTTCATATAATTTAAATAATGGATATAAACTGTGCACGTTGAGAAGTAGAAAAATAAAATGCAGCAACACAGTTTATACTGCAAGGAAACAAACGAGTGCATTCCATGGTGATTAAAAATTTACACAATGCGTGCAGACGGCAGAATAGAAAGAAGAAAACAACTATAGATTAATATTTTCATCGTTATCTGGCTGAGATTTTGCACCGTCACACTGAGTTATTGGATTTTCTAATTGTAATACATAACACGGTATTCAGTGCTTAAAATTTATTTCTTTTCATACTTTTGTCTTTTTTCCATCCCATCAAGGAACGTAGAAAAATATATACGAATTTTCGAAAAGAATGCCGAATGTATACATTAAGAAGAAGCCTAATTTCGTTTTCACCAATTTCAAAGCACCATATATATATATATATATATATCTTCAAACTAAAATTATTACCCTTGGAGATTAGCGACTGATGTAACTAGACTCTCAGATCGCGTTCACTCGTTTAACAATCAGGGTATGTATATGGTACCCTGACTCGCATGGGTTGAATAAAACACATTTTACCGTAACGGACGTTTTACAAATAGCGTAGAACCCAAATATCTAATTATCATAATGATTCGTTGTGTAATGTAAACGTTTCGGTCGCATAGAGACATTATTATGCTGCAGAATCGGGATGATGTTTGTAGTTTTTAAAACGTTCAACATTAAAACGGATTAAAAATAAAACGATTAGAATTTGGTAAAGAAAGAACGATAAAAGGAAAGTTGTACAATTTAAAAACGTTGTAATACTAGAGGTAGACTTCTTTCTCTCTGTCTATCGCGTCCCCTCAATTCTTTGGTTATAACAGAGTTTATACTATCGTTGTTGTTATTAATATTATTATTATTATTATTATTATCATTATTATTATTATCATCATTATTACCCGGTTCTCTAACCTATCGTTCACGCGATATCATGAGTTATATGTATATCGTACAGTGTGTAGAAAGCAATAATTTAATATAGTTCGTTATATTAACGTAAGCTACTTTTCTGCACGAATCTGAGATTATATTTGTTACGTCTTTATAACTTGTGAATGTTATACTATTATTATTACTATTATTATCATCATTAGATACTTTTCGCAATTTGTTCATCCAATTATATTAATATTATTATAATGTTTATTATTGTTATTGTTATTATTAGTATTATTATTATTCCGGTTCTTGACTGTGTAGATTAGTTTCGACATATTTTCTGTCTTATCCTCCTTTTGTTTTCTTCCTTGTATTTCTATTCCTTTTTTCCACGCACCTACTCGATTGGTACCGAATTTTTGTGTTTCGTTTCGTCACGATTCATTTCGTCCTATTTTATTATCATTTAAACAAGCGACATCTAGGAACCTGGCTCTAGTTGAGATTTGACGTCTGTCGTTTCCTTGCAAACTATCTTTACACGCATAACGCCTACCTTGCCTTACATTGCGGTTTCTATACAAAAATAAATCACTACTGTATATATCCGTATAATATATATACATATACCTGTATAAGGATTTATACATATTTTTATACCGATTAGGTACATATACATTATACGTAGAAATTTACCCTTAAATAAGTATTGGAAGATGCGCTATAACGATAGCAGTAGTAGCGGTAGTAGTAGTAGTGGTAGTTGTGCAACAGTAGTAGTAATGATAATATTAATATAATAATAAATCGTCAACGTCCATTTTTCTGGTGTTATTACATGTACTTCCCCGTATGTAATTCGCAGATTATGATCCCGTTAATAAGAGGAGAATCACGATGATACTTGTCGTAGAATCGACAAAATAATCACTCGGTGTAAGGATACTCCGTAATATAATTCCTGAGTGGTGCCGGCAATTCCTTGGTAGATATTTTGCTCCTGTTAATAGCGAGCCTCGCAAAATGTGACAAGGACCTGACCTCCTTGGCAATAGGTTTCGTTAGATAAATCTGACTGTATAGCTGCCCGCTGTGATCGACCCAAACCTCCTTCTGCTCCTTCATCTTCTTCGAGTACTCTATATAATACTCGATCATTTTAATAGGGCAATCGAACATCGGCATCAACGGCGCCATGCGGGGTTCGGCGTCGAGTCGAAACTTCCCGCAGAGGTAGTGAACCCTTACGGCCGTCGGTCCACGGGCAGTTTGAACGGAAACGGCGTACATGTACCGCTTGTCCGAGCTATCCCTCATCAGCCACGATCCTACCGGAGAATTGTTTAGTAGAGCGGCGCTCTGCTGCCAACTGAGACCCTCGTGGTACCATCCGGATATCTGGAGTACCCTCTGAGCGGCGCTGATTCTCTCCAAGTCGGTGCTGTTGTTCCCGGAGTTCCCGTTCGTTCCCCAGGGGAATGGCAGTACCCAGGAAACGGGAGTGGTCGGGCTGTTGTCCTCGCGATCGCAGCCGTATCCGGTATTCCCGAAAGCCTCGGGTTCGACGATTCCACCGCCGTGGAAGTTGTTCCGACTCCTAGAGCTGCTCGAACTCGGCACGGAGTTAGCTGTCGCAGTTATATTGACGGTGCACTGACCGACGTTCGGCGGAAGTTGGAGGGTCGCGTTGACCTGGATGACGGTTCCGGCAGCGACGGAAACCGCCGAAGATTTCGTCATGTTCGCCGGACCGAGCGACCCTGTCAGTTTCGGCACCTCGCCGTTTTTCCTCCGCGTCCAATCCGCGTAATCCTCGGCCTCGTGGAACCGGAAGTCGAAGGCGGTGCCCGCCGAGCCGGAATCCGCGGACGCCCGCGTTCCCGGAAGCTCCTGACACCCGCTCGGCGGTGGGAAAAGCATCGGATGGGGGTTCTGGAATATTCCCCTCTGGGGATTCGGCTCGGGGATCAATGCCTCGATGTTACGCTTCTTCCCCGTTGCGGTCAAATCCCGGGTGTCTCCGATCTGACTGTGAGACGATATCCGACCGTCGATCGGCGACGAGGAACGGCTGCCGCTTTTCCCATTCATCTGGGATTGCTGCTCAAGTTTCGGCTGATCGCTACGGAGTATCAAATTCGTGAATTCGTTTTGGTTGTTGTAAAGCGCGTCCTGCGCCGCTCCCAATCCGTGAATTATCGCGGGACCCTGGAGAATGGTCGGTGAGTTTATCACGCAGCCTCCGCCGTGAAGGTAGCCTCGGGGCACGAGAAAATCGCCCCCGCAGCTCGTCGAGAACTGATCCCTCGGCATCGACGGCATCAGCGACGAATCGCAGCATCCCGGTGCCGGGAATCGGTGTCGACAGTTTGGGCACATCAGAGTCAACATCCCGATATCTCTCTCTCGCTTTCCGCTCTCGTTTCAACTCCTCTCTGTCTCTATCGTCAAACGGACAACATTCCCTTATACGGCGTTGGTTAACGACCACGATGTCAGTCTGCAACAATGAACATTGAGAAAAAACTCGAGTTAGTTTTGCGTCTTGCATGAATGACGTGTTTAAATATACATATATGTATATGAAGACCGAATACGTGAATGATTATAATATTCTCGGTCAGCAGGAATAAAGAAAACGTTGAATACGAGTATATGATGTACGGAGAAAAATGCTTTACATTTTACGGGTTTTGATATAGTATAAATCAATTACGCATTGTTTGTTCTGTAAACACAAGAGGTCTTTTACCGATTACAGAAGATCGTGTCGCGTATCGTGCGACATTGAACAAGAAAACTTTTTGTAAACTTTACCGCCATCCGAGAATTCGAGTTGTCAACACGTGTGGTGATCGAAGCCACATTCGTCTCATTTTAACAATAAGTACAAATAACAAAGTTTCGGAAATGGATGAATAGACGATGATATACGGAACCATAAGAAAAAAAAAACATGAGACAACGAAGAGCGACCGAAGTAAAAGATTTCGCAATAAACACGCGCCAACTAATTTACCGTTATATCATACAAAAGATTGTTAAAACGAGTACGAGTGACAAACCATCGCATAGTTAACGTTTGGTAATTATCAAACTTGCATAGTTCAAAGAAGGACGTGGAGGAGGAGAAGATGAAGATAACTTTCCGTGAAATTGTCATGGCCTACAATACCGCCGCACAGCAGGTATAAGGGTTTATACCCGTAACAACGAAGAGTCAACACAATTCCCAAACTTCCAACAACTTTCCTCTATACCAAGAATCTCTCGCGGATATTTGAAAAACAAGTCGTCGACTTCGTGCTCGGGATTAAATAAAGAAAAACATTTGCATTCCGACATTTTTTCACGGAAAAGCTATTCCAAGTTGAACGTTTCGAATCTCACGTACGAAAATACGTGTCGTACAAGGTTCGGAATTCGGTTATTCGTTGTTTAACAGTTGACCATATTTGTTTGTTCTTTCTTCTTCAAATGATAAACAGTATTGAAAGTCGGAGTGCGAAATCGAATTTTTTAACTTCAAGCCTTCCGCGAAGATAGTTCGCCAAGAACGTGAAAATTATACATTTATTAATAAACTCAGAATTTACGTATTCTCCGAACATATTTATTGCTTTTCCGAACAAAAATCTCGTCACTCGATTCTATTTACTCATTCAAACGATAACTAATATCGACTTTCAGGAATCGTTACGTTTGTCCACATTGGCGAAAACAGAACACATCGAATATATAAAACATTTCCGAAAACATGGAATTTGAGGTGAAAAAAAAAACGAAAATTCCACGGTACAATTTCAGGTTTTCCAGTACTCAAAACAAACAAAAATAACGAGGCGTGTCGGGTTTGAAAATCGGACCCCTCCGCAAACCCAACAAGTCGATCTTGAAAAAAATAGTAGAAATCCTACCTAACAAGGTACAGAACTTTTTCTTTTTGTTTCAGTTTTATAACTATCAATAGTTTTTTGTTTTTTTTTTTCTCTCTCTTTCTTCCTCCTCGACGATAATAATATTTCGACGACGTTGAGGAAAAGAGAGTGGAAACGAGTTTCAGAGTGAGCCGAAATATTCTCAGGATCGGCGGGTCGCTCGGACGAGTTGGCCTAAACCAAACGGAGAAAACCAGAGTCTCTAAGCATATAAACTGTGCCGTGCAAGCAACAGCAGCAACGACGGAGACTCTCGGTCTTCATCTCTCCTCTCCTATCCAGCAACGGACCAACTTTGCCGTTTCTAAGAAGGTTCTATTGCCGGAGTGCACTTCGCCATAAAGGTTTCCTTTACGTGCTGCAACGGCAGCAGCAGCAGCGAGAGCTCTCCTCTCCATCTCCTCCCGTCGTCAGCGATCCGAAGGTGAATATACGTATATAATTTATACGTACGCATACACACGAGATACCGGAATGTTATTGGATTTCCGCGAATAGTTTATTAAATTGCGTCATTTCATTGAATTTCACATACCTGCCGTATGCGGCATCTACAACGTCGTATACAACATATAGGTTAAGAGGTATTGCACAAGCAACGGGACAAAATGCTACCGTTTCGTTGTTCTCGCTTTTCTACATCACGTTCTTTGAATAAACTATCATCATATCACGCTCATACATATACAAATATAAGATAGTATAATACAGTTTTGTTTTGCAGAATATAAGGCGGTGGAAAGACGCGCACACATTTAAACGCGTATGTAAAACTTAGGAGCTTAAACCGTCCGCTGAGAAATTATATCGCCTCACTCGCTGCGAGCCTACGTGACCGAATCCAATTAGAAACTTCATTTACACGCTCTGATGGCTGATTATTCCCTAAAATAGAAAGAGTGAAAAAAGAAGAAAAAATAGATGAATAAAACAGAATAGAAATACCCAGAATTCGCTCCTCGGCATTTTAAATTAACACATGCTTAGTTCCGATCTTCAGTCTGTCAGATTCGAATGTCTACACGTATTATAGATATGTCCATATTTATGACTCTTTTCCTCGCTAGTGTAGAAATTATCACAAATCGTCGGTCAAATAGTTATATATACATTTCAATTAAAATATAAATGAGATACAATTTACGAAAATAACCTATGACAGTTCAATTCGTTACCCAATCAATTCGAATTGTGATTTTGGCATTAATTGGATGACTATAAAATGCGTATTCGGTGTATTTTATTACAGGTCTATACGTGGGTTAACGTACGTATGAGTATACAGCATTGGCGCGTGAGACGAATATTAATAAGTATTTGTACATATACCGACGAGTAGATTCGTTGGAAGGAATAACGAACAAGAAATAAATTTTCGGAACGCATAGTTAATTATAGGAAATAATAAATTATAACCGTCGCCGTTCGAGACTAGTTTTGACAACTCTGGTACAATTTACCAGGCGCCGTTCAATGGCAACCTAGTTTCTCGATGCCAATACTTCGAATATAAACCGTTCGCGATAAAAACTAGTTAAAACGAGTTTTTACTAGTTCAAAAACTTTGTTTCTCGGTATATGTTACAACATCGTCGCAGAAGTATATACAATATAATATGAAGCACAAATTGTGCCTAAGTGACCGGTCCAATCTCTCAATAGGACCGCGCAGCAGAAAATGCCATGGTTCTGTCATTTCTGTTATAAAATATAAACAAAATTATTCCCATTTAAGTACACAATCATTCACGCAAAACATTTACATGAATAATCATGTATAAAAGAAAACCGGATGTGTTAATAAAACGTCGACACACGAGTATTTTTTCCATGCTAAAATAAAATCAAATGAGAGTTTAACCGATGTAAACAATGTAATCGCGAGTCCATGAGAGGAGGCTGAAGCTAGCAGCCAGAATTGGCAGCTAAACGTTCTAATGTTCATTTGAAGAAGGTAGCTAACGATAAGTCTAAGAAACAAAACTTTGTAAAATACTTTCAACCACAAATACGTTTATAGAATTGTGAGGATAAAGCCGACTTGATTTTTTTTTTTATTTTCAAACAGTTTTAACACATTTCTCTGCAAACTCTGGCTGCTAGCTAGTTTCAGTTTCATGAAACCTTATTTTTATCGTTATAATATAATACCGGATACAAATAACGAGATACTAATTACCCTCAAAAATCAAATGTTTTTACAGTACCATTAAAAAAAAAATTCTGCGTTTTTTTTGGCCCAGTCTAGTGTACGTCTCGTCTTTTGCACCCTTTCCGGTACGTGCACCGTGCAGTTGACTAATCGTCAGAATCAGAATCTTGGTCCTCGCACTGCAAATGATAGGTAAAGTTGGCAATAAGTGGACAAAAATAGAAAAAAAAAAAAAAAAAAACTGCGTCGCCTAACTGCGCGTTAATTCTATTCTTCGCTTATTACGCAATTATTACTGTATACATTAATGTCGTTAGTGAAAATCACGTTATATATCATACGTACACACACGGAGAGTGATAGAGAAATTATATTATATTATAATTATAGTCAGTTCGATTACAAGTCTACAACGATCACGCCGATTAATCAAGTAGTGTAATAACAAAACAGAAACTGCTTGCGCGTTGAGGAAGGAAGGGAAGATCATCGACAACGATGATCAAGATAAAGAAATAGAATTAAAAAAAAAAACAAAGAGCGAGAAATGAGACAGCCGCGACGCAATCGTTCACCGGTGCACGATGATTCTTCTTCCCTCCCCGCGGTTCGAGGAGGAGTTTTCTTCGTCACTCTTCGTCGCGTTGGTCGCGTATGCGAGAGTCACGGGTTGTGTGTGTGATTCGTAGTATTCGGAGAGTAAGGCGAACGCCACTTCCGCGAACCGTCGGCTCGACGTCTCACCGAGTTGAGCCGAACCTCCTCGAGGCGGGGGCATCGATATATGTGGCAACGCCAGAAGGCCAGCTACTATCCCCCACACCGCTCGGATTCCATTTCGACTTCGCACATATCTTTCTTTTTTTTCTCTCTCTCTCTCTCTCTTTCTCTCTCGAGACGTACCGGTGTCAGCCGCACCTCCTCCTATCTTTCCGCTCCCCCCGAGCGACGGACGTATCATACTTTATCCTATCGCGATTTCCGTACGGATATAGAAAAACGGTATAATTTGTACGTATGTGTGTGTATATTATTCAAGGATGCCGAGAACAGCTGACGGGAAATTACCGATGCACGTGGACGGTATTCCGGTTTGGAAAATTTACATAGGAGATTTTTGCCTGTCATTCTCATCAGTTGCATTTTCGCAGTTTTCATTGGTCGAGAATGTGGGTAAATGAGATTAGAAAAAAAAAATCTACCTGATCACGTATAGTATAAGTAATATTTTTATAGGTACGTAGGTCCACGCGTGTGCTACGGTAGCTAGAAAACTATTTTATTTTCTTTTTGGTTGTTCTGTTGAAAATACTCGTGGGTGTTATACCTACTACACGGTATAAAAATGCATAGGTAATACACGTGAAAAACAAAATTGTGTACACATCGTTGACATAATATTTACATAATTGATTGCGCTCAAAGGAAAAAATTTAGGAAATTTATCATTCACGCTTGGTGTATAGGTGAGATTTTAATAGTGAAAATTTGTAATCACCACCCTATTTTATCGATTTTTAAAGAGAAACGAATCGAATAAATATAATTCCGGGTAAGAGTTTAAAATCGTCGTTATAATTATACGGAGATTCATATCTATCCGGTTTCGTAGAGAAGACACATTTCTACTAACGAGTTCAAGGTAACGCGAATGATTTGTTCACGCGTTAATATTGCATCGATGCATTGCTCCTTTTTTTTTCTTCCCAATACCGTTTTCCCCCCATTCTCTTCAACTTTCCGCGTCAAAAGATAAACAGCGCGCAGGCGGTTCTGTTTTCTAAGAAATTATACGTATTTCATTTCTCATTCCTTTCTCCTGAATTCAAAATTGAACAAACCAAAAGAAATACCTCAAATAATTTTCTATATATATAATACTACATTATATATAAACAAGTTTAATGGCGAAATTTTTTAGTCATCCTCGCACGTAAATAATACGAATATAATCTTCATGAAAAAGGAGAGGATCACGCAGTGGTAGAAAAGTCAGAAATAGAATATTTACTCGGAATCCGAACCTTGAATTCAATACGTGTAATGCGAGAGAGAGAGAGAGAGAGAGAGAGAGAGAGAGAGAGAGAGAGAGAGAGAGAGAGAGAGAGAGAGAAACACCGTCCATGCCTTATAACCTCGAACAAATTCCCTCTTGCGAATAAAGAAATAATTGGCTAGCTCTAGGCGGGGAAGATATGCAGGCAAGCAGGCATTGTCTTGTTTAATGTTTTTTTTTTTTTTGTTTTCTTTTTCCCTTCACAAGTTCATCGAATTTCGTAGAAATTGATTATCGGACGGTGTGCAGCACGTAGAGACACAGGCCAGAGTCGCGTGCAACATACAAAGAGAATATCGTGCAGAGATCTTTCTCATCAACGTGACGTAAGGATCGTATTATAGGAGGTACACGATACGTATAGCATACAAGTACATGTCGTAAAATAATCGTCATGGAGTAAGATACGATCATACGATATAATTTCGCAACAACGTGTATAGCGAATGGATTTTTTTTAAAGTTTTGTCCTTTCCTCGAAGGCGAGAGAATTCGATCTTCGGAATATCGTCTAGCGTATACGATATGCTTGATATAATGTTTAGGTAATAACGAGTTCGCGCAAAAACGAGCATGCATATTATAAAAGAGCCTTGTTTCTAAACCGTTACCTAAAACGCCGTTCAATTCGCGGCAATAATTATTTAGTCAAGACAAACGCAGAGGACTCGAGACGAGGACTGGAATGTCAACAGATACATAGAGAGAGAGAGAGAGAGAAAGAGAGAGAGAAGAACTCTTTTTCAGAACACGGCTCGGTCTTTCGTTAGGATGAAGGTATTAATGGTGGGGGATAAAAGCAGTTCCGAGTAACGGGCACACCGGCCGTTTCATTTTCCAAGGAGAGAAAGTTCCTTCCAAGAGACCTTCGCAATTTCGACGAACGAAAGTAATTGCAGTCAACATACCAATAATTCGCAATAGGTACAGACCTCTACATTTACCTTCTATATAACGTGTCCCGCGTAAAAATGCATACCAGCTATAAATTCTTCCATACAACGCGGTTAAATCGCTAAATAAGCGGCAAACTGCTGACAGCGATTCTTGGAATACATATTCAACGTGCCCAAATCACCGCTCCGCGTTCGTATCCGGATTGCGATCGTTCAAGGTTAAGAAGGCAAGAAAGAAAGAGAAAAAAGTAAAGGAATTCGGCCTCCACCCCCGACAAGTATTAAGTTAAATAAATTCGGTATCGCCGACGGCGAAAAACTTTCCGCGAACATTCTCGAGCGCATTTTCTGACGCGATCGGGAGTTTAATTAGCGCGATGCCAACCAACGAAAGGCGGCAGCTGCTACTTATCTTGTTCCGAGAATACTTGACACGCTTAATTCTTTATCCACCTATAGAGAGATTTATACGTAAAATGTGCCATTGCACGACTGCCGCGAGACACGTGCCGAACACGATGCATTTTCCTTCTATTTCATTATTTATTTATTTATTTTTTTTTCACTGTCAAGGCGTACGTGTGTTTTTCACGCGTCGCACGCACTTCCCGGTATTTTATAAAACCGATACGAACGATGATGACGAGATGATAATATCCTTACCGGTTGATATTTCTTCGATCGAAAGAGAGCCTGATCCACCTTAGGTGTATTAATTCCCTATATATGTATAATATTCGAGTGTAATCCAACGTCAGCGCCACTGTACAAAGTATTCACAAACTCAAATATCTTCACCAAAAATACATAATTTTAATCGCGTATTCCAGTCTTTCGAACATATATAAAAAATTTAACCTTGTCGTATCACTTGTTAAAAATTCAGTCTCCTCTTGTTACTTTGACGATAATTTTTATTACCGTTATCATACATATATATATATATATATGTGTGTATATAAATTATTACAGCTATTACACTATTATTATTATTATTATTATTTACACGAGTACGGTTCTTGGAATTTTTTTTTTTTTTTTTATCACCTCTCGACGCACGTACAACACAATCAATTCAATCGTACGAAACAATTTTCAGAACGATTTCAACACATCGGACTAGAATCGTGTTCGGTGCCCGCGCTGTTTTATTTATTTATTTACTTTTTTTTCTCTCCTACTATCTCGATTTAAATTTCACACGCGTTTTTCACATCTGTCGTAGTAATAGACCGTTCGCACGTCCGTATTCCGGTCCCCTCGTTGAATATCGATCGGCAAACAGGAATGACGCGCCCCTTCGAACTCCGTCGAGCAACTGACTGCTGCCAACCCGCTTCAAGTGAATGAATCTATAATTACCGCGAGTGGGGGGGGGGGGACAAGTCGCATGTAACACCGCGGGTGGGGGAGAAGATCTCGACGAGACGGTGGGGAGAGATCCGAGAACGCCGGCGTCGTCTTCAGGGGGGGGGGAGGAGGTTCAATCCTTTCCCCCTCCCCCGGTTCGGCTCTCGACGTTTCTCGGTTCCGCCATATTTAGGCGAAAATAATTGTATTCTAAGCCGGAAAAAGCAATTTCGGCGAAACACGTCACCCAGTTTTTTTTTTTTTTTCCCTCTATATTCATTTCGAACTAGCAAAAGTCATTCATACTCGCGGGGCGGAAGGGGGGGGATTTCGCCGATCTCTGCAGCAATAACGATCACCGTAATTTGTCCTTGCGATTTTCTCTCTTTTTTTCCAAAAGTCAATTGCCATGTACATTTCAATCTCGCTTGTATAAGAATTATAGAAGCAAAGGGGGAATAACGAGTGTAGACTGAATCGAAGAAATTTTTGTTACCGTACCGATGATTTTCATTCGGAAAAATAACTTTTTACAAGGATATGCGATATCGGCGGGAATTGTAACTTTTCGTTGAAACAAATAATATCATGTAAATATCCGTTCGCGGAGTGCGAATTTTTCAATTTCTGTTACATTTCACGCATGTTGGCTGTGGCGTTGCGATGGGAAAAAGGTTATTCAAATTGCGTCGTTCACGCTTGTTTCAAATCGCGTCAATTTATACATTACCTTCCCCTTTTTCCGTCTCAACTTATTGTCGTTCTTATTTTATTTTATTCCACGTTGTCTGATAGTTTCACGGAAAATATGATACCGGGTGAACAATTGTGAAAAAAAAAAACTTTTGCGAATCATCTATCCTCGAGTTGGTGAATCGTGGAGGTTAAAACGATCCCGGCAACTCGCTATCGCCGAACCAATAAATTCGTGGTATTATGAGCCGTGAATACACGAGATAACGACGAGTACAGTCAAATTGAATTATCGCCTTGTGCGCGGGTGTGCATGCGCGAATGTGTATGTGTACGGATGTAATTATAGAGTAGGCATATAATATTCCCGCTAATTGACCGTTCAAAGAATCCTATGCAATGTAAACGTTTAGCAAAAATGTGTTCATCATAAAAGCTCGGCTCGTTGAATGTTCCACATACGGTACAGTACGTGGTAACACATTCCGTGCTTAGAATTCACCGTATCTCGCATGATACAATTACACACGTGGTCCACCATGTACACTTACGTAATTCTAGTGCCTAGGCTCATTCGGTGTGTCTGCGCGCGTGTCCGTACAAAACTATGCGTGTCTTCAAACACCTTTTGATCTTAAATAACTTTCGAAATAGCAGATTGATCGTAAAATAACAAGAGACATTTTCTGCAGAGCGTTCAATTCCTTAGAAACATGCGTGTCTGGTCTTAAGGGCACGCCAACGCGTCGACGAGTTGTCAGGTTCCAAAGTTTCGAACAAATTTTTCCCCATGTTATTCAAAGAGGAAATAGAAAATCGCTATGAAGCGCCTCTGAATATCAATATTGAGAGCTGAAACTTGGACAGCATATTTTTTTCGTCATTTCGAATAATACACTCGACCTAAATTTTGAAAAAACAGAAAATGACCGATTTTCTTTTCAATACAGTCTTCTTATACGCATAATATACTTGAACCGCGCGACACGAATGGCCTGAATTTATACCACGTGCCGCACGAAGTGCAGCAGCACTGCAGCCGGTTTATGTACACAAAGCGTACATGTACCTATACATATGCATAAAGCTATACAAGCACGAGGTTTAATTGAAATTACACCGTACCGAGCTCCGTTTCAATTCGTTCCAAGTATCCGAGGAGAGTGGCTAAAGCTTTACGCATCCACCCATTCACACAGAGACCCGTCCGGTCTGTAGGGGAGGAATTTTCATTAACAACGAACAACAGCTTTATCCAGAAATTTAGCTTGCGACAAGTTTAGCGCGAACTCGACATAACAGAGCGTGTAGACAGCGCAAATTGTTGAGTTGTCCGTGATGACCCGAGCGGCTTATGCATATTCGGAGAAAACATGAATGAAAAGTAGAAGAAAAAACACATTAAACGTAGATAGGTATAACATGATTCATTGAAGTGGATATCGTGAATAAACACAATACGCGTATATTGTGGAATATGGTCATTCGAGTGACGAGCATGAATTTTATTTCACGTTTGATTGATAAACACACGAAATAACGTACGGTTTGAATTGTACATCAACGACGGAAAAAAACAACTCTGCATTTATGCGAAAACTTGATTACAAAGAGATTACAAAGTCCTGCCATAGTTTCGAATTGCTTTTCATTGATCCGCGAGTAGCGTATCGTTCGCGTGATGTATATGTACGTAAGTACGTACATACGTCATATATTATATATATACGTAAAAATCGGCAGCACGTATCGCAAACATATATACATATATAATGTGTACGTAGAGTAGCTGTAGAGGAATTTTAAATGAAAAGCGGGTAAAGGGAAAGTGAACCTTCAAAGCAACCGTGAAGCAACATCGAGGGTTGCGACCTTCCGGAAAGTTCCCAATTTTCCCGGGATCCCCGTGCGTCTATAGCTACCGAAATTGCTTATCGTGAAAATTGAATTCCACGTAAGCCTTGTTAAGAGAATGAGTTTCACTGTCAGCCACGCGTCCCTTCATCAGTCCGCCTGCAGGGTCTGTAGATACTCCCGTAATTTCTACTTCCTCTGGGACCAGCTGCCTCAGTGTAAAAGAAACCGTGGTAGTAGGTATCGCAACCACGTAGGTACACCTATACTACCCGATCCACCACCTCGAATCGCCTGAAGGGGAATGAGAATAAAAGTTCGTTAAAGGGCAGCAGCCTGGTGCGCAGGGTAGGGCCCGTACCTGCGGGAGGGACGTCGCGTCGATGCGACGTAGCAGCGCCCGACGAACAGATGGAGAGGCAGACGTAGCGACAGACGTCGAGGGGGGAGAGATAAAAAATACGAAGGGGTCATCGGCTCCCTCGCTGGCTCACTCTGAATTCAGCGAGCAGGCGAGCGAGAGGAGGAGTTTTTGTAACCCGAGTGAGAAGACGACCGCGAGCTTTTATCCATATCTGCATATTACATGTGCATACAGGCACGCGTAGAATAAATAGAAGCTCTCCTCGTAATCGATCAATCAATCAATCTCCGTATGCAACTGTTGTTGTACTGTTATATTTTTGTATATTTATATTATTGTTTTTTTGTTTGTTTCCCTTAATTTTTATTCATTTACAGCTCATTTTTATTCTATTAATTTGTATATTCCAACCTCTTCTTTCTATGTCTTTTCTAACTCGAGTTTAAATTTTTTTTCTTCATTTTATTGTAATTTGTTGTACTCGTACACATTTCATGTTTATATGTATGTCCATATACCGCCTGAGGGGACTTGTCCCAGGGCGAATAAACGCTTCTCTCTCTCTCTCTCTCTCTAAACGGCCGCCCGACGAATCCCGATTCGCGATTCAAGAGCACTCGAAATTTTTACCGGACACGTGTACGTACACCATCTTACTTTTTTTACAACACACATTACAGGTACGTACAGACACATATATGTATATGTATACACCTTTGGGGATTCCATTTCAAATCGACTAGGGTCTGACCCTCACCCTATTGAATTTGCTTCACGATCTTTTATACTATTTTCCCAACTCTAAAAAGCATACCAATTTTTTTTCACATTTTCGCAACCCCTCTTCACGCCCTCGGGGCTCGTTGATTTAACTGTGAAAATAATGAAAAAAATGAGACAACTTCTATAACTGAAACCAAAAATATTCCAATCACATCTGAAGCGGGCAGGTAACACGGTAATTTTTTTTAATCAACTTTTTACCAATTCCTGATTTTTGCATATTCAAGCTTTTCAAGTAGAATTTTCAGATATTATTGTTATATCAGGAAAGATAATTATACCGATGCCTGGAAATTGAAAATAAAATCGACCTAACCAAAAGAGAAATGATCAATCGGTTAAAAAAAATTGATAAAAAATTACCGTTACGCTTGTTCGCTTTAATTTTGGTTGAGATACTTTTGGTTTTTTACTACAGGATTTATGTACATTTTTTTTTTTACAATCTTGACAGTACTGGAAAGTATCGTACAATTACAGTGCTCTGGAAACAACGAGGAGAATTGCATAATTAAAAAAAAAAAAAAAAAAGTTGGATTGTTTTTTGGAGCTGGAACAGCAATATAAAAAATCACGGACTAAAAACAAGAGGGTAACTCTAGTAGAATTAACCTGGAATTTCGTATACAAGTATTTACGCTTCGGGACGAATTTTTTTTTGTTACTTTGTAACGTCACTAATAGAAAACAAGAAAGTGCCTTGGGACACTGTACCAGTTTTTCATACGAACACACGCGTCGTCACGACCGTATGCGTGCACGCATGCATGTATGTATGTATGTATGTATGTATGAATGTGCGAGCATGAGTCGATTGCACGCTACGTGATTTGCAAATTTAGAAGGGTATTAATTAGAGCAAATTCTAAAAATTTCGTTGCAAAAGAAGACAGTTTCTTACGCTACGGCAGCGTCGTGAATGCAGTAATATGAGTAAGATATCAAAACACGAAATGATATCAAAAAACGAATGACCGCTGTTGTAATTCCGTTTTTCATTAAATTCGAATTATTATCTGCTAAGCCGGCGTCGTCGCGCGGCTCCAACGCTTTTCCTAAAATCATAACAGGATTCGAACGACGAAGTGGGCGTACAAAGCACCGACGTTTTGATGAAATTAAGTTTCCCAGAATTCGAAACATTTGGGATTAAGCATTATGCAAATGGTATTCTGTGAATCTGTTTCCACTTCGTTCGTAAAATTCATTATATTTATATTTACAGTACTCTCAATTACGTACGCAATACATGTATAAAATAATTAGAACAAATGTAATTTATCCACTTACAGAGATGAGGAAAATTTTACCGGCTATACATACACATCGTATGCTAAGAGTTCTGCTAATCTAATTATCATGTCACAAAAGAAAAAAAGATAATATATATATATATATATATATATATATCAAGTTGAAATGAAACAAAATTTGGACAAAATTCGGAAGTAACGCTCTAAGCTTGGATACAGGTATAAAATCATTTGAGGACGTGTAAGGTGGATATATAAATGAACGTTAAACGGCACGAGGCATTTTAGAGAAATGTTTATTATCTTTCCATTCGATCGTTCGAGGAAACGATTAATATATTGTTACAAAGCGGAAAATTAAGAGAGAAAAAGGATTTATTTTGTGACGAAGCTCTCCTTTTAAAGTCTCGAGATAGACTGTTTTTACAATAATGTTAGTTGACGCAACAACCTTATTCTTTTGAAAGACATAAGAGGTTTATAAACGTCTTTTATCTACGATGACTACTGGATCATTAAAAAGGGGACAAAACGGGTGATTTCACCCTTAGTAACAATATATATAAATATATATTAGGGGTGTCCTGGTATCCGAAATTCCGGATATTCGAACTCGGGTTCGGTTCGGAGTTTTCGACAATCCCGAGATACCTGACTCGAAAGTATTCCATTTTACCCAACCCGACCCAGAGAATTTCAGTACCTGCAAACCCCTACTGTCAATAATAATATTATTTTACGATGATGCGCTAATGAAACACATACGCAAGAATCGAAGAATATATTTTTCGGTGAGCCTCTAGTCTGATTTCTTGAGACTAAAACCTCCAGCACTCGTTATTCCAGACGGCTACGAAATTGATCTTAAGATTATCCGGGCTTTCCGAAATGACATAAGTTCGAAATTTGCGAAAGTCGCGGTTCACTTTAGAAATCCCGGTATTTTCGTAGAAGCGAAAACAGCCGTGACAAACATTTTCAAAAGCACCGCAATTTTCGACAAACCCGAGCCTTTCGAGGAACTTAGGATTTTTAGGCAAGTCGCGATTTTCGGGTGACTTGGGATTTACGAGTAACTCGAAATTTTTGTTACCCGACCCGAAAGTAACCCATTTTATCTGACCTGACCCGGCCCGAAGAATTTTACTACCAGCACACCCCAAATAATTTTTTAATGTATATATATACAATTTATTATAAAAGACAGAATCATCGTCAAAGTTTCCGTCAAGTATTCCCATCTACTCTTAATCGCGAAGATCAAAAGCATTCCAATTCGAGAAAATTTGTATGACACCGAAGTGTCTCCTAAGCCACACGACACCTCAAATTCGAGAAACGTGTATTATCGCGTTAGCAGAACTAAAATTTCAAACGTTCTCATCTCACAATCAGCTATTTATAATTATAAGTTTTCAGACGAGACTAAAGCTGGCAGCAAGAATTAGCAGCCAAAAGTTTTAATGTTCATTCCAAAGACGCGGTGAAGTCGAAAATTCAAAATTTTGTCAAACACTTTCAACCCCGGATGCTTTTACAGAATTATGAGGATAAAGCCGATCTGGATTTTTCTATTTCCAAAAAATTTAAAAACGTTTGGCTGCTAGCTTCAGCTTCATATTTTGCAATGAACGCATTACTAGACTTTTCCCGGTTTTACGCGATGTACGGTCCATTTTTCATATCACAAGAGTTATTTATTTTATTTTCAATTGTAGATACAACTATTACATATAACTGTCTCACGCGTTATTAACAGCTTCAATTTTTATCCACAAACAACTCAGATATACTTTTCATCATCTATAACAAACAGTTTCAGTTTAGAATTAGTAAAACTGTTATTTTCCGCTGTTACTTTCGATTACAAACATGAGGAATGACGAAATTGCATGCAGCCCAAAATTCGCAGCTGAAGATTATTTTCACGCGACCTCTAGAAAAACATATTTATATCGGTATAAATAATTCATATCGAATATGCCCGTAGATATTGAAATTTCCGTCCAATACCGAGACGGATTTCATTACAGTTTCCGATAACTTTGATAGTCCTCTCCCAACTCCTCTCTCGTCCTTTGTCCGCAGAGAAGCCATAGTTACCTTACAGGTATGTGACAGAAGGTACAGCGACCGCAGACAGCCCGGTCTCGAGATCGAGATCGAAATCGACGCGTTCCTCGACGATGATGCGGTAGGTGGGTACAATGATTATACGAAGAAGAGGAAAGCGCGAAGAAACACCTGGCGAATCCTGAGTCACGCAGGTCTCCTCGTCGTGGCTTGCGAAGTAAAGTGCATCTGCAGAAACGCGTCGTCCACATACGTCAACTCGACCGTACCTATCGCTCCTCTGCAAAGCCATTGGTTGAAAGCTCAGCTCCGGGTACAGGGTATAATACGTATACCCTTGACACGGGCGGATATTCAACGTGCGGAGGAGGCAGAAGAGCGTGGGCATCGCATCGGACTGCGTAGGTTTAAAGCTTTGGCATTGCGAACGCGTCTGTACTCCAGATATTATAATATACCTGTGTGCGTATGTATATACGTTGTACGAAGAAGCCGAACGAGGCTGATTGTGAGGCTAGCAGCCAAACGTTCTAATGTTCATTTGAATAAGGTAGTCGAGTCCGAGTGTCGAAATTTTATCAAATATCTTGAACGCGCGGTACTTTTATACAATTGCGAGGATAAAATTGAACTGCAGTTTTCTATTTTCAAAGAGTTTAACACATTTAACGCTGTAGTAATGTTTATACAATAATGCTGACGGTGGATATATATATATATATATAATGTGACAAAGGGTGAAATCACCTGTTTTGTCCCCCTTTCTAATCTAGATAGTCATCGTAGATAAAAGACGTATGAGAGTTTTCATATGTCACAAAATAAATAAGGTTGCTGCGTCAAACAATATTATTGTCGAAGCAGTCTTGTTTCATACTTTAAACTGATAACACACATTTCTCAATAAAAGCATTTTTCCCATATTTTAATTTCGTAGCCCCTTATAATTCGCATCGTAAGCTCACGAACCTGTTTTATTTACTCTGTAACGCCTAGATCGTTACACTATATATACATATATACATACATATATATATATATATAATATGCAGAGATTGATTTACGAAACTGGTCTTTGGACCGCGACCTTCCCATCCCCGTAATCATCCGTCTTATCTCACCGGAAGACCGCATGTGTATGGTATAATCAGCTGAGGACGTCGTCAGACGCACTATATATATATATACATACACAGAGGCACACATATACATATACGCACGCGGAATCTCGTCATCGCGGAGCTTCCAACGAAAACTGATTTCAATTTATAATGTCTCAGGTCGGGAAGCGTATTACTTGTCATACCATCACGTGTGATTTAGTGTATACGAGATTCCACGTATACACGATGTAAAGTGGAAGAAAACAAATTACAGGGCTGAGAAATCGTGTAAAATAATATTTGTTGTACACTATATCTGTACATAGGTATATCTTTCGATATATCCAAGAGATTCGTACGCATCGATATCAGCTTGACGGACATTGTTTACAATTTATTTCGTCTTATTATGTAACATGTACCGTTATTAAACAATTTTTCATTTCCTTTGAACCGTAATGATTTCCCGTAATTATTACTTATACGGTTTCCCAGGTAAGGATACTTGAAGATGGGTCGAGGGCAGATAATCCGTCACTTTACGGAGCAGAGGTACCGGTCTGAACAATAAGTATACAGGTAGTGTTGCTGCTGAACGCCAGACGCAGTGGCGTCAAATGTTAGATAATTGAAGAAAAGAAAAGGAAAGATATGATCAGGTTCTACGATGGTTCTACGAAGGTTCTATGACGGTTCTATGACGGTTCTTACGGCTCGCTCAGTACATGGACAAGATAATGACAGAGGGGAGGGTTTGTACCCAATAGATAAAACACAAGAAAAGTAGGTGATGAGGCAATAGTATCGAGTGTATAAACAAGATGCAAGATGCAATTAGACACAGTCAAAGAATTGCAGAAAATTAATTACAGCCGGAGAAAAAGGTGAAAGATAGATATGGTTGTGTATTTTAACCCATTTGACGAAGTATAAAATACAACGTCGCAACATATATCGATCGAACGATGCGACGGTGCAGCACCGTCGTCATATCCTAATATCTGCGTACATACAACAAATAAATGGAAAAATTACCGTTGTTCTGTTTGGTATGCTTCGTCCAATTCAATTATTTCATATTAAGACCGCAGCCAAACACTCGGCATGATTGCCTCCGCGTCAGTTATATTGCACGTTATACGATACACCTACAAACACATTGATATATAAATTGCACCAAGTGAGAACGGCGCAAAGAACTGCCGAACAAATAACAATTTCTCGGTATTTTGCCGTTTGATTGCGATGCGCGAGTGTGGCGGGGCTAGTTTGTGCCCCCCCCCCCCCCCCCTCTCTTCCCTCTTCCCTCTTGCAGTCAAAACGAGTGACTTCCGCTTCCGGCTGTTGCAGACTCTACTTCACGTGCCCCTCTCATGTCCTCTCATAATCGTTTCTTTCTCGCTCTTTCTCTCTTTCTTTCTATTTATGCATCTACATACGCACAGACACACATGCGCACGTTTCTGTCCAGCCCGCAAAGAGTCAAAGGCCACTTTACGGTAATTACGGGTGTCCGTTTGTACTTTCTAGCACACTAACTGTACACCTCTATACACATCTACTATATGACTATAATATACTACATTCATTCACGGGCGGGGTTCTCGTATGCTTTTTGGAAACAGATATTCCCCGATTTTCCAACGTATTACAGCCTGAGAATAGGCTTTTTTTCCAGTAACCTTAGAAGAAATATAACGCTGAATAATGGCAATTTGTTTTACGCATTAATCCTAATTATACCTTCGGTATTAACTAGTAAATATTTTACTATCTATCAATTTGAAAAAAAACAGTCCACGATTTTCCGTGAAAAAAACACGAAAGAAGGTTTGGTATCAGGCAATACGCACGGAATGTATAAAGTGGGACGATGAAACCAAATTTCAAGTACAATTTCCTTTCTTCTCAAGATCGACAATACTTTGTACAAGAACGAGTTTATTCTTCTTCGACAGACTGAAAATTTCGGTATTATTTTGAAAATCCCCCAAGTTTTTCCTACTGTAAGAAATTCCCCGAGTATTCCAGACGTTATCAGTACGTGCGAACCCTGCCTGGGAAATTCGGTCATTCCCCGAAAGACGGGGTCGAGTTTTTGGATAATAAATTTCCCGAGAAATTCACAACCGCCGGCGGGTAAAATAAACAGCTGTCAGGCTACGTACGGATGTACCCACCTACCCACTGCGTTACAAAAAGTCCATATACTGCATACAATATGAAAGTTACCAAACGATCGGAACAACGCAATTGCGTATAGTAGCTACGGGCCGAACTAACCGTTACGTAAAATAATAAAACCCGCCTTCCAAGAATTCTATAATATAGGTATATATTGCGCACACATAGAAGTACACATATATATTTATACGCCATAACTCGGACTGACGATAATACACGAAGTGTATTACGATCCGGTGTTCGACACAGGCGCACACGGACAGGCGGCGACGAGAGGAGGATCCCTTTTGTACGAAGACGCGTTTCACCGTTTTCTTTTATTTTCCACTCTTTTTTCTTCACTTTACTTTTAGCTCGATTCCGAATCCCCGCGCGCGGTTCTTGGAACCAACAATCGCTTTGCGATATATTTTATTTACACGGGGTTGCAAGCGTAATGGACATTCATCCCGCACGCACGTACGTGCAAATACACCCTCCTGTTACAGCTGACGGTGAGGCCGTTCCCTCGTGCAGCAGCATCGATACATCGTAGGTAACCATACGATATATTATACACGTAACATGACGCATGACGGTTCGGAGAAATAAATATTCTTTAAAATATAATACGAGCGTATATGTACAGTATATATACTGGTCCGCGATCTCACGAATTTCAGGCAAAACGGGGGCAAGTTAACGACCCTAAGATATCAACTTTTCTTCCAACTTCTTTTCGTTTTTATTCTCTTTCTCGACTCGGACAGACTCGGGGAATTGAGCAATCAATTTTATACGATAAGAAAATACGCGCGTCGTTCGCTTGTGTACGCGTATATAGTATTGTACGTAAGATATGTACAACTTTTGGTACGTAACATACATGTGTACAAAATATATGTATATATATATATATATATTGGCAATGAAAATTATTTGCAAACGCGGTTCCTGAAAAAGGAGCGCTTGCCGTTATTACACCGATTGTGAATATTACAAGTCGTAACTATCGTTCACAATAGGTATGCGAGTTTATGAGAAATTTATCGTTAGTTTACGCACTGATTAAAGTACATACACGTAGAATGAAAATCGCGTAAGGGAGCACCGATACATATGGCCGACGGAGGCCCGAGCCCCGAGGTAAAATAAGAAAAATGGAGGAATAAAAGTTGAAGAGAAGATAGCCGAGCGTAGTTGCGCTGGTTTACAACCGGTTACACGCGTATGTACGCAAGTTATAACGACGGACTATACAGGGCGCGTATTCACACGCAAATTGGCGGGGCCCTGATGCCGCCGGTTGTAAGAATGGAAGAAGAACGAAACGATGGGCATTACAGGCGTAAGGCGATCATTGCGAAACGATGAATTATCGTCTTCTTTCTTACCGAAGCGCTGCACGGCATCCGGTATATGATAGATGTGAAAGGCTGCGAGGATGAGGGACGAGGTGGTTGGCGAACCAAAAATCAATACCTTTCCCTGATTTTATTACACGAATTGGTCGTGCGTTGATTGGGTGTCAAATTGTTGTGTCTGTAAGCCGGGTGAATCTGCTTGAAAACGAGAAAAATTAAGAATACTGAAATCACACGCAAAAGCTCACGATCGGTAAATCTGTCGTGTGAATTTCACTCTACGAGGCAGGCTGATTTTGTTCGGAAGACTATTTTCTGGAAAATTCATTGGAACTCTTTTTATTTTACATCGTATCGACATCGTTAAATATTCAATTATAAAACAGCACCGATGTACAGATTATGATAAGAATATGCCAATATGAAATGGACTGCTAAAACAATTTAAGAAAAAAAAAAAACGAAAACTTTTGTCACTCATTTTTTTATAAAATAGTCTTTTAAAGAAAATCACCCGTCGTAGAGCAATATCGAATGATTTTTGAGCAATTTTATCATCGATATATTCAAGCTTCGACTTGTAATTCCGGTATTTGATATTTTTCTACCGTTTGAGAGATCTTCGTAGCTTGCGAATCTAACAACGTTATAAAATATACTCAGTGTGCAGAAATTTCGTACGCGAATCATATTAGAAAAGTATTGATTTTTGGCCATCCAGCCTGCATATAGAATCTAACCCAACCCTAAGCCCCTGACTCACCCCCCCTTTTATGGGCGGTTGCGAGACATATTTGACGTTGACAAACCTAGTAATGGCTTCCAGGAACCCTGGGGTAAATACGGGTCCGAGTAAATTACGACCCTGCAGGTTGTCTCTGTCATCATCTGCTGCCGCAGTTTGCTTTACTGCAGCAGGTGACCAAATCGGTAGGTACAACAAAGTCGAGGAACGCGTTGCGCAACGATATTACCTGCCCTAACAAAATAAGGATCCCAAAAGTCCAAGTTCCTGTTTAGCGGTAAAAAGAAGGCTGAAGTCCGAGGGATGAGACGACGATTGGCTTTATTGTACGGTAAAGATCGACGATAAAATCTGGAATTGGAAATTGACTCGCCTCTAAATGTCAAAATCAAATTCATATCCCGATCAATTTTTCAACGCGTGGACCACACGTGGTCACTCAAGAAATCGGATGCTTCGGGAAAAGTACAAATAATCGTACAATGTACCACGGTAAAATTCATACTTTACTTTGTTCAAAAATAAACGCGCACAAAAACGAACAAGTTTGAACCTCGTCGAAGCGACGATTGTTATCGTTGACCTTTTTTGTCTTCCTGCAAACTTTTGTACCTGACAGTTCAATTATAATTTTCGAGGAAATTTGCGCGACGCGTAAAGCACGATGATCAACGATATAGCTGACGGAAGGTGAATTTCCACCGACCGATTTTGATACGAGGGTGAGTTTCCGTGTACATAGCCTAAGGGCCAAAAGCTCTAAGGGTGTAACAGCGCTTCCGAGAATACAAATTCCCCCTTATATAGCAGAGAGAAGCCATTCCTCCCTTTTCCCCTTCCTTTTTGGGTTAAAAACTCGCTCTTTACCTCGTGCCTTGACCTTCGGCCTTACTGCAATCGTATCGGTTCACTCTGCGCTATCAGCTGTCACAGCCATTAAAAACGCGGTATATTAATAGACGCTGATGGCATTAACTTGCGGTGCGCGCAACTGCGGGCTGCAAACGCGCGGAATACCAGGAAGCACTTTGGGCCCGGTGGCTATTTATAATCGCAGATTATGATGCCGTCGACGGACGGTTCGGATTAACGATCAAATGGCAGCCTCCGTAGATGGCGGCCAAGACCCCGGTTGTTAAACCGTGTACAACGGGCCGCGATTGTGCGTCTTTTTCACTTCGCTGGGACCCGTTTCATTTCATCCTAGGTTAGTCCGGTCGGAGTGTAGTATACATTTGAGATTGCAATTTTTCCGATACCGCTATTTCATTTTTCTGATAGTTGGGAGGGGTCATTGGTAATCCGAATCGATAATTTCGACCGCGGCCTTCAGCTAAAAAGAAATTTAATTGCCTACTATTTTGGTAATTGCAAATCAAATCGTAAACTGCAGGCGAAAATTGACAGTCGACGAAACAATTTTTTAATATCAATTAACTACCGCAGGTGTTCCACGTAAAAGTGTACACAATATGCATCCATGCACATACATGCGTTTATGTAAAGTTACACGTAACGTATTACCGAGAATGCATATCACATCGTCATACCGTACGGCACGTGATGTAAATTTTTCGAATTAACATAACTTCTGATTTCGTGGAATTAAAAACCCAAAATATATATATATATATATAAACCGTCGAACCGTTATCACGTTAGGTATACCGTGAAAGGCCTGAACTCGGTATCAGCACCTCAAAACTCGACGTAAACTCGGTATTAATATCATCTCGAATTCCTATTATACGTTAAAATGAATTCGTATTATACGTTAAGCTCGCGGAATTTCTTCTCCTGCGTGAGCAAAATTGTTTGAAAATTTCGCCTCCTCGTCCGACAAGGTTTAATTACACTTAGGTAAAATATACCTGTGTGAGAAGGTGTCGCATTACGAGTTAGGTACAAGCCTCTTTGAGAATCTAAATGCGAGATGAGATTTGAGCCGGTTAAATTAACGCATAGCTTCGTCGTCGCGAATGCGTTAAGCCGGATTCACACTGTGATCCGTATATAGCAAATTGCGACGAATACACGGGGGATTTTAGTATGTCTGACCGATTTCTGCGAGCAATTAACTGACCCTTCTAACTCATCGTAGCCTCTATCAGCGGCGACGGGAAACAAAGGATGACACGCGTCTCCGCTACAGACACCCACGTAGTTTGCGAATAATTATTACACAGTGCGGAGCGAGCTTAACTAACTCGGCATGCCGGATCAAGAGCAACTCGTCAAGAAACCCGCAATTTCAAGCCCCCGTAAACCGGGAGGCAGTGCGCAGGGCATCGCCCCTATTCCCGATAACGATCTTTCTTTCAATAAGCTCCAGGGTTCAATCAGTCGGACTCCATTTCAGAACCATTAATCTTCCGGTGTACTGACGGTTGATGAGGAGGATAAAAAAAAAAAGTCAATTGAAAAAAATATAATAAAAAAGAAATGCTCCATTTTCAAAGTTTATCGCGGTGTAATTCACCGTACCTACCTAAGCAAGATCGTGTATCATCCATCAAAGTATTCGTGTAACGAAATCAAATTCGACGAATTGATCAATTGTACAAGAAAAACGTGATGCTAAACCGTAACTCGAAATTCCTGACGAAATTGGACAAGAGATTACACCTGCGCCGGCTGCATACCTAGGTTAAATTTCAAACAATGGAACGGGCATCGCAGAGTGTATCCGTTTCATACCCATCGTCCACCGCTCTAATTGCCCATATACAGACTCGGATAACCCAACGAACGAGGAGCACGCAAAGCAAAGTAAAACGATCGGACGAGAAGAGCTCGCGGCATCTTCCGCTTCCCCGTTTCCAGTTTCCATCTTCCGTTTTTCGAAATTTTGTACACGCCTCGGGCTTTTTCCGCAGGGGAGGGGGAAGGCAGCGAAGCGCATCCGCGCACAATGATATTGAATATCCCGCAGCGCGGTTGAGAATCGGATAGGTATCGAGTGAATCCGGTAGCATCGTCTGGCGGGTCAGCGGAGTGCGAAGTGCAGGTAAAGCTCACAGACGAGCTGCATCGTCGGGCGTTGAAACGGGGAGTAGCAATTTACTGGTTAACAAAGAACCGTGCAACGGCGGAGAGAATTTCGGAGGGTAGCTGGAAGGGCGCGGAGCGAGACGGGCAGGAGGACGAGGGCCTGGCCTTTCTCGGAAGAGGCTGCGATCGGCGGTTGGACCGAGTCCGGAGGGTGGAACGCGGACTTCCAGGAAAACTGCGCCGGCGTCGAGCCGGGATTGTGCCGGTTGCATAGGCGTGGCACCGAAATACGGGGGGAGATTTCGCATCGCGGGTAAAAGGCGAGGGCCTCGATTCGCGACGAGTGCAACCCTGCGTCGTCGTCGAGGTTAGGAACCGGCCCTGATCGCCGAATGCGAGAATCTCTGCGCGGCGTGGAGGCCTTCCTGAAACCGGGTTGACGGAATCCGGATTCCGGGATCCGAAGGGTAAGATCCGCGAAATTCGCACGCCTGGGGAAATTTGGTAGGAGAGGAGTGTCTACGCCAATGCAGTTTCGACTCTCTGCCTCCGGGAATCGCGGAACCGAGTTCTCGCGCTCTGGTAGCAGCGAAATAAGCTGACAGCAGCTCTCAGGAGTTTGGTTCTTCTCGCTAGATGCGCCAGATATTGTACTCGTGGTACCTTTGCTCGGAAATTTTCGCTGCCTTATTCTCAATACTCGCCCTGGGAGTTTCGTCAACAATGCCGCGTCGTTATTTCGTCTACGGGGGAGGTCGACTGCCGTCACTCCGGGTGTCACGTCTGTATAGCGTATACCTCGAGCTTTTTTTTTTTCGTTGCTACGGGAAATTTCACACCGATTGCGCTTTGTCTAATTTCATGCCAGGCTCTTCCTCGAAACACGTGATCAAGATTATCTTGCAAATAATTTTTCAATTTTTCTCATTCTGCCAAACTTTGCGAATGATATATATATATAACTTGACAAATGGTATTAATATACAATATCTACGCTCTGTTAGAGTCAGCGTCAAATATTTCCGAGAGAATTTTTAAAACTCCTCGTGCGAGTGTTCGTAGTTTCAGCATGCAATAAAGTTCAGTGACGCGTGAGCTTTTTCGCCGCGCCGTTTGAAAGTCTTTTTACCGTAAGAATTAGTGTAAATGGGCAAAGCTGAGTGTATGTCAATCTATAAAAACCTTTCGAATTTACCTTCGACGTTAGAAATTAAATGATCGAATAATTCTTTTTCATGGAAAAGCATCGCGGACCGTACTTCGGTCTCTTTGCCTGTCGGATCCTTCGATATATCGATTTCAATTAATTAATGGTCTCTGCTCGTTTACTCCGACAAATTGTAAGGTGTATTTATAAAAACCACGGTTTATTCCCAGTGCCCTGAGACGGACTTTACTGCTTTTCGCACTCGTATATTCGCTTCGTTCTTCAACTCGGTATTAATTGCTCAAGGCAATCTGTGCAAGCGCACGATAGTCGGAGTGTCGCAATATCGACATTGAATTTATGCCGATCAGGGTGAGCGGTATTACACATACCTATGTATAACGTGTACGGTTTGCACAGTACACTTCGCAAGACATCTTATAATTGCGTTGCGACCCGCGGTGCGTCTCTTGCATCTTTTTTGAAAAACAAACTCTACAGATTGACGGAGAAAACACTGGAGCGGGCTAACGACGTAACCAAACCACTGGCAGATCATCATCCTTGTAACGTTCCACGGGATAAGAACTAAAATTAATTCCTCAATCCCCGATCTACTTCTTTATTTTCGTCTAGATCTTCGCTTCGTCGAGAAAGAAGAAGGAAGACCAAGAAGAAGAAGAATAAGGAGAGAATTCTGGGAAGGATCTTAGCCCGTAGCAATCTTCCTGCAGGGTAACGATCTTCATCTTTTCAATCTCTTTTTCTCTTTCTCTCTTTCGCTCGTATTTCTCATTTTTTATTTATTTGTTTAACTTTTATTTTTTTATTCCTCCCGTCTCACCGTCTCTCGTCAGCTCAGCAGAAATTCGGGACCATATTATAACAGTACATGTTACATTGTTACAGGATTTTTCGCATTTACCTGGACATTGTTGTTATTATTATTATACCTCCGAGAAATGCAATTCGCTTTGAGAATGAAAGCGTCCATATTTTTCCCAAATCTTTCTTCTTTTCAGGTTTCACAATGCTTAAACCAGGTAATTTTCGGGGAAAAAGGGTACAGCTTTGTGAAAGTAGGAGGGGTATTAGGATTTTAATATTTTTTCGTAGTACTGACGCTCTTGAAAAACGGGTTGTTAGAAACTTGCTGGAAGCATGAAAATAATCAATTTAAAAGAATATTCGACTCTTATCTGCCTGGTGGTTGTTCGTTCCCGATTGAATTCTGATTGGATTCTGATTAACTGTTGGCCGAAGTAGGTATTCGGATTGTTTACTTGACGCTTATAAGTTTTGGTAAAAATCATGACACTATATTCAGCCGATTCCTTTAATAGTGGATTTTCTTGAGATAATTTCCCGAAAACAGAATTTCAACTTCAAAGAGCTCCTTTTGACTCTGGTATTACAAGAAACGTTTCATTTCACGTGAATCGAATCTAAGAGAATTGCTAAAATACCAGAATCAAACTTCGAATCACAATTCAAAATGGGTATTAAATTGAACATTTATTGATATTGATGTTTTTTATTTAAAACCCGTAACGAAAGGAAAAATTATTCTTCAAATTGCGTACGGAAAAAGTTTTTAAAAATCGGTCGATGCGTTCCGATTTTATTCACGTTT
The DNA here is from genome assembly GCF_021155785.1 of Neodiprion fabricii. Lineage (NCBI taxonomy): Eukaryota > Metazoa > Arthropoda > Insecta > Hymenoptera > Diprionidae > Neodiprion > Neodiprion fabricii. The sequence continues at coordinate 35,623,090 of NC_060240.1, forward strand.
TAAATCAGTCCGGTTTCTTTTTCGCCCACTCTGCATGTGTAAAAGTTTCAAGAAAGTTGTCAAGTTATAACCAAGCCGAGAATCCAGATATTATTTCAGGCCTCCTTTCCGTCCAGTTTGCGCGGTTAGCAAAAAACTTTTAATAATTTAATGGAGCGTGTCGTGATGCTGTGCATACGTTATAGATAGTAGATCTGTGTAACAAATACACGCATACGATATACAGATTTGTTTTCAAATTAGCGACGACATCTGACGTCTGTATGAATGTATATATATATATATATATATATACATGACTACGAGGTACCAACAAATATGATGATCTGCAAAATGAGACTATTTTTCTTCAACTTGTTTTGCATTCTGATATCATCAAGCATGTGTATAATTAAAACACCGTATCCGTTATCTGCAGAGATACAAACCACGTATCTCTCCAACTCCCGATTGTACGTATTATATTATACTAGCTGGGTTATATGCAAATGTATCATACACATACATGTAAGAAACAATCGTTTCGATACATCGCTGCATCGACCGGCACTGCAGCCACCAACTAACGGAAAATGATTACCTATCTAATTTCACGATATTACCGGCATGTAGAGTCGAGCTTGAGAATATTGATTCCCGTTTCCATGCCACATTATAGACAGGATATTTGCGAGCCAGTCATTACCACTGCTGCAGAACTTGATACGGTCCCAGATATTATTATTATTCTCATCACTAGTATCATTATTATCATTATAGGGGAGCTGTGCGAAACTTAATTATATTTCTCGGGGCTCATCGGTTCGTCAACCCCCGGCAATGTTCCCCGAATCGCCGATGCGGCCGAATTCTATTCGGACTACCCATACGTATGTGCCTTTGTACATAAAGTTGCGGCGAAAACTTTTGAATTGGCTCCGTTCGGTCTGGCTGGGATTTCTAAAGCGGCTTTCTCCGCGTACCGGGGCCAGATGTTGACGGTTTTATTCTCACACAGGTATACACGCAATATATCCACCTATAATACGGTACGGTTTCGACTCGCTTTAGAGGTACATACCGCAAAAACCGTACCTGATGAACTAGTTAAATTTTACCTAAACTTGGATCACCTTCGTCCCGATGAAAACCGCGAGTATCCGTAAAAAATTTCTCGCCAAATTACCACAATTCGTCAGTTTCGTCTACGACTATGCCTAAAGGTATACATGATACATAATATAAATTCGAAATGGGATATCCGCCGCGTTATGCCGTGTACAGAAATATTTTCACGGTATATTAATCCATCTGGTGCAATGCACGGTTCGTTGTGCCCGAGACGGTTTCGTCGATTAGATAATTTGATAACAAATGTATACATCGATACATAGTTATACCTGTAATATACAACTTGCGGCTCGAACATGCCTCTTGGCCAATTGTACAAATAGGCCAGTTTTGAAAGTAGCCGCCTTGCTTGCGCGCGAGAGTCTAATAACTCGTAACTGTTTTCCCGGTAACAATTCTACACAACAGGTATCCACACACAATATCCCTAGGGTAAAAAACGTCTCGCAATCGAGTCTCTCCCCCTCTCGCTCCGCTGCAATTTTATTGTTATAATTTTGTAATCTCCCTGCTGCATTGTCAGCGTACATACACGTACATACGTACATAGAGTGCAGTGAATACGTATTACGCACGATGTTAAGTCTCGCCCACGTGTTTATACGTTCACTCTGGTATATTTATAAACCGTGCCGAGCGCAAAGATTCGTGCCGATAATAAACCCATATGCACGCGTAATCCGCGTTACAACGCTTTCGCCAATCTCTCAACAAATCGGAATCGGAACGTTATTCCGAGAAAGGTCGTGACCCCGGGTTCTCGAGGCTGGAAATCGGAGCGGAAATCGCTCCTCGGTTACCTTCGCGCATTCGCGTAAATTTGTATATGCATAAAGATAATAAGCACATACGGTATAGAAGGCGACAAACTTTTCACGCGGGAGATATTTTTCACCTGTACAAGTTGAACCGAGCTTCCTCAACCGGCATCCTACGATGTCCCGTATTGTTATGCAACACGGTTGCCCGCAACCGACGAATCGTTTCCTGTGTTGTTTTTATTCTGAAAACAATCGCGAGCGCTTCTATATCGGCGCTGCCGGCTGCCGTCGTCGACAGCGCGTAACAACTTCGGACCTGTTCGATCGGACAACAAAGAGTCAAGCGAGAGAGAGAGAGAGAGAGAGAGAGAGATGCAGAGAGAGATAAAGAGATAAAAAGAGACAGAGAGAGCGAGCATGCTGGCTGCGGTTGTGCGTGAACGAAAACTCGATCCAACGAGGTTGGATTGATTCGCCGAGGAAACGGACCGAGCGCAAGGGGTTAAAAAGTAAGGAAGGTAGAATGTTTTTGAAAAGTGTTTTTTTACGAGATCGAGAAGCTCACCTCCTTCGTCTCGTCCGGAAGCGAACACCTCTCTCGTATCCATCGACCGACGCTGAAGATGAAGGTTCGTCGTTGTTTCGAGGCATCCAGGAATCGCGCTCCTTTCACTCGCGTTAATTGTTGCTCCCACGTTCCTGTGTGTATTGCGAACGGTCGATAACCTCGCGACCCTCGCGAACGATCGTTCAACTCCGCGTTTAACCGAGAAATATATTATTACGTATTTCGGGAAAACCCCTGGGCATCCACCGAATGGTCGACACACACGCTGAGCACGTCTCGACAGACTACTTGCTCAATGCTTTAAGCACGCTGCTCTCATCGTTCCTCACAAATCCTACCGGCAGAGAGCGCTACCACCTGGCGGCCCTTTACACCCCACACCTTTGCGTTCTCATTGTCAGATTCGCGCGACCAGCAACGTAAAAAAAAGTTTGCCTACTTTCCCTTTCACCGATCTCGTATCTTGAGATATGAAAAACTTGAAATTCCGGGTCACAGAGCGACCCAAAGACCAACGAACAAACGCAATTTCGAGTAAAAATTTTTAAAAGTAACTGTAAACATTGTAACCAGTAGCTATTATTAGTTATACGTAGTCATAAGGCATACCACAAAACGTACTTGGGTTCATGTTAATTAAAACATTTTTTCCCGAAACAATTTCATACAATGTTATACTAAGTGTACCATATAAGCAAAACAATCAATACTTCCCTAACAAATATCACGTTACATACAAACTTTATGTCAAGTTCAAAGGACAGGTATCAAGATAATATGTACAATCCGTTGTAAAACAGAAAAATTTCAAACAATAAAAAAACTAACGAACTTGAACCTTTCTTTCACTCCACTCTAAGCTTTTCTACTTTGGTTTATCTGGAGTTTTTACACCGCTCATCAAGTCATTACACCTCGAACGCAACCGGGGCTTTAGTTTTACTAATGAGAGAACGTAAAACATCTCCCAACATTTTCCGACCGTCAGTTTTACACCTTCAGGCCAAAGTATAGGTCACCCTACTCGTGTACCTATATATAATTCAATTTGCATGTACTGCAAGTACAAATTATTACCCGTAAGCTGTAGAGTAGCAACGTGGGTAGTAAAATAGTTTTTTCTTCATACCTCGGTCGAAAGTACGCATTTTCGTCCCCGGTTTGGAGAAGGGAAATAGATTTTCGCACCTTGCTAAAACGTCGCACGCGCCATCTGTGTCGCGGGAGGAGAATCAAGCGATATATTTCTAAACTCTGACGCGTTAGATCATGGAAATGCCGGTGTAAATTCGATACGAAACGCGAAGCTCTTATTATGACGGTGAAATAGTACGTACAACAGCAAATGCGTCAGAGTGTGATAAGCTGTATGCGTACATTTATAGAAATTATTACGAAAATTACACTGGTTACTTACTGGTAACGCGACGGATCGAATTAAGCAATTGGTTTGCTTGGATGCGTTACTTACTGGTGATTACGATTTCGGCCGTGTATTGACTGTAAAAATGTACGAATAAGGCATTTCAATGCGTCCCAATTACAAAAAGCAATTTCTATACGTTAAACATTTCATTACAACACTCGATGAGATTGTTTTGCTACATATCCACACATTTATCGGACTCTGCAGATGTTTTTTCTTACACTTCTGATTTATTTATTATATTGTGCAACGACTAATCGTGAGAAATATTTTTCATCTTCCTCCCAGCTGCTTCGGGTTAACTTTTTGATCCGTAAAACAAAAACTATTATTCTACTTTCGTCTTGAATAAAAATAGCGCGGAACTGCAGCTGTTGACATCGCGGATTGCAAACTGCATCACTTCAACTACATTATACACGTATGTATATAAGTTGAATCGTGTTGTACATACTTTCACCGCAAGAATTGCACTCATCCCACAAATCGCCGAGAGGATTTTCATGTCCTTATTTTCTTCCGCTCTATAACCTGGATACGGAATCTGTAAAGCCCTTATCATTTTTTCATTTCACAAATCGATGCTACTCAAACTGCGACAAAATCAAAACATCTTCAGCCCCGAATTCCTTATACCTATGAAAACCTCGCAAGTAGCACACGATGTTATTATTATTGTTATTGGATTATTTTAACAACTGTTTTACACGACATAAAATTGTGAAATCGCATTTCATCGCACGGTTGTTTAGAAGAAATTCAGCTGACGCAAACGAGACGCAAAAGAAGCGTGCCACTTATATACTGGTACATTATGTATGAATACAAGTAAGTGGGAAGATTAATATTGAAATAAAACGATTCCGATTGGTAATTTAAGCGCGTATACAGCTATTATGTATAATGTTTTCTTGTACCGGCTGGCAACACTTTTCGGTTTTATATAATTTTAATTAAGATTTTCAATGTCAACAGCGACATCGTCAGTGCCGAATACATACATGACACGTACCCATAGCTTACAATATACCCACGTATATGTGAATTTATGCAGTTAATTATCCCCGTGATTAAGCCGCGAAGACGTTAATTCGTTGTAGCAATCCGACGCCTTGACCACAGAAATGTTTTCCCCTCATCGCCTGTAACAGCGTATATAATCACTGTGACATCTGCATTGCTGTTCAAATTTCGCTTCATAAAAAATGCAAATGCAAAACTTTGAGGTACTTTTCGGCTTGCGAATGATTCACGCCGAGAGTTAAAACGGACGGAAAAAAAGAACCGCCTCACTTTTCCTCATAATTATTCCTGCCACATTGAAATACGAAAGGATAAAAAATATCCTGCCGAGATCGCGGCCGCAAAAGGAATGAAGAGAAATATGAAAATTAACCGACAGTTATCGCGGTGTTGTACGCTTATCGCGGCATGCCGCTACATAATACCTGGAAATTCGCGTAACACGGTTTATCAGCGATTGTCGTTAATGCCCGAGCACACACGCTGAGCGACTTGGATGTGAGATTTTTGTGTAACCCAAGTTCCTACATCACGCTTCCGTGATCAAACTAACCCGACGAAATCTCGTCAACAATCTTTTCGACCAACTCTGCGTATCGTTAATCTAAATACTTGTTCCGTGATGTACTGCAGAGGTAAACAAATTCCAACTCCACAAGTTCACCGTCCCTGATCTGAATGATATACATATATATTCGGTCGTGAGCATGGAACGATTCCATTTTTACTCGAGGTTATCAAACGAATGTGGTCGAAAATTTCTTACAAACTCAAGGTCTATAATATTAACATACATTTCTGACGCGAATTTTAATGTCATATAACATGCATATTTTTCAGCCAGAAGATTATCTTGTGAAATAGTAATTACGGTCGCAACTTATAATTATGAAATCGAGTGAATTTCAAAGGGAATATTTTCACGAATCAAATTACCTTACCCGGTCGGATTTTTCGTACAGGATTATCGGTATCCGAGAGGTTGTATTAACGTGAGTATACCTATACATCGGAATTCGATCATGGTTGGCACGTATTGAGAAGTTTGAAATTCCCGCCAAAATTTCGTACCGACATAATTACGGTAAAATTATTCCAAGCGACCCTTTTGATTATAACATAAAAGGGTTCTCGGGTGTGAAAGTCGACAATTAACAGGTGCGTAATTTGTTTGAAAGCGTGGCATTGCCCGTTCTCTTCTTGTTAACCAAGATTACGATCGGGTAAAGCCGGTGAATCGAGGCGAAATGAAAAGCAGGAAAAATACGACATCTGTCTGGGAAATTAAAGAGCATTAAAATGTAAGCCTTTCAAAGAATTCCGTCACGTATATTATTTATTTATAGATAACGTGAGCGCTATAAAGCTTTTCATAATCACACCCAACACTCTACAAGAATGTACAATTTTCTCGGTGACTGTGTTTTTACACCTCAAAGGGATCCCTGCGTATTTAGCAAGATCCAGCCGAAGAATACCTGAACGTTTAAAAAACATATTCAACGCGGTAGTTCTCAGAAGACAACAGAGCAAAGTTCAAAGAGTATGAAGTAATATATTATACTTCTTAATACCTACTTTTTTATGCTGATTTATTTATTTTTTTTCTGTTCCTTACGATCATCAAGCAATACGTGAATTACAATAATTTATGTAGAAATATTAATGATATGGGTAACATGGCAAGGAGCAACGATATTTGAAATTCGCTTAGTGCATAATATTATTCCTTTTGTATGACTAACTACTTTATTTTACGTCAGTAATACAAGTTTATGCAATGCCGTGAACTTGAAATTCGATCTTTGATCTGCGATTTGGAAATGGTAAAATTATTCTGCCGGTCGAAATGCAAAAGTGAATTTTCGTTTACATTCAGCTCTCCGATATGTGTTAAATATGGGAAATCGTAAATTACAATTCTTATTTTTCTTAGTAATGAAATCTCTTCAAAGTTTGGGAAATAAGAAGAAGTAGGTTTATCCCCGTGGGTTGACAAATGATTAAGAAAGGTTCGGAAAAATAATGGAGACGCTCAAACATCTGCAGCTAGTTTCACATTCGATTTTGGATTATTGTACGCCAATGCAGCTGAAATTAGATTATTTTTGCATTTTATCATCAATTTTTCGAACTATTCTTACACGGATAGTATCAGATCTTTGGGTCACGGATTCTGCTGAAACTTCTAGGAGTGTTTCTTTACCCCAAAATATGGAGCTTCTGATGCGTCATTTCATCCCTTGGGCCGTTTTTCACTCCGATTAAAATTGATTATATCGACAGTGTAACGACGAGTGGAATGACCTGATAAACGAAACCTGTTTCATATTTTTTCCTGAAATGTTAATTTGCATTGTCCTTTATTGAAGTTTCGACAACAAGTTCTCATACATTGAAGTATGAACGGATAAATTACCGTTACTTCAGACCCACGGTAAAGTTTAAACCGAGAATTTCCGAAAACCTGACACGATTACTCAGAAAACGTAAGAATTGTAAAATTTAATGGGTGTCAAAAAAATAGGACAAAAGTCTCCGTACAGCGGATCCGCATAAAAATTGTCTAATTTCGAAGCGTCGCGCGCCGATTCGTTGATCCTCGGAAGGTTTCCACCTCGATAAAAAATACTGATTAAAGTTCAACAAACAATCGGCTCCAACACAAAGTGTTCACGTACACGCGTGTATGTGGATTATTACGCGAAGCGAGCCTTCGCCGCATCAGTTAAAAGCTTATAATCAAGCGATTTCTCGGAAGCTTAAATCACAATGAAAAGCATTATTCAAATGATTCCTCGGATCTGCGCCGAAGGCGATGTCGTGTCTTTGTTGCGTCGGCGAGGTGCAGCGCGTGCTTCTCGGAGACGAGGCTGTAGCCTCGCTGCAGCACCCGGTGCACACTGCGGCTGTTCGAGGAGGCGCAGGTGGGGCGGTTCGGGGCCTCGGACCCGCTTTGCTTCTTCTGGGACCCTCGACGTCGCCTCTTTTCTCCGTACCGCAGCTGCCCTCGATTAACCGAGCCGTTCCTCTAATAAATTTCGCTTCCACCCCGATTGTCGATAAAGCCGGGCATCAAACTTCAATTCACGGAACTCGTATTTCCGTTTTTGCCTCCAAGTATACGTCCCATACACGTATACACGCACACTCCTTCGTATATGAATTTTAATTATCATATACTTTTCTTCTTTTTTTTTCAGAAACCAGAATGATATCTCGCATATTAATTTTCCTTGTTGAGCCGTGAACCATGTTCTAAAAGCTCCGTACACGCGTGGGCGATGTAAAAATGTACGCAAAGATGGGTTGCATTTTTTTGTCATCCTCGAGTACGCACGTACAATAGTAACATGTATAAGTATAAGCGCTTTACTGTAACGCGAAAAAATACACACGGATAATATACCACAAGTACTGGTTATTGATCTACCCGATTAGGACGTCACCATAGATACAGAATCGCGCTGAGCTGTGTTCACGGCACGTGATTACACGTGTGAAACCCATCCGTAGTTTCTCGGAAGTCGTCTCTAACGCCTCGACGTATTCCAAGTACCTGTACCTGTACCTGTATAACCGTCTACATATCTCACGGTGTCTCATCCAACGCACATTTACAGGATAGAAGAGAATCTCGTCCGAAGCAATTTGCCCGGTACGATCAGATCTATTAGCGAAAACCATGCTGCAATCATTATCGACTATACCTGTAATAAACTTACTCGCCGTGCACAAGCGTTTGCAAAACGCAATTACTGTACCTATTACACACTTCGAGAGCTGTGCGCAGGCACGATAAAAGGACAGCGGCTGGACGTGAAGCCTTTCGCGTAAACTGACCTCTGAGCCCATTTATCCATCTTTCTTGGGACGCGGGACTCGCGTTCGGAGTTCTAAATTTAAGTTGACCATTAATTCCGAATCTTAACAGCTCAAACGAGACATTTGCAGCAAATTATGCGCTGCAATCTTGGCTATAAAAAATATAAAAATCACTTTGTAACGTCAATCCGTACTCTTTGTATAACTTCAGCCTATACAGATGATAATCGGCAGAGCCGTTCTAAACTGCCTTTTAAAATTCAGCAAGTGTGAAAAAAAACACACACATACGGTAAAACCTTACACACGTAGCAAGTGAATTGCAAATTAAAATCGGTGAACAATACATCGTCATCGAGTCCCGCCTCCGTCTACGTCATTCTGGACTTTTCGAGCGGTACGATTAGATTTGATCGAAAGAAAATCGTCGAACGTAAAATGATTCACGATCGGATCTCGACTTCGTCACTATACGTATAAGATAAGGCTGTAACGGTAATAAAAGATCCGGCGTACTACGGTCAGGTAGGCTTGTGCAGATTTTTTCCATATAATACATCAAGGTCGTCGCGATTAATCACCGCGCGAGTGTCTGCAAAACGTTGGGATTCATATCGGCGGAGGACAACCGATCACGTGGAAATGATGCTCGATCATGACTCATGAGCAGCACAATCAAAGACGAGCGATTGATGCGAATGTGCATCGCGTGTGTGATTCAACTGAAAATGTAAATCATACGGTTCTCTAATCGGCAACTTTAACGAGGCCCAAGTTATTTTGTAATGATTAACGTTTTGGAAAATCGTCATTTCACAGTTGCAGAAATGAAAGATCTGAAATTCGGTGAATTATAATAAGGCAAAATGTATTCGTATTCTTAAAACTTAACCACTTCAAAGTCACTGTAAGAACTTGGATAATAATAATTTTTCCCACCAATGTTTCGTTGGGTGAACGTTACTAACTTCAGAACGGTTTTATTAATCTGTATAACGGCCGTCGTTTGAACTTTATCTTAGTTTTCTGGGGTGACGTCAGGGATTGAAACATCTGACTGTTGCAGATCAGCTGATGACGTAATACGTCTCGTCTTAAACTTCAGTTACAAGTTTCCAGGTAGCCAAAGCATTCGCTGATCCTGTTACCTGGCTATTTATAGAACGCCTTTTCTTAGAATCATGTCACGTTACCTTCTCTCCTTTCTTAAACAGCTTCAACTATCTTATAAAATATTCACCATGCAGGTTACTATTCTTATTAACGGCGCGGCATGATAGAAACTGCAGACGCGATTCTGCGATTGAAATTACACGGCCGAATTTAGCCTTGTTCTCGAAATTGGAATTTCCAAAAAAACGGATCCGCGTCCTGTATTTACGAAGCAAACGAGCCATTTTACTCAACTCGTATATTATAATATATGCAGGACATTTACTTCCCACGCGCAATGAAAGTCTTAATATCGTCAAACATATACGTGGAAAGAAATCACCCCAACGATGTATTTCTTTCTCATCTCTTTCCTCTTTTTCATCGACAACGTAGAAAATGTAAAAAGATGCAAAAAAGGAAACAGTCCAGCATTCGGGAACAAGTCGCGTTGTTTTCGGTGTATCTTTGATTCAGTCCCATAAAATTATTCGACTTATCAGTTTTCACCTGCAAGCACTTTCTGCACGGGTTCAATACGCTTCGTGTTCATCTTCTTTACTCCCTTCCTTTTCTTTTTGTCTTTAATAAATCGTTGCAATACAGACGAACAGGGACAGCAAACGTATTCAGTTGGAACCTTATTTTGCACGCTTCTCTGTCCTGATATTATACGATTGAATGAACGACGGTAAAAGATGCTCCGACTGTGCCATAAGTAAGAAATCAACCGCGTGAGCCTGAGATTGTCCGTCCGTCTGCAATTCTCTCAAATTGTACCCAGAATCAGATACGCGGCTCGTTGCAGACAAATAATATCAGGATCCGCTGAACCACCCTCTTACATCTTCAATAATGTCCCTTTATTAGACACATCCTCCCACGCGATTCGTGGTATTGTTACCGAGCAATAAAGCTCTTCCCGGAACACCGCGGTTGTACATGGCTTTCTAGCAAGAAGAAAAAGAAGAGAAAAGGAGAAGAAGGAAGGACGAAAAAATATACGCGGTAAAGGAATGTTATACGTAGAGGTTGAAAGTTTTTTCGAGAAAACAAACGTCCGACATCGACGTTATTTGCTTCAAACATGTACGATCTGGGTGTGATTAATAATTTCAGGACGTATAACAATCTAGACAGGAAGTTTAATAACGTAAATAAATTACGCACCAGAAAACGTTTACTCACGCTGTTTGCGTCCGTGATATACATACGGGGTATGCGTAATTACGAAAGGGGAAAAACGAAAGAATAAAGATTACCATTCCGCGAAACTCCGGAGTGCGTAGGATACTCGTTGATAAGAGCGAGCGCCAGGCCGAAGCGAAACGCCTCTCGGATCCGTGATACGGGACAAGTTTAAGTTCGGATGAATTTTGCGGTCGGTTATGGACGAAGCGAGACGCGTTCCTCGGACAGCGGATGTGGTTGACCACCAGACCTCTCGTCTTCTGCTAGTTCTTCGTTAGGGGAAGTAGTCGAAGTCCAGCTGACCAGCCGTTCGGCGGCGGCAGCCAAATTGAGGTCTACAGTGCTACGGCTTCTACCGAACAATTTATTTCCACACAGCCGACGCGTCTGCGGTCGGGAATAGCTATTTTCGTACCTAGGGCGTAAAATCCCGGTTTACGCCTAATATGATGGAAAAAAAGTTTTCGTACTGTTTTGAAAGCTCGTAGCTCCGTCCTATTCTGAAAATGATAATGCGTACGAATGACCGAGAAGAAGAACCCATATTTAATTTTAAGACATCTCTTGCGTCATGTTTTTCGCAGTGAATCGTTCAATGTGACGAAACTGAAGCCCGACAGCTTGCACGAAGCTCCACCGTGCTTTTCTATTCGCTAATTTAACCTGAAGCCTGCTTCGTCCGTCGATAGCCGGCAGTTCTCGGCGCCATATTGCGTATATTTTATTGTTATCGTCAGACACGCTCCTGCAATATTCGTTCCCAATATCACGGAGGCTTCTTCTCGGCTCTTCTTTTTCGCGATGAGATTTAGACGATCGTTTCTAACGGCTATCACCCGTCGCAACGGTCGAGCCGGACGACGTCGGGAGTTGTGACAACTCGGATTCGTCGGTTGCAGCGTTATTGCGAATCTGCCGTTCACCCGCGGCCCATCTTTCTTTAAAACTCGTTAAAGTCACTATCGGCGATACGGCGTAACGACTTGCGGGAACTGCTGCGGCAAAACGTGCGGCCGGGCCGCTCTCTGCCACTCGTAAAACGGCCCGCCGCGCGCCGATAGCACGGATTCCGTTCAACCGTATCATCCTCGACGCATCTCCTCTACTCGTACTCGCGTGCGGCTTCTTAGGATGATGATAATGATGATGATGATGATGATGAGTGCTTTCGTCGGTCGGTCATTATGCAATACGTTTTCATGATCCCGTCGACGTGCTCAGCCTCGTGTTAATCCGATGTTTCTGCATCGGTTTCATTGCGGCCATGTATCATCGAACGCGTTAATTGATTCGAGTATTCAACGATCGGATTGACGCTAATACTGTAAGATTGATTAAAACTTTCAGAAACTTTATTGTCTATTCTGTCAAAGAATGTCAACGTACACATTTTCAGATTTCAATCGTAAATCGCTTCTTCTCATCGTTTTTTTTTTTTTTTTTATCGTCGTGACATAAAGATATGGTTCGTTATTCGACATTGCAGCCATTCGTGTATAATCGTTAACGCAGAAATTTATAGTCTTGTACTGAAACTTTTATCATTTCGCAGACGGAGACGCGCGATAATATTTTAAAATTGTGTTGTTTCTTAATAAATGACCTAAGCATTCAAAATATCCGACAAACTGAAATATTCGAGGGGACAGAAATTTTTCACAGTCTCATGAATGTGAAAATAAAACGAAGAATCTGTAGAATTAATGCATTATAAAATCGTGTACATTAACTCGTTCTGCGAAATCAGTAAATCGTCTTTCAAATGTCAAGAACTAATCATACTCGGAAAAGATACTTAAGAACGTATTTATGTACTATATACGCAGCACCAATTCATATAATACGCATCAATAACAGATTAATTAGTTGTAACCGAGTTAACGGACGCGAAGCACAAACACCTGCTGGTGTCTGATAAACCTGGCGCAAGATAGCAGAGTTTCTTTTCATCTCTCATTCTTCTTTTGGTTTTCCCGCTAGTTTAAAATTTTTACCCAAATTCAATTTTAATGACGCTATAATATACAAACATAATAATTTTTTCAAATTTACGAAAATGTAGGTAATAGCTATTAATCTGTCGTGCATCGTATTGCTTATACATGTAAGATTTGGAACCTGAAATTTGTTCCGAGAAAATTTGTTTCGCATCCGGCAAGTGAAAATTAGTCGAACGCAACCTAGATCCATACTATGGCTCATTTCCGTGTACAAACTCACAAGTACACGGCTATCAACATTTATTCAATCGACTGTATGTACAATTTGAGATTTGCCTCTTGGAATTGATGAAAGTTTCATTCGCTGGGTGGAAACTCGCATGCAACATAGACTTTGCTCGAAAGTAAGCGCAAAAAAGTGATCGATCGCTAAGTTTCATGCGAATTTGTGCAGGCACACTTTCTACAACGAAATACATGAAATGGTCGCGGTTTACTAACACACATAGTGTCTATGTAAAAACACTGGGATAAGGGAGAAGTTGTTGCAAATTAGGAGAATTTGCAAAGGCTCGTTCGAAAGTTATGAAAACTTGGAAATGCCGGATATACCCGTTGGGTAGAACGACTTGTGAATTTCATTTTAACTTCAAAAGAAGCTCATCCAAACTCTCTTCTTGTTTCAATTTTCTCCTCCGACGAGTAAAACGAATACCAAGAATTAACGTTTACCTATCTTTACCACGAAAAGAGGAGCTGGCTAAGGAGTATCCTTTAAAATTTGACCTTACAACTAGTCACTCTTCCTCTGATCTCCCATGCATTCTTCTTTTTTACAAATTCTCTTCCTGGCGTCCCTTACAAGCGGCGTAAGAAACTAATTTACAGCTTTTTCCCTGACGAGCGGTGCCGAGGCATTGATGAGAAAATTACTGTCCTCGAAGCGGAAGTAAGCATCTATAGTTGACCGAGTCCGCCCTCGCCTGCCTCTCGCCTCGTAAAATAGAGACAGGAGAGCGAATACGTAATGAAATTGATCGGTTTCTCGGTACAATTTAAATAAGTCACGCTCAGCTCGGTTCGCGCGATGAGGAAGAAAGCTAATGGAGGAAATAAAAAAAAAAGGGGGGAAAAAAACAAGGATGAAGGAAAGAAAAGGAGTAAAAAAAAAAAATCCCCTTCCATTCCAGGAAGCAGGAAGCTGTGCGAGGAGCGGTCGACCCGAGGAACACTGCGAACCTCGGCAAAATATCCCCTGCCTCCTGTGAGGTTTGAACTCACGACCCCTGGTTTACGAGACCAGTGCTCTACCACTGAGCTAAAGAGGCTCGCTTGTGAGCTCCAGGAAGTGTGATAACTCACTCTCGTCTCATCCTCGCCCTCGATCGTCCGATGGGAAAACTCGTTTTTACCATACGTATTTAAGGATTGAGGAAAGGTAAAAAGCTGAGGTTTCGCGTCATTTTTTTAAACACGTGTAAACGTTCCGCTGAAACGATTTATACAACCGATTCCGAGTAACCTGCGCGGGTCCCTCGAGTTTTTAACTGTTAGTAACGAGTTCCGCAGACTTTGTGACATTTGAATAATTACACGCTTGCAATTAACCAGCGGTGTAAATACTTGTGCGTAAAATAAGGATCCACCTAACGTCTTTCGGCTTGTTTATCAGATGTTTTCTTTTTTTCTCTTAAATATATGCATAAAGTAAGCAACTGTCAACCGGCGAGATTGTTCTTTAAATTTGTCGAGATGAGGAAATATCTTTTATTTATCGCTGCGTACGTATTCTTGATACCGAGCTACTTCTGGGAAATCGCGATAATTTAATTGGAGGTTTATTGCTGGTCTTGTGTTCGCTGGTAACAAGTTTTAATTTTATCGACTTACAATGACGTACATTTTATAACCACGTGTAGGAATAATTTCCCTCTTACTTGCCGTCTTTCTTCCTTGTCCAGGGTTAAGATTAGCACTTTATCAGAAGCCAGAAACCAGAAAAATAATATGACTTATCCGGGTATGCAATTATCGCTATTAATAGTTATGCGTATGAAATTGGCCTTATTTCTTGTTTACTTTCGATTACATTCAAAGTTGTTCGATATCGTTTTACGATATACGAACGGTCTGTTTGTCTTTAATTTTCGGTTATCCCAAGGGGAAGGTATTGAAAACGATTCAAATTACCGACACAAAAATACCCAACGTTTTCACTACACTAAGCAGAGAGATGTAATTTGACGTGAGTAAAAAATTAGCCGAGCCATATAATACAAAGTCTAGCAATTAGTATAATGCAAGGTTTTGCTATCGTCGACCTACTTTTTTCCTGAGAAAATTCACTGAAATAAAACAGCCATCTATGGGTTGTCAGATAACCTAATAATAATAACGTAAATATCGTTATAAATCGACGCCACGTTGATTTGAATGTAGTCCATTGACAAGTTAAAATATGTGCAAATTATTCCGTCGCAACGGACAGCAAAACTGTTCTTTTGTTTATCTTACTAATTTGCTTCCTTCGCACAAGATCAATATGAAATGATTTGATGTATTCGAAATGACTGCGTGTATGTTCTTAATTATTGAACTGACTCTGTGAAAATAGTTAAAAATACTTTTTATTCGCGGCATAATTATTGCATTTTATTACAATATTATAATATCAATATTTGTTTCGATTAAATTTGATAAAATATGTGAAAACGTTAATATTTGAGCCGTTTTTAATGAAAGACCTCAAACACGGCGCTACAGGTTGCAGAAATTGGCGGTTAATAAATTGACCGCAGATAATGTCGGGTCTCGTTTCGAGCGTTGATAAAGCTTCGCAAATAAAATTGGCAAAAAATAGCGTATAATGTGGATCGCATAAAAATAATTGGACGACGAGTACGTGGGCTACACATTTTACAAGCATAGGTTAGCCACAACCTAGCTGCGCAAGCGACGTTCTGCGTTCTCCCGAGTTATTTCACCGGGTTCCGCGAATCCTGGCCATTATTTTTTTTTACCCCTCGTGAGATTTCAATTACCGTTGAGAAGCTGGAGAAGCAGAAGCCCTCCAAACAAGGTGGAATTTCCGGAACGCGTCGTACCAAGAATTTGGAAGTTAAAATCTCATTTCGAGACTCAAGTCGTAACGTCATTAACTTCTTCTTATTTTGCTGCTTCTTCGTCTCATTCTTCTTCTTCTTCCTCTTTTTACTCCGTGCGTCTTTGGTTTTTCTTTTTTTTTTTTTTTAATTCTTTTTATTGCTGTTGTTTTTCTCTCTAAATTTTCTCCTCTACTTCGTACTTAATCTCCGCCTCTTTCAACAGACACCCGATCTGATCTTCTCGCGCGTCGATTTACCTTTCTCTGGTTGTTGCCACCCGATACGGTACCCGTATTGATTACAGAGAGAACAATCGCGGTACGTGTAAGACAGGAAATTACCTGAGATTTTGCCATCGCGTTAAAATGACTGGGGATATTTGACCTGAAGACGTATAATCATCGGGGGGGGGGGCAACAACTAGAAATATTAATATCGAAATTTAAGTAACAATTCTACTTTTTTCCTCAGCTGATTTGTAATGAGAATTTTTAAATAAAATTACGTTACAATTTTTTTCTATCCGCATGTCCATCGTATCACTCTTCATCCACCGCACTTGATACCGTTTATCAATTAACGAACTGTAACAGGATTTCCATGTAAGTATCTAATTTCCCCTAAACGAAAAAAGGTTCTCGAGATTTACCGATATCACAGATTTTTTTGTCCAATTTGAAAGTGACAGTAAGATTGGCAGCGTGAATTTCATATTTGCTACGAATCTCACGACTGATGTGACGTAATACCTACAGATAATATAATTATAATGTCTATCTACGAAACAAATGCAGAAAAATTTTTATTTATTTTTTTCTCTTCAACCAGGTTCAATGAAACATTCCAGTCTTATCGACACGATGCATTGTAAACGAATATCTCTACCATATCTACACCTGTGTCAACGGCTTTATTGAATTCGAAATATTATCGTTTCTCAAGGTGAACGGTCTTACTGGTGGAAAATTTTTCACGCAAATATATGTACGATGACCTTACGCAAGTGCAAATATGGAGGCAAAGATAAAGGTGTTTGCTTGAACACTGACGTACGCGGACCTGTATGTGTATATGAATATAATTTTTTATCGTTATCTGGATTATTTTTGTTATTATTTTATACCCGCTCGTTCTCTGGAAACAATTATATCGGAGTCGGGGAATGATTATTTATACATTATACTTTAACGTATATATCACGCGCAGGCAAACTGTTAATTGCGTGTAATCTTACCGACTGGGCAATTTCTGTCGTCGCTGTATAAAATTAACAAACTTTCCTGGGAATAGTGATAAGTGTATTTAAACACGCCACACATGCGCACCGCGGAGTACATTAAATTTTAAACGTACGATACAGATACGTCCATCATTTCGCAAAATATTCTGCGACGTGTAACGCATGTTCACACGTAACGTCTTTGTAAATATAGTTTCTGGTGTTAATATCGATCAAGGTGACCCGGAGCCCGATGATCTATCCACTGCAGAAAGCGACAGACGTCGACTCTATTTGTCTTAAAATATTCACAGGTTGAACGTGACGGTATTATTATTGCAGACCTATAGCTGTCTGCAAAATGGGCAAGCCTTGGGGCAATTTTACATCCAACAATGAAAATTCCGTCATTTTTCACGCGACAATCGACGAAATATTTCTGGTGCTTGATTAGCTTCGTTATCTTATTCGTATACCGATTGTGAGATGGCTATAACGCTCTGTCAGTTTCAATGAGAGACTCGGATAATATGCCCTATTACGTGTACGCAAGTAGACATATGGATTATCTAAATAGCTGCAGGTAAACGGCAAATAAAAATGTACGATCGTTTGAAGGATACAATCGACCGGTACACTCGTTAAGGAGATGCATAAGAATTTGCTATTGCGATATGGTAGGATTCATGCCTTTTTTTTTTGTCTGCTTTAAGGAAAATATGTTGGAGCGTTTTAGTTCAGAATTGCGTGTAAAATGAGACTGTATAGCCTTTTTTCGCGGTTGCGATACGTGGACTTAGATATTTGGATATAAATACGTCAACGTCGAAATCGACCAGAGCACCCCCTTAAATAATTCGCGGTAGAAGAAAGGAGGAGAATCTTTTACCGAAGTTGTTTTTATCGAAGACTATTCGATCAAGTGAGCAAATGAAGCGCCAGAGGAAAATAGACGGAGAAAAAACGTTTGAAAACAAATACCGCGAAACTTTCTACGAGCGTGTAATATCAACACAGGGTTAATAGCGTTGCTTTGTCGCGTGATCCATCTTAATTTTCAACCCTTGGAACTCATTGTTCGCACGATAGTAATCGATAACAAACGACGTTGATATCGAAGGGAAACAAATAGTCGTACGTACGACTTGAGTTTTCCTTAATATATGTATCTTGGAAACGTGCACGTGAAACGAATTGATAAACGAACAGAATTCGACAGAGTGAATTACACTTCGACTTTCATTCTTATATGGATATGTAGGCGTATACGTGACGAGACGCGCGCTTTTATCCTGCAGTTTAAAAGGTGCGATATTTGACGAAAAGCTACAGAAAAGGGAATTTGTAACTATAACTATTCGGAGATGTTCATTTTTTCGTCTCGTAAAATTCAACGTTATTCTTTACATCCCCAGCTAGCGCTATCGAGGCTACAAATCTGACCCAGATTTTGCGAACTGACTCTATTTTCACGTTTCCGCGTATTGAAGGAGGAGGGTCCGCATTTGCAACTCCGGTTTGCCCGACGTAATCACGTCATTACATACAGCCGAGTTTATTTGGATGTAGGATCTCCTCTCCGCGTGCAGATCTTGGCAAGCCTTCAAGATATAGGTAAGCAATATACGATGCGGTAGAACGAGTACCTTTTCCGATATCGGAAATCGCAATATACGCTCAAGTACAGGCAAGTCGGTGTGTGCGTGCAACAATGCGAAACGTGTTTGTTACAGAGACGTAGGCACGCGTGCAGCGGACTATTGAAGTCACGGAATTGGGTTCGAGAATCCGCGGAAGACTTTTGCGCATCGGAAAGAGCTGTGGGTACGGCTTTAGATTTCCTCGAAGTGTTTACTAGACCATTATGATCAGATCCGCGCGCATAGGTTTCTCAGAAGTTAATATACTGCGATGTAGGTACGTATGTTGGTTAAATTACTTGACGGAGAAAATTAGACGCATGCTTATATTGTTCACGCTTCTACGCAACCGTGGTTCGATCGTCATACGCAGGTATACCTCGATATCAAAGAGATGAGATACCGTCTTTTTTATTATAAATTTAAAGAATTTTTTAATTTATAGCCAAAATTTGTCTCAATAATATAGAATTGTATACGGATTATTCATTTTGCCGTAGTATGTTTGTATATTTTGTCTCTTTGTACCAAGTGGATACGAAAAATTGAAAATTAGAAATTCGAACTAGAAAAAGATAAAAAAAAAAATTATTCGTGTAATTATATACATATACATATATCCCTGAATCCTAGATCGCGATTAGGTCTGTGAAATTAAGATCGACAATTTCGCAACCGATTACTACGATATTCGAAACTGATCGGTATCAGAACGCTTAAACGACCGATAAAACACTCTCCAGCATAAGTGTTACTCTGTTCGGTTACAAACAATGCCTGCTATTTTCAGGTCTTGGCACGGTGCGCAAAATTATATATTCTGGCTGTGTGTATTTCGCATCGACTAAGCGTTTGAAAAATTTACAAATTTCTACCACCCAAGCTCAGTGACTGAACCTAGGTTCGTCCACCTTGCTGTCAAACGTTATTATATCAGCTTACGAATTATTTCTAACCAGTAGAAAATGGATGAAATTCTGTAATGAATTATTTTTTTTTTTCAATCAGGGTAATTTGATAAAAGATGTGACAGTGTCATGAAGTATGTTTGTGTCGTGGAAATTAATTAGTAGTTATGCTTGATCGTTTCAAAGTGAAGAGAGATCAATTATACGTGTACTGTTAAGATCAAAAGCGATTGCCGGAAGTAATTGAATGAATTACTGAAATATTACACTTTATTCATTATCAGATTGAAAAATATTTGCAACGTATCTGATTATAACAAATACTTGTAAAACTAAGAATTTACCGACTGCCTTAATAAAGAGTTCAAAGAATATTAAAACAATGCTGTTGTCAGTAATCAGCTTTAAATTTTTTCAAAAAATGGGGGTCAATAATGATAAGGAGTGAGAAAATCCCAATTTTCACTTTACGTTATTTATGGAAGTCCCCATTAGGTTATACAAACCGAATGTAGATCCAATAAAAGTTCCCGGTTAACAAGATTTCCAATAAAATATCTACGCATATAACATATCAATAATAATATAACATTCTCGCAAAAGTCAGCGATATAATTGAGCTCTGTACATCGTAACCTCTGATCGCCAGTAAAAAAAAAAGTGTCTGAATGGGCACACGGGAAGCTTAAACTCGCACACGCATTTACACGTACGCATACTTGCCGTTTAAATATTCAACACTTTTAGAGGAATTTGCGAACGTTGCAGAACGCAAGAATATTGCGAAGAATTTTTTTCAACAGAACTTTATTTCCCACAGATACTTATCTCAGGGTCTAGACTCAACCGCGGGATTGACGAGCAAGCATATCCTCGTTAATTCCGATCGGTCCCATGTGTATAATTATGCACCGAAATTATTTTTACGAACCTGCGTTATAGCCAACTCGAATAATCTCTACATCTCAAATTAATTTCCCCGAATTTCAACTGCCAATGTAGTAAACCGTTTTTACATTATACGGTACGATTGAATTTGCAATCTTAAAGTCGAAGAATGTGTAATTTGGAGAAAAAATACACAAAAGAATAAATATATATATAACATGCACGTACACCACTGCTTGCAAAATTTAAGATCGTTTGACGTGATCAAGCTCAGCTGCAGCAAACAAATTTTACACAGTCCCGTGAAGGATTCTGGCACCCGACGTGCTACTTGGAATTTGAATTTTTTTCTTTTATTTAATGTTACTTTATTTTTCTTTGTAGCACATGGATACATCACAAATAATTACAACTAAGCGTGTACCAAGAATAAAATGTTCGTAGACACCTAACGCGCAGTTATAATTTGTAAGCTACACGGCTCATCAATCATAATTTTTTTAAATCAACGTACAGTAAATACGTTCATGCTAGGTCAGTGTACCTATACAGTAATCTTTGCTGTTCATATTCTTTCGGTAATCAAATTTGACGTCGATAATTCTTTGTTTTTTTTTTCTTTCACCTGCACCTTAATCGCAGGCAAGTTATTACTCCAGGTATAACATACTTCCGCCAATTATGCACACAACGATACGTATGAACGACTCCAATCACCGGAAACTGCGGTTTCGTTACCCCAGCTTTTGCATAATTGTAATTAATTCCGCGTGGATTTGCATAGGCGGAAAATTAACCATTAGCTTGTTTTGAAACAGTATACATAATAATCCTATACACACATCAGTTGTTTATGACGTGATAATCCATTTAGGACTTAACAGCACTGGAACAATGATCAATAATTATGAGCCTATCTCGAGTTGTAGAAGCGTAGATCTTTGTCGATAATTAATGAAAGATGATAAACCGATTTGATATACTAATAGGTAGAAATAAAGATGTTATCTGCTCGTAAGCGAGAATGTGCGAAAAATTTCCCGCTAAATTACGCGGAATTTATACGCGTTGCCGGAAGTGTGATAATTCTCAGCTACGGTTTTCTCCACCCGGTAAACAGAGATCAACCGCAATTTGTTGTCCTGCGAATTAAAATAAAAAAAATGTTATCGACGCGGTTTATTGCTTTTTTTTTCTCTTTTAGACCGGTAATAACGTGGATGATAATTAGTATATTCGCGAATTGTTTTTTGTTTCCGGGAGATATTGTAGAATAAAATGCGTGCTGATTGTCAATTCAAAGATCAGTTCCCAAGATCCGATCGCGTTTAATATTTCATACGTTATTCCGTGGGTGAAACAGGATTTAGCATCAGCAGAATTACGTTTGCGGAATAG
The DNA here is from genome assembly GCF_021155785.1 of Neodiprion fabricii. Lineage (NCBI taxonomy): Eukaryota > Metazoa > Arthropoda > Insecta > Hymenoptera > Diprionidae > Neodiprion > Neodiprion fabricii. Next base: position 35,645,243 of record NC_060240.1, read on the forward strand.
CCAGGCGTATGACAGAGAATTGCGGAAAAATAAAACTGGCATTAAGTAATATGCGCACTGCAGGAATGCGGCACTGCATGCGTAGAGCAGTTTGATCGAAAACGTGGAAGCGACCTTGGATCGCGGTTTGCGATATGAAATTGTGCGATTCGAGGAAATCCGCGAGTATCGCAGTAACGGGCAACGCTTTCGAACAAGATTGCGCTGTTATTCTTAGAGAAAGTTCCGTTTCCGAATTTAGAGATGTCCGACCTTTTTATAGCATTTACAACGAGCCGTGTATCAAGGCCGACATGCGAATACCGCATACACAAATTTGTAAGGACGATCGGCTACGTAATTTACATAAAAATGTAAAGATTCTCCGAAATCATTCTGGTATGTGTCCTTGCCTGGACAATTTTTCAACGGGAGTATAAAAAGTATACCTACAATATTTACATGCAAAATTGATGAAATAAAAACGTAATGAGACAAAGCTTTAAATATATTGTCGCCAACTAAAGCTGATCCGATTATATGCGACTGTAAAAGTTCCTGCGACGGAGGAGAAAATGTTAAAACACTGAAATTCAATTATAAACACCTCGTTACTACAGATCGTCTGGGTCAAATTGTGATTAAGAATAATGTATTTCTTGTTTAATCAAAAGTTTAATATTGGTAATTTACAAAGAATTCAGTCATTCGGTAATTCAAAAGATTGTAGAATAACGTGATACAATTCTGACGTTCTTGGCAACAAGTTTTTTGCGACTGAAATTCAGCGTCGAAGCGTTTCTTTCTGGATCACAGAAGAATCTCGTAAAATCAGACTCAACTCGATCAATTTCGGTTGTCCCGTTTAACTTTTGTTTTCTTATCTTTTTGATTCGACCCGGCTATACGTACCATAAATCCTTAACCCTTTCAATCACGCAATTCAGGTACCTCGGAATGCAAAAAAATTCAGGATTTTGCATGAAATATAATGAAAAAATGCCAAAAAAAGGCTGCCACTACAGTGGCTTCTGTAACTGAAAGGGTTAAAGCGCACTCATGCGACTGAGGATTGTGCACGTATACGTATACAAATACATGTATGAGAAGACCGTCGTTTCTGCCTCTGCGATCCTGTGACCGTCTAGACTGTACGATAATAAATAAAAACAAATACTAAGAAATCCGATCGACGGTTGCGGCGCAGTATATTTTTTGCGCAAATAGGTATACCTATTAGGGTGTGTAAATATGCGGCGTTACAGAGGAGGCGTCGTTTGGCAAAAGGCAAAAGTTGAAAGAGAAAAAACCAAAAAAACACGAACGCGTTGTGCAGACCTACGCAATTGTAATGGCAAAATCGTTGGCGCCACTTGTACATATTTTTAGCAACACCTGTCTCAGTTTTCCACCAACGGCTAAATATGTCGTCAAGCCTGTTCGTAAACATCCCGACGCGTTTCATCGTCGACGTCACGGAGCAACGGATAAAAGGAACGGGGGAGCCAAAGTGAAAATAGCGTTTTGACGGCCAGTGATGCTCGCGTGACGTCAAGAAGTCACGTAGATACGCCGGATAGGCAATTCGTGGAATATTTAAAACTGTTTTGCACCGCTGTTTTCAATTTTCATTATTTCCATTTCTCATACTCCTCTTCTCCTTCGTATTAATCTTCTTTTTCGTCAATTTCGCTGCAGTGACGCCATCGCGCGTCATCGATATAACATTAATAATAATAATAACAATATATTATTATTATTTATTATTATTATTTCTCAAGAAGCAGAGACACTTTAGCGTCGCTCGTCGTCCATACCAGAACACCGCTTTACTCATCTCGAAGGAACGCGAGCGTCTGGCAGCCTCGGTCTTTGTTCGACGTTTGAAAATCGTACTCGAAGAATTGTTTTCAGGCTGTTTTCATCCGACAGCTAACATCAACTTCTCCGAAGCCGCATAATTCAACTTTCGGATTATGGGCAACCTTACGAGCTCAGCTCGCCCACGATCAACCTCCGTGAATCATTTCTCGAAATAAACTTTCCACCTTCCTAAAATAGCATTCGACGATCAACGCTACACGAAACCCGTGACTTCTTATGTGCTAATCTAGTTCCGAGTCTTGCTCAGTGGGTCACGTGTACATGCGACGTATTATGTACACGTGCGTACGTGTGTGTGCTTCGCAGAGTTCTTCCGCAAGATTGTAACCGTGGTATAATATCGAGCTATTTATAGCCGTTGAATGTAAGAAGAGTAAAATAAAAATCTTGATTAATGCGTGTCACACACACAGCAAGTATAATACTTACCAGTTTTTGTCGGCTTGCGCCTGGTACAGTAACTCGATAAAATTTTTGCAAAATTCTCAAGGTCTTCGGTCCTTGTGCGAACAGCTTTTTGTACACCAGATGCAGCGACGAGTAGTATTTGGGAATGCCCAGAAGCAATCAACCTCGGGTGAAATAATCCAACAGGAACTTTCTGCTACGTTCGTTCGTTCGTTCGTTCGTTTAGCAAAATATCGCACAGCGAAAGTGTTTCACGACACACCAAATACGGTGCGACCATTATACGCGTGTAACACTTGCAGCGAGGTGAACAACTTCTCGGAGCTTTGTGCCCCGTTAGTTACTCGAAACTCGAGAGTTTCGTTACTTTTACCGCGATACGCGATGGTATCAAAACAATTTTGCGCTATTCCGCGAATTGTTCTTCTTTCTAATAAATCGATTCCGTCGTTGATTAATATCTTTGAAAAATACCGAGCAAGCGGTTGTTCGCGAAATTGAACGTCGACGGAATCGTGGAAAAGCTCGTCTTACATTGCTTACGAAATTTTGAAAAGCCCGGCGCGTCACTTCTGAAGTTAGAAAACCGTTATTTGGAACGAACCGAAAATACGGACGTGAAGTTTGCGGAACGAATTCCGCATTTAAGAATGGAACGTCGAAAGAATAACGTCGAAAAATACGTTGGCGTTTATTCGGAAGTTTGATCGATCATTCGGTAATCAAGTTTCGTTGTCCCCGTTATTTGCGTTCTTCGCTGATTGTGTCATGCCTGCCTTTCATTCCCTTCCGCTGAATTCCGAGACCATTCATTCTCGCTAACGTGCAACTAGTTGGGCAAATTGTGCAATTTTCCAGAACACGCAACGCGCTCACGAATGCTTCCTGCATTATACGCGCACATTGCCCATATGCAAAGGTATGCCTAGGTAGGTACGTACATAAATACACGCCTGTCCGTATTGTTTGCATACCTGAGCGAGCGAAGAGCGCGGAAATGTCAGCTCCGGTTCAGATCGGATGTCAGACTGAACTGAAATTCCGTTCCGCCGAGATCAAAACCGACGGATTTTCACACGGGTTGTTCGCAGCTCTGTTTCTCGCTTATTTACGTTATCTGTACCCCGCACGGTTGGAGTATTGAAATTCAAAGAACTCGGCAAGGGATTCTCTTCACGATTTTAATGGGGTATTCGATCTCCTACACCGAAACCCTGATTTATACTTTCTTCAAGAAGAAATATCTTTTCCCGGTCAAAGAAAAAAGGCACTTATTGACTCTGCGCCGCAGATGTTCCACGGGTCGCTTTATCTCCTCAGGAATGCGACATCTTGGAGTATTTCTGCCGAAGTTGGCGCGATAAGCGGATTAAAGTGTTACCTTCGGAACGAGTGCGAAGCATCTTGACAAAATTCATGAAAAATTATCAGATCTTGGTATCACAACAACGCAAGACAACGGACACGAGAATTGGAACAAACTAGAACTACCCTGGCGCCGAGTAGGCGCGGTATCTACGTTATTTGGTTTAACGGTTACGAGACTGTGACATCGTTTCAGGAAATGACGATAAGTCATAATTGAATTCCGACAAATATGTCCAGAACCATTTCGCGGTAAAGGTTGCACATCCAGTCGGGGTTGGATATAAGTTGAAAATTTTCTGCATTAGTCACTCCGATTGTACACACGGTATCCGAACCGTAGGAACGTGACGTACGCAAAACGTGTGTGAGATACCTGCGGGTATGGTATTGGTACGTATACCGTAACCCGAATGTGATCATCGACGTCGAGAGATTAGTCATTGTTGCGGTGCACAGAAAGCACCCACAGGCCGTGTTAACGACGATAATAATATACTCGAGATTTTCAGCCGGCTTAGTTACATTCTGTATTATTATGCAGTGGTAAAACATAACCGATAAGACCGTGACGTGTGTTGCGGATAAAAACCGAGCACTCCGCGGTGCCGCGCATTTGCCATATCCGTGTCGAGTGTTACTACTGCAGCTACGTGTTACTCGCAATTACGGTCATCGATGACGATGGTGTTTGAAGATGGGGAAGGAACTTTGAAGGAAAGAACGATAGTCGAACGAACGATAAACGCGGGCTTTGCACCGTGCGTTGAGTGACGATTAAATACCTAATAAATCTCGTTAAACTTTCGTTTTTAACAGTCTCTAATTTCATTCGCGAGGATAAAAATTCACGCGTCCTCTTATGGTATGAATTAAAGAATCCCTGTACTGATTTGTAAAACTTACACCCCGTTTCAGTGAAAATTTAACCAACGACTGTCCGTCGACTGAAACTTTTTATATTCGTACCCGCGAGCTATAATCAGAAACTCTTGAGAGGATACAGTAAACGACTTTAGGACTTTTGCAGTTGTGTGTGCCGTAGTGCGGACTTCAACGAGTATAAGAAGTATACAATTCGAGCCTGATTTATATTTAGTAAGGCATGTTAAATTATAAATAGAGGATATTTTATACGTACTTCTTTATTTTACGGTTTTAATGTCGTGGATGTGCGAGTTAAACAACCACAAAATGATCGATTTATCGATCGAGTTGTCGTTCACCGACTTTCGCTTTAAATTGAAACAGGGTTTTACTCAATTTTTATAAAACCTTGTACAAAGATATGGAATATACTTTCACAGTTATACAGTTTAAGCTAATGTTGAGTCACTTTTTTACAGTTTTTTTTTAAAGCCAATGTTCCGTTTATTGTGGTTTAAAGAATTCTGCTTTCAAACGATTCGCGTCAGCCAGACGCGTCATAAGATTGGCAAACACGACTCGAAAAGGACACGATGTAATTTCACTGCGATATCCTGAACGGTTCTTGAAACGGAAGTTGCGGAGGTACGAGAATAGTATTTCTGGAATATGATGTTCGAAGATAAAATTGCAAATTAGTCACTGGTACACTTTAGCGATTCAAACCTCACGTAATACCAGTAGCTATATACGAATGTATTGTATATCCAGATGTTTCTCTTCCTCAATTTCACCCCCTTTTTCGTACCCTTTTCAGGGATGTAACAACTTAGTACAGTCGGAGTGTCAGGTTTTTTTAGGATTGCAGGTAGATCACTGCTGTGAGAATGTGATGCGTCCGAGGGAGACGATGATGGTTATTTTCAAGCTGAGGAAAAGGTAATTATATTCTGTTATTCCAAACAGGAGCCCCTCCCTGCCGACAAAGCGATAGAGATTATCGCGTTATTCTCAGTAAAGGAGACAAAAAGGACGAGGATAGCGGACCGCTGGTCAGGTCTCGTAAATGTAACGAGTATCACGATTCCCTGTAGGCCTGCCTTGGGCCCCGCAACGCTGAACTCTTCTTCGAGGAACTTATCGGACGGAGGTATCACGATGATGGAGGTAGGCACGATACACGGGCCCAACCCTACGCCACGTCAGTTTTTAACATGCATATACATGACGAGCACCTATCCGTCCTGCAGCTCTGGGTATTCATACCTCGGCGGTTTCCTCGTCACATTCTTATTTTATTTTAAGGAAATCGATGATTAAATCGTTTCTTAAAATACAAACGATTCCCTTTAAAAACCCTCTCGCTTTCAGAATATACCACATACTGCAGTATAACTATATTTCGATATTATACACGGAAACATACATTTTTAGAAGCGGAACTTCCTACACCGTGTAATATGCATATTACAATAATTAACCGACAAGTACGCCAGCTCATTTCTTTTTCTCGTTATTACGATATTGCTGTAATTGATTTGAATATTTTTAATATTTTTATTTATATATATACCTATATATTTAATCGAATCTCGGAAGTTTCTTCGTTACAATACCGATATTAATCACGCAGTGTTTGTTCATTTTCCCTATTTCTCGAAGCGTGACTCAGTCTAGTACTGTCAAGTCGCCTTGGAGCGTTCGAAGGCTATGTTTAAAATACCAGCCTATAACCGACGCATCGAGCCCGGAGGAATGCTAAAATTGATCCACGTAGGTATTCCTAGAACGGTGTGTAACATGCAGCGCGCGAGACTGCGTCGCGTCTTAGGCCGTCTCACCACCCTCTGCATGCTCAGGATTTTCGAGGCTTCGATTTCGGCTCCAAGACTCATCGTCGGGCGACGAGGGTCGGAGGGTGCACTCCGAGAACCCGATGCATCTTCGAGGCGGGAAGTAGTATAACTGGTTGCAGCATGCGTTTGCACCCCGCGGGCTTTCCGGGAATAAATAACGATTCTGATGCGGGAACGTGTTATTACAAATGATAAATGCCAAAGCCCCGTCCTCCTCGCCTGAGCGATAATGTTCTTCGGCGAAACCACGATGACCTCTGAGAGGAGGGCAGACGTTTGACAGATTTTATATTCGACGTACGTTACGATGATTAACAACGTATTCGTGCGGCATCGGTGTAATGTAGTCGAGATTGATTTCTCGGATACATTGTACACGATGTGAGTATGAGGCACGAGTTATACGTTACATATATGAGTTCGTGGTAGCTGCTCAATGCGAGTTAGTTTCTCACTGTCGCACGAGCGTTGGTTGGGTTGGAAAATCAAAGGAATACATTACGATTGGAATTTAGGTAAAGTGTTACCGAGAAGATATCCGACCGGAAGGTGGCAAATTGTTTACGAAGAAAATTTGCCGCGTAAACAAGGAGGAATGTTCGCGGAGAATAAAAGTAATCGTGTACAACTGGCCGCTTTCAACGTGTCTTCGTAACGAAAAACAACCTTGACGTAAGCCACGTTTCATGGAAAGTATAGGATTATGGTGAAAATTACTCGTTTCTCTTTTCCATACAGTTGGTATATCTTATTACGTATATCGAGGTTTTATAAACAAAGTCACAATGCTTGGACGGACTAGTTTCTTAACTTATATCCCTATAAATATACATACAACATGTATATAATATACGAACACACATACTCACGGGTAATGTAAAGTAATTTCGTATTTTCACGTGCCGCATCGGTATTTTCCTCTGAAATGTCGCATTATATCCGACGATAAACGCGTGATGTGATAAGATGTAAAGCGCAAAATAAGATATTTAACGCAGGGACTGATTTACTTTAGAGAGAAAAAGAATCGTGGCAGCACTTTGCAGATAATTATGCAGGTAACTGACGTGCGTCAGTTTAATTGGAGTTGGACGTTCGATTCTTTAGAAGTTTATCCTGTTGTCTTTACCCCACTTTCGCATAACTCGCGATATCTGTTCTACCTGTGAGTTATTCGTGTTTCTTAGCAGCTGAATTACGTCCGGCAACAGTTCTCTGCACACGAGAATAAATAACTGTTATAGACACGCATATTCATACGATGCCGTTGTTTGAATCAGAGTCATTGTAATCTGTCACTTTGTAGATTAGATCATTTGTACAACGTTTTATATGCTAATTCGTCCTTCCACATAAAAATTACTACGATACATCAAATTTTCTCTTTCACACTTGAATCTCTTGATCACACACTGGCTATGATTAGTAAATTGTAAAACTATACAGAATCATTGGGAAATGCAATTCTGTCATCTTGAATTTTTGACAATGATCTTGAAAAACGTCAGCGATGTAAAATCGATTTAGGTGAAACTTTTTTTCGTACTAAGTACAACTTTCGAAGTACAGGAAAGTAATGTTAGAGATTAAGGATTACCGCGTCAAGGATAATATTTCCGTCAAATTATGAATTCTTGGGAACATTTTGAGTGTTATTGTTTCCGATTATTGCTAAATTTTAGATTGCAAACAAGATTCTCGGAATTTTTCTAGATAGTGACGAACCTAATGACGGTTTCTCAAGAACACTATTCTTCAATTACCACAGTTCTTCCTCCTTTGCCTTCTTCCTATGACTGATTATTTTTTTTCTTAATGTACTTACTTTGGCTGTTTTCCTGCCACAATGTACTGAAAGGTCCCGCAGCATGCCCCTCTTTTGCCTTCCCAGTGCTCAGGGCTTGGATCCATTCTCTCCAGCATATCGAATGCTTTAGCTGCATGCCAAAACTCTCCCACTTTGTAGCAGGTATTTGCAATTAATAGCAAAAGGTTGAAAGATTCATTCGATGTTTCCATTTTCAGGTAGAGCTCCCAGGCTAACTGAGCTTTTTTGTTCATTATGTCTGAATATACATAACATGATATTATTGTTCAATATTATTGACAGAGAGTTTAGTTTCGAAATTGAGGCGATGTGATTAGCCTTGATTATACGGATACAGAGCAGTACAATGATTTTCTGGGTAGTTAATTAAAGTGATAATGATTTCCCGAAACCAGTCATTAATACAAGAATTTCATTAGCAAAGGCTTCGTATGTCACAAATATATATATTGTGTGACAGCAAATATAAGGCTGGATTTTACAGAGAGCAAAATGCGGCCGCGGTATTTTGCTACCTAGTTCTAGACCAATAGGAATGCCAATGATGTGCCCTGAGCAAGCTAAGACCGTATCATCTATTTTATTGGCATTCCTATTGGTTTAGAACTAGGCAGCAAAATATTGCGGCATCATTTTGCTGCCCATGAAAATTCCATGACAATATAGACTAACAGTTTCTTCAGAGATAGCTTTACCGTTCCTTCTAGTTGTGTACACTTATCTGCCGTAAATATAGTTCGACATGAATGTTTTCGAAGATGGCGTTAATGATCATGCCTTGGTATTTAAAGGTGACAAAACACATCTGAAGAAGATACAACATTTGTTTCCAAGAAAGGAATACTTACAACAGTAGGAAAGTAAGCTGATGTAGACGTAGTCATTCTTGTATCTCTCGTTCCGAATCATGAGAAAGGCATCTTCAGCCTCCTTGAAATACCCAGCAGCTGTTTTAGCTTGGCCATAGTTGAAATTGAATACATCTTCATTGAAGTAGTAGCTCTTTATCGAGTGCAGATATACTAAAACTTCTTCGAATTGCCTGAACAGAAAGAAACACGAAGCCATGCACTGACGACCTGGAATTGTGTCACATTCTGACACTGATGATCCGACTAGTTGAAAATACTGCTGGGCTGTCTTTATGTTCTCCCTCTAAAAATATTTCACCCTCAGTTTGACGGTAAATTGAAGGTGAAGAAAACTAAAAATAAATCAAGAAAATAAAAAACTCACAACCAGCGAAGAAATAAAAATGCAATCGTTAAATAAATAAATAGCACATTTATACGTAACAAATAAAAAATGATATTTTCTAAATATCTTATCGACAGGTTAGATAACGTGCCGAAACTTACAGAGCCTGTTTCTTGACCAATGGCAGCATTGACTACTCCCTTCAGTATATATTCCTGGGGAACGGCTGGTTCAAGGTCTTTAATAAGTTCAAAAGCTTCTCTCACTTCGTTTTGTTTCAAGTAATAAATGACGAGATTTAATCTAGCTTCTGGTATCACATCTACCAAGCTAGGTAATACTTGAAGAGCACCTTCGCCACCTCTGAATACCTGAAACGATGCAGAAATGAGATAATTAAGAAGTAGAATTTTTGAAAATTTTACTCTTTCACTTTCATTAAATACGTACTACTATATTATGTCGTATTAGATCATGCCCAAAGCTGAACGAGCTTGATGTTTGTTCCATAAGTTGTTTCATCTCCGCCTGAGCAGCACTGCCATTGTACAATCTGAAATGATTGCAAGCTTTCAGGTTGATGGCAATTGCGCTGTCTGGATGCTTTTGCAAATAAACTTGAAGAACTTCTTGAGCGACGTCGTAATAGTCCAGCTTGTAGTAGCACAGAGCTACATAGACGTTTAAAGCTAAGTAGTCCCTAATGAAAACATCAGTAAAAACACATTAGTCATTTCATTTTGCAAAGCTATTGATTTTTGAGATTTGCAAGGAAATCAAAGGTTCAAATGCGAGACGTAAGGATAGTGGGAATATGGATAGGATACCTGGTATTCTTTAGGAGTTCAGCTATCAAGTATACTTCGGAATCTTTGCCACTTATCGAGGATTTGTTTTTTAAATTAATTGGTTTGCTAGAATAAATAAGTGACTCGTTTCTATTAACCTAATTTTAAAAGCACTCTGGCGATGCTTGATTAGTGAAGTACGCTTCTTTGCTAATTGTAAGCTTCAGTTTTTAATTGTGTGATGTGAATATTTTCGTTATTTGAAAACGAACCTGTTTTCCAGTAATATTTTCTTGTATATATCAATAGCCTCCTGATAGTGAGCCCTGAGATAATGAATAGAAGCGAGACACAGTTGATCCTCAATAACATCCTCCAGCATTTGGTGGTAATCCATGAGTTTTTTCTCGTCACCCATTTTGTGAGACAGATGAAAAAGAATCCTGATTTTCAAACGACTATCAGGAGATTCTTCTACAACGTTTAACGCTTCCGGGTACATACCAAGGTAAAAATAACAACATGCCAAATTTGTAGCGAGATCTACAGAAGTATTCCCTTTCTTTTTCATGTTTTCATATACTTTGGCAGCTCTTTTATAATCACCGAGGTGAAAGGCACAGTAACCAATCCATAAATCTGTGTTTATTGAATTTTGATCATTTCTATTATACTCCAACAACGTCAACGCTCCTGTATAGTCTCGCTTTTCAAGGAAATCCTCCAACTTAGGGATCTCCTTTCTCGAGGTGCTTTTCTTGGTGCCATCCGTAACCACAGGCTTGGCTCTAGATAGTATCTATGAATAAATTTTCATTTTCATGATTTACCATTTATCAAAATTATGCATTGCCTAACCCAGTAGCTGAGCGGTATGTAATAATTTTCCATTTTGTGCACAAGCGTCGAAAACATGCAACAGACTTATATTATTTATTAAGATTGTTACTAAATATTTGACATTACCATATTTGCTAATCGGGGGATATCGTTGAATATAATATGCTCACTACCTCGTAAAATGTTTCACCGTAGACTCACGTAGACTTTAAACTATCGCTGCCATATATAAACAAATCATCTACAAGCGTCATAAGCTAATCGATGATCAGATTTGAAGCCTTGTCATTGAAATTAACTTCGGCCCCACTTGAGCTCTACTAGCGTTATCTGGCGCTTAACGCACAAACTTTCCCACCGACTGCTTGTCAGGATGTTTTTTTTTTTTTTATTATTCTAATTAGCGATTAATGCTAACTTAATGCAGATACATTGTATAAAAACGAAGTTGAAATGATTTCTCCTATATTTACCTTTCCGAGAGGTTGCGGAATTCAGTAATCGTGTGGATTACACAGTCGTAAGCTTGACTACTTTTCTCTGGGCGAATGTCCGGCAAGTTCCCATTTCAGTTTTTCAGGTCTTTCGCTTCCGGTTAACCATGGTAAGCATGCTGTGGCTCTTGTTATAACGTCAGATTTCTCGTTAAAAGTATTAAATATTATTTAATTTCCATATTATTGTAACACGAACGTAATCGGGTAAACTGTGAAAATGAATATGTGGACGGAGTGTAAGAGGAGAACAGTTATTTGATGGGAATACAACCTTTTTACAATGCGGCTCATCACCAGCCACATGGCACACGCCACTATTTCGTACAAGTTCATCAGCGAATCCAAACGATCTCAACGATAATTTGGGACCGGTTCAAAAGTCTCGATTAGTCCCAACCCAATTAGCCCAATTCGCGCCAGAAATTTCTCGATTGAAGCTTCAACTCTGTGTAACCGTTTCACATGTTCTCGCACAATTCTTAGTCTTATTTACCATTCATTGTTATTTGCAGCCGTTCAAGAGGTTCGTTGAAACGGGCCGCGTCGCCTATGTCAGCGATGGGCCCCATGAAGGCAAACTTGTCACAATTGTTGACATAATTGATCAAAACAGGGTAAGATTCTCTAATTTATAATTAAATTTTTATTATTGGTGATAAGAACCGAGGTTACATTGAAAGCAAGAAACCGGTTACTTGATTGAAAGAATTTCAACTAATATTTATGAATAGTATCTTTCAAAATCAAGATGTTCTCATTCTAAAGCTTTGTCTGGTCAACATTCTTAATGATGATCCCAAATTCTTGATAGGAATTGCCGGCTGATACATAATTGAAGATATCACAATTTTCTGAAAACATTCTGATCCACCAAACAATATTGTTATGTGAGAATGGTTGGATCTGAATTTAATCTTGTATTTCCAGGTGTTGGTTGATGGACCGGCTGCAAATATACCCCGTGGTCAGATGCGCCTTAGCCAATTACACCTGACGAAATTCCGTCTACGTTTTCCGTTCACTGGCTCGACTCGTGTTGTACGCAAGGCATGGTCTGATGGAAAAATTGATGAGAAATGGAGCGAGTCCATGTGGGCACAAAAAGTAGAAGCCAAGAAAAAGGTATGGAAGTTTTTTTTTTTAATCTTCGCATGCTAATATCAATTGTATGATGAACCTATATTCTTGATAGGAATTGCCGGCTGATACATAAATGAAGCCATTATTTATCTGATTTGATTTAAAATTGATCATCCTTTTGTTACAAATTCAATTCTCCAAATTAAAATGATTTGATAATAACTTCACAGCGGGCTGCCCTCAGTGACTTTGACCGATTCAAGCTGCGCAAAGCTAGACAGGTCAGAAATAAGTTGAGGACACATGCGTTCTTGAAGATTAAGAAAAAGTCGAGGAAAGGAACTAAGGCTGCCGTTACAGCACCTAAACCTGGCGCAAAGAAGCCTGCAGCCAAGAAGCCCGAAAAGAAATAATTGTACAACCTTTCGAAATAAATCCATACCATAAAAAGTATTACCTGTTTAATTATTCCGGAGATTAAATATCCCTTTGAATCAGGTTTTCAAAAACGTCGCAGTTGGCTAATTAAATGTGTGAATACAGTCTGCATTCTATTAACTTAGCAGTTGCCTTTTCATTCCTCATTGCTTTTTTCTATAGTCGTTTGTTTCTGTATAATCAAGAGAAATCTTTATAGGTAACATGTAAAATGCAGTCAAAATCCACTTCTACTGAAAACGGTGAGCCTCTTATGGCAAAGAAGATGGATAAAGTTGTATTTGAACAAATCTGTGATGCAATATTCATGTTGATACCTGAGGGTATGGCATCCGATGATTAATCATGTATGTAACTCCTATTACACATTTATATTATACCCGTTTGGTAGTGCCACGATTGAAGCAGTTGTTCTTGAGCTGGAGTCTGCTTAGTACAGAAGAAAGATCTCAACTAGATTCTAGAGTTTGTACTTGGTATAATCCCAGTCGTCGCCAACTTTATAAACCTCTTCGAGAAGCCCTAATCCGGTGGGAAAATGTTCAGGATACTCAAGGTTTATATCTTTGATTGGCAAAAGAAGCGTAGTTATGACTTCTAATAATATCATGAGCTTCGTGAATTGACTAGTTTAATTTTTTTATCAGGTGCTCCAGGGTGTGAGCCTGGTATGGTGTCGTTTTCTTGCGACCCTCAACTAGAAGAAGAATTAGTTAACGTAATCTGCAGCTTGGAAATGATGTTTGTCAAGAGTAAAGACAGCACAGATGAAATGATGGAGGGCAAAAATATTCAGTATGGAAGAGTGTTGGAAGAAGTATCGCTAAGTGCAAGAGATAGCCCTAGATCATTAGCTAGTCCAAAAGATCGAACTCCGCACTCGGTTCACAGTTGCGGCCATATCACAGATAGCAAACATTCGGACGACGATCTTAATGGATACTTGACTAATTAAATACGCTGATTTTGCTCAAGTTTCAGATGTGCTCATACAGCTCAATTGTATGCCTGAAAAAGATTGACTATCGTGTTATGGAGAAAATGATAATAAGTGTTTATTATTTTACTTTCTTTGCAATACACACGGTTTGTCTACATTATTTTATAAGACAGTTGACGTGTATTTATTTAGATATTGGTACTAAAACTTTGTAATAAAAAATTCAACGATGTTTTATAACTTGTTTACGATGTAGAAGATTTGAATAGAACTTTTTTTTACTTGGGACTACCTCCTTGCCCGCACTTTCTTTTCTCCTTGTTTACTGAAAAGCCTGAAGTCGTCGTTCTCGTCTTCACTCGAGGTCATCTCTTCTTCGCGAACGTTGGTTTTGCTAATAGAGTCGTCTTCAGGCTGATATACATACATATTCTTTATCCTCTCTTTTGGAGTTAAAGTATACATCTAGAAAATGCATGAATTTACTAGGACTCCAATGACACACATTAATTAATCAAAAAAAGAACTCGTGTACAAGTAATATGGCTCATGTCGAGGGTCAAACGGTACCTTGATAAAAGTTTTGTAATTGCCTCTGGCGTTCAGGGAGACATCGATGTCTGTACGAAGCAGAGGTACAACTGTTGATTTACACGTCTCATCCATCTACAATGAAATAAATCCCTTCTATGATGTACAATTGCATGACCTAATATACTATTGGACGTATACGTATATGTAGTAATCTCCGAAAACGGTTTACTATAAATTTTTCAGTTAATATTTCAGTCTAATATGAGTGAGTTGTTGTAATAAAGGTATCATATCTTACAGAGATGTTTTCCTTCTTGCAGAGAACTAAAGGTGGATGGATCATTTCTTCGTCCCTATCCAATACCTCAATTTTAATTTCGGGTTTTTCTTCCTCGGTGGACGAATTGTTGCTAGTCAAGGACATAGAGCGTTTTCTCTTTAGTATGTTTCTGCATTTTGTTTTTTGAAGTTCTTGTTGAAATATATTGTCTTCTTGCAGTGGATTTGTGGTGGTTGGATCTTCGAGTAATTCGAATAATCCTTCATTTTCATTCTTTATAACGTTCCTCTTTTTCCTTGCTCCCTCGTTTACAAACGCAAACATATCGTCATCATCCCTGTCGTTTTGTTTACGCGATTTTCTTGTATCGCTTATGCTGGCTGAGTTGGACATTTTGATCGCTGCGTCTAATTTTTTACTCCAAGTATTTCCACCCCTTGGATTTTCCTCATTTGATTGCTGATCTGCAGGTGTACATAATTTCATCATGTATGTGTAATTGAATAAAAAAGCTGTTACAAAGTTTACCTGCACCGCTTTTGATCTTCCATAGAGAGAAATTCTTTTTACCTTCAAAAACATTACGGGCGGCTTTTTTCCATGACCTATCTTTCGAGGTCAATGGATTGGAAAGAAACTTATCACCAGAGTTTCTTGAGGAACTGTGTGCGTATGTTTCGTGAGTATTTTTCGATTTAGATATATATATGTCTGACAGTTGTGACTTCAGCTGAGGATTAAGACGTCTGCCAACTGTTGGGTTTGTAAGAACCTTAGACTTATTTAGCGCATTGTCAAATTCGTTGACTTCATTTTTTTTAGCACTTGTGTCATTACTATCAGACTCATATTCAGATCCTGTTTCATCTATAATTAAATTTCCATCTCTAGATGATTCTTCTGATCCAAAAGTTGGTCTTTCTGTAATTTTTTTGTACCCTCCTGAAAGCTGAGATGAATCTTTTACATTTTCTACATTGGCCTGTTTTGTCACGAACAATAGTTTTCCTTTTCTTGAGTTTTCCACCTCTTCTATTTGTTCCGAAGATGTAACAGATTCATTGATTATAACGTCCGTTTTGCGAGGAATGGTTGGCAGTATATCTTCCGTGTCAGCTGCTAGAATAGTGCTCGATAGTTGGAAATTTTTGTTTTGCTTACTAACACCTAGCAATCGCTTAAAGTTGAATTTCGGATTACAGTATTTCTCAGTAGAGCAATACAATATTGCAAGCGATATTTCAGATTCCGGAATCAATCTTCGCTTCTTTTTTTGTAAAGCACTTTCTGTAAAAGAAACAATGAGTGGTTACAAATGGAACATTAGAAATGACTTATCGAAGGAAGCTGGTGAAGAGAAAACTTACGAATTTCATCATACGAAGCTTGGGAGATATGCAAAGGCTGTGAAGTGCTATTTTCAAGTTGTAAGACGATAAAATTTTCAGTCGAAAGTTCATTTACATCCCTTTGCTCTTCATCGTACAGTTCCAATTTACCTCCTAGAATATACGATGTATTATAATTACCATGTAAAGAAAAAAGAAACAGATCGATCTCCAATATTTACCTGCACATTGAACTATATCTTTCAGTCCACATTGAGAAGCTGATAAGCATACGAAGCAGAGATTTCTAAACAGAACTTTGCGCCTGGTGTTGGTTTCTAAAGATACGCATTCACTGTTAATCAATCCTTCTTTTATCAAAGGCACATAATTTTTTACCCCTGGTAGCTCTTCCTTTTTCTCCACACTATGAATGACTGCTCGCCAATATGCCATACTAACAATCTGAGTACCAAATGCCAGGGCTTGGACAACCTAGAACACGTTGGAAAATAAGAATCTGTATTGCACAGGCTACTGCGCAAGTTTTGTTCTACATAATGATTTTAAATACAATACTATCTAACCTGAGTGGTAAGAGTGGCATTTGACACAGTTAGATGCGTGCAATATTCTTGCCATTTTTCAACAATCACGCCATCCAATATTTCAACAATATTTTGTAGTTCTACTTTTTCATCGGAATTTAGAGTAGATGTCGATATTATGAGAGGTATATAGTGGAGCCTGAAATATTAATTAATCGTGTGGTTAAATATTCTAAGAGAAATAAGAGACACCTTTTGTGTATGATATACAGGATCTGAATACTTACGTGAATATGTGTTGCTGCAGGCCAAATTTGATTTTGTCTGATGCGCTGAGAATATGATCCCCTGGCGTAAGTTTGCGCGGTTGATTTTGGCTGCTTAGTACAAAGGTTCCGTATTTGGAGTTAGTATCTTGTACAATTACTGTAGAGCTCGGTTCATTGTTCTGAAATATGAAATGGTGCCGTTAGAAGGATCCGATCATAGATGCAGCAGAAGACAAGCTTTGTCGCATGTTGCAAATGGTTTTAATACTCATTGTAAATGAAAGTCGTGGATAAGTACGTGAGCAAAGCACAACCTTGAAATTAACTTTCGGCCTGACAATAACGGTAGCATGAAGTTTACTGATGGAGGCATCGTCTTTGAGAAGAATTTCATACCCTTCCTTTCTGCTAACGATCATCAGTTTGTTCGGTTTTAAATAAATAATATCGCCTAAAAACATAGTTATGGCGCATGATTACATTCCGTCGTTCTGTAGGTTATACAACGACAAAACCAAGTCATATTTTGAAAAGTAAGGGAATTACCTTTAAGGCTCTTTAGGTACCACATAATTGGAAACGGTATTAGCTTACACACGTCACAACATAGACAACTGACACGATACGATGCCGAATCCAACGAATGAACATTTAACAACGGTAAACGCGACGCGACACTGACAAGTCTGACATTTTTATATCCAGAATTTACCGCGCGCTAAACGTACATTAGACCAAGTTCCAATACGTTTCGCAATTCAAACCACGAGATGGCGATATAAATTGCGCTGTTGTTTCATTGCTATTAATTAATTCGATATTACGATCGCAGTATATACGTTTTACTATGATACTCATTTGTGGTTCAAATCTGGTTGGACTCGAGGAGTCTAATTAGATTTAAATATCAATCACGTCGATTTTAAATGACTCTACTCAGTTTCAGACAGTTTGATTTGCGACATATTTTTGTTCAATTGGTCTGAAGGGATTGATGAATTAAGAATTTACCTACGTTTGAGTCTAGATAAGCGCAAAAATATTTATTCATAGGATGCAGCTGATAACAATATTACAGTATGCTATCTGCATGGGAAAAAGTTCCCAATTTTTAAATATATTTTCGTAGACAATAAAGTGTAACATATATTATACACAGATAAAGGCATAGCTACAGTCTGTATAGTTTGTGAGAAATATTCAATATCATCTGATATTCAAACCTTTAGTTTACCATTCATGTTTACTTTCTTAAACAAATATTGTGGAAATGTTGCATGAGTTATAACGAAGTTGGTTCACGTTTCAAATTGCAAACAGTGTAATTATTACAATCAAAAAAAAAAAAAAAAAGATATTAAAATTTTCACGTGCAATGTCAGGTTGTATATAGGTATATTACATCTTTCAGCGAAAGGAACTTTGATCCTGATCATTAACATCGAGCTATACGTAATTTAGACACAACAGCAATCGAGAGAAATGGTCGCTACGGAGAATGCCCTCATTGTCAGATAATATAAATATACGAAAGGCGATGAAATGTGAATATCGTTGATTGACATTACCGGATTTAATAACGTATATAGACGGTTTGCACTATAACCAACTGCTTACAGGCTATAACGTGTATAAATTTTTATCAGGCAGTTTTATAAAACATGGAAGTATATTAGAATTTGTTAATTCATTATTTCATCATTTCTATTTTTAGTTATTTTTCGTAGCAACGTTATCGAATGTTAGCTTCATTATTTAACCTTAGAGATTACTTTTCATCGTAAAATTCAAATGTACCATGAATTTCGTACGAATAGAGTACATAAGTCTTGTATCAATGTTTATACATAGGCATTCAAATTGCAAGAAAATATTGGATTTTTCTTACCTCTGTACTTAAGTAATCGCGAAATGCAATTACACATGACCATGTATATATGTATACTTGAATAGCATAATAAAATATACTTATATTGTATATATTCCATCGTATGTATGAGATACGGATATACAATAGGAAAAGTACTTTCTAAGAATGCAGAGGACATTTATTCACGTGAAGTAAGTACATCAATCTGATTCGATTCGAAAAGAATAAGTGGATTCACGATTACCGTACATCTTGTAACCACCCCACATTGAAAATATTTTCGTTTTCAAGGTCACATAACCGATAAATTCGTCAGTTTAATACTTCTTCGTTGAATGTGGTCAGTTAGTTAATAAAGGTGCCCTTGCTCGACCTACAATTGGTGAAACTGATCAGATTTTATCAGTTTTTGTTTTTATTTGAACAATTAACGAATGTTATTACTTGGCTATTTCATCTCCACGTTTCGCTGCATAATATAGCAACCTCAAAACTTTCCTCCTAGCCAGTAAGTCGAATATTAAATGCTTTGCTTCTAAGTATACCGTAATAGAAAATTGCACCGACGACGCGATTGTAGATGTTTTATTATACCTAAATGTGCTTTCATAATTCATTTGTTGATTGTTCATTATTGGACGATGAATAAAAATATTTTGTTTCAATCTTGTTTATGTTTAACAGTTATATCTTATGTATTGTATAAAAATTCTAAAAACTAAAAGTAGACGATCACAGTAAGCAAATGCTTTTGTTGGTCAGAGTGTTTGCCTGAGATTTACTTTTTTTATATACGGTGTTACAAAATAACAATAGTTAAGAAAATAAGATTTTAAGACCATTTGCGCTGTTTTTTTTTTATACCAAGTGTAGCTTTAATGATAAACGTAAAAAGAACAATCCTTCAACAACTAGGCCGTTGGGATATTTTTTTTTAATAAAAAGCGTCACATTAGTCTTTATGTGGGAAATAAAGAAATTTTTCAAAATAGTTATGTGAATAATGACTTTGTAAAGTTTTTAAAAAATGGAACAGACCAAGCGATCGAAGTTGTTAAATGCCAGACAATTACTTTCATTTTATCTATTGGCAATCTGCAATGTCTCGTCAAGTTTTACCGAAAATTGACTACGTCTATATATGATTAAATATAATATAAGTATATTGATATTTTCTCTTAATATCAAAAATTGACTTGCAACATTTATTTATTGTTATTCCGGTTTTCCGTAAGATTTTATGTTGGCCTTCATGATATACAGATACAATTTCCAATTTATATATGCAAGTATGCGCGTGTGCGTGTTGGCTCGTGTATTAATTATACCAGCTTTGTATGCGTATATAATATAGATATATGGGTAATTTAACTATTTTTGAACTGATTTTTTTTGTTGTTGTTTTTTTGCTTTTGTTGTTGACTCAGCAGAACTATCCACTGCGATACTTTTGATATAGAAAAGTAATTTGATTTTGATGCGATTAATTGCTGTATTCTCCAATGTACGCGTTGCAGCCTGGGCAGTAATGCTTCTTGGACAAGCAGCTATCGATGCAGTATGGGCAAGGAGCACACGGCCAACAGCTGAAATTAAATGCAAAATTTTTTAAACGGTTATTCCTGTCAAATTTCCGATACCAAATATAAAATTTGTAATATAACGCAGCGTCAATAGAGGTTTCACCTGAAATATGATAGGAAAAAAATAAATAATTGAAAATCTCACCCGAATATGCAGAGAAGTAGAGCGATAATGTGGGTTTTTGTCGATGAAGACTGTTCAACGCGGGTCGAAATGTTGGCACGACAGTGCGGGCATGTCATCGATACAGATTCGGGCCCCAAAGCCGGTGCCTGGACGATCATCACGGCTGAAATTTGAAAAAGCGTTCATTTAATCGTTTGAACTTCACCGTCAGAAGATTCACGGTGTCGATAAATGTCCGCAACGATTAGTGTAAAGTTAAACATCATCGGTGTAAAAAGTGATTTTAAATCAACATCAAAATGGTGTGGACTTCTATAGAATATTTTCGGTGTTACATTTAACACCGCATTTAAAACGGTGTGCGTTTTTATTTCAGAAACGAAAAGCAACGAGCAATTAGTTAAAATGTATAATTACTTACAGGGTTGAGCCTGCGGTGGAGGTCCGTAAGCGGGTGGTGGCATGAAGCCGGGTGGAGGCATCTGGTTTTTGTTGTCCATTGTTGAGGGGAAAATTGGCTGTAAGAAAAATTGAACACACGGTATTAAGAATTCATAAATCGCCTTCATTACAGGCGTTATCACGCACTTATCGAGTGGGACTTTAGGTCAACACAATGACCACGGTGGAACAGAAGCCCCAGCTAGAAATTCATTTGACGCAGATATAATATTTCGTAGAAATTACATGTTCAAGTTATTCTCACACTCCGCATGAAGTTTCGCAATAAAATTATACAACTAATTAGCTCGAATGAATTCTATAACACTAGCTACCTAACGTACGTTGCGTATAATTATTTTCGTCAATTTTTTGACTTGTTATTCTCCATATCTTCATTCGAATTAAACCATGGCTAAAATTATCTAGCTCAGGGTTGAAAGGTCACCCGTGGCGCCGTAATTCTGACCCACCGAATCAATTATAGGGAGAAGCCTTCGTGCCAGCGGGCATTTTCTCTCCTTTTTATATGTGCCGGGTGGCGTAATTGTGTCACGATGTTCTCGCAACGACCTCACAGTTTTCGTTACAGGGCGTGGCAGTTGGCTCTATATAGCTTATCGCGATTGACCCTGCAGCTTCGTATACTTCGCCAGTCTGGTGAATTATCAAATGACCGTATAAGAATTTTTCGGAGACAAAGTCCGGTTGTACGGTGGTCGCTTAATTTATATATACGCATACCGAAAAGAGAGAAGTTTTTCTGTAGTTTCAAACCTTAATGTACAATATTGTGTGTAACGCTACGCTTTATTCCAGTGTTATTTTTAAGCATCTACTTCGAAACAGCAAGCTAAAATACCGAGGGGCTCCGTTTTAGATCACGTGGTAGATCCGAAACCGACACCGCAGCTATTCAAGATGTATTTAGAACTAAAATATATGAAGAATATCAGAACGGCAACAATATGACTGCACTGTTGAAAGTGATTGTGAATTTACTACACATTTATTGTACAAAACAGTTGTCAAATTACGAAATCAGATTGTAAATTTAAAAATTCGCTGTGGCGATGTAAATTACTATGTACTTACGCTAAATTTACGATATAACTGTTTCATTTTACTAAAATTTATAAAAAGATTACAAAAAAGTAATTTGCATTTACTAAATTGTGTAGTAAATTTATTGTATTTGTAAATTGAATAAACAGTGACCGTATGGTCAATCCACTGTTTCGTATCCGCATAAAACTTCTGATACAGTGTAAGAAGTTCCATACAGGAATTTTTTGGCAAATATCTAATACATGGAAAATTGAAATGCTGAGATAATTTCAACACATAAAATGAAAGTTATTCTTATTATCACAGAAACGTGGACTTCAACCTTTTTTTACATATACGATAATAATTATCTATAAGTTGTTCGAAAGCGTTCCACTTCCGTTATGCGGTAGATTTCATTTCCATTCTGACCGGCACATTTAGGTACGATGTTTAACAGAAGTAGCGTGTAACAACGACAACCATTGAAATGTGTAATTTCTTGGATTTCTGACAATGGGAGTGGTTAACGAACAAGTCTTTAATCGAAACTCGATTACTACAGTATTGGAAACAGTTGAAACTAGACTGCTAATAAGCACATGTAATACCTTATTTACCTGAGCAACGACTTGACATACATACTACGTAAAAATTTTAGTTCTTAAACTTTTGAGATGCAAAAGCGACGTAATATGCTAAAGAGGAAAAACCAGTTTTCCTTTTTATTCCCCTGCTTTCTTCGCCTCTTAGTGGTTTTTTCCTCCTTTAATTCTCTGAAACTAATTGTGAATTGTCTAAAAGAAATCGACAGACATTTGCGGTTTTACGACATTGCCTTTCCAATTCGGGTAGGAGTTAATGTAGAAAAAAAGATTAATACCGCAGTGATTCTCTGTTAGGACAACCTTCCATTGGTTTGTCGAAATTGAATATGCTTTATACGATTCCATTCAAATGTCGTTCGCCGGTATAACTCGCGTCAGAAATGTTTGAAACTTAATACGATTCGGCAGATTAATAATTAGAATTCGCTACTTGATTTGAAGTATTGGAAGGAATAACCTTTTACAGATCACGGATCAAATAAAGATGCTTGGTAGATTTGTAGTTGTGCCTAAATGCATTATACAATGACAAGTTGCGTTCCGTTTTCGATAAAATCCGATTGAAATTAAAGTTTCTATTCACGAGTCGTTAAGTTTGGTCAAATGTAGGTGTAAAAAATGAAGTCATTTTGTTTTCCTGCGTACTGCGAACTGCACGCCTGCTATTCTAGTTGTGAAATCTACAACGGATCGATGCTTTATTTTTTATTCCATTCACGCGGCGTGGTTAGTGGGCTAGTAAATAATATATTTCGCGTGCAGAGTCTCGTGCTGTCATAAAAATATCAGAGATGATCCCGTCATGATAACCAGCACCCCGGGAATAGAATAACTATATTTATCAACTATTTAGACCAAGGGGTGTTGCATTGAAGCAAAAATGAACACCATGGTTACATATTTATGATTACTTACATTTTATATTTATTACAAAAGATTACTTGACAAATAATTTTAATTTGATGAGGTGATTTCTCACAATGTTTTAAGATTTCATACGACTCCTTAAGATTGCTAAAAGATTTCTCGCAATTACCAACGTCAACGCCGTGATCCCTCGTCTGAAACACCCCTTGATTTATACCATCGAGAGACGATTAGCAAAATAAACATTGTCTTGAAAATTCAAAACGAGAGACATTGAATGAGATATACACTGTAATCTGACACTCCAACAGATTACCGCGTAATTTCTTCTGATAAATGATGAGCAAACGATTCCGGACTAGATACGATATCGTCAGGTACACAATCTATTCGTGGAACAAGTTTTGTATTTAATATCTACAGACGTCAAATACCAAAAGTCCATTAATGTGTTTACGAGAATGGACGAGACCGTGTATGATACAATTCTTCCAAATGGATGTTCAATTAAGCATCACGACGATGCGATTAAGTTTCAGTTAGTCGGTCTATACACTACAGGCTTGTCGAACTTTTCAAACACATACCTTCCAACAAAAATACCGGTTCAAGATATGATGCTACCCACGCGCAGGCATACCTGTCATGTTGGTGAATTTTCAACACCTATATGCAGTAAACATGCGCAAGGATAAATCTTTTCGAGAAATAATACCCGCAAGTGAATATTCGGGCAGGAAATGCGCTTGCAAGTTCCACAAAATCCGGTATTGTGTCTATACGTGTATACTCGGCATCATGACGCACACGAAGCGTTGAATTACAGGTTTCCCGATACTTCGCTCGACAATGAATACGTATTTCTTCGAAAGCGATAAGGTAAACCGTGAGCAAACCCGCAGTCTCGATTCTACGGCATAAGACACCAAGAGGCTTTTTCTTTCTGTGTATAAAGGACAATATCTCAACATCTCTGCAGACATGCTGGATAATATTTCAAAGACGCTCCAAAGAGAAATGAAAAAAATTAACAGATAGTTAGAAAAAGAACAAAATTTAAGCGTAGATGAAAATGTCACGTCCTATAACACTGCTTCGCTATCGAAACTTGCGTCATTGCGGTCACGATTATTCACATCTCGGTTACACCGAAGTGAAAAAGAAATATATAATCGCGTTGCCAACACCGAATCCATTTCCACAGTGAACAGTCGTTATCGTTATACTATACGTAATATACACACGTATGTGTTACGGATTTGTACATTGCCTCTGGTGATCGATTTACCCAGCACGCTACACGCATGGATTGCTCGTGTTATCAACTTATCACACTATGGCACGAACGTGTAGAACGTACATTTGAATAAAGTAATAAGTCTGGAATGACTCGATGACGATAATAACGTACGAGATTGAACTTTGAAACACGATAATGTCTCTTCTCCTTCGTTAAATACACATTTGTGTAATGAATGTGGTATATGAGTGTGCGAAGCCACGTGATGGTATGCGGTATACTAAACGGATGAACATTACACTCGGGAGTGGTTTTACGACTCGATAATTAACCTTGGTTTGACACCCTGGAGTACAAGTGACCCCGGATCATTTCTTCGTTAGTTTAAACTGCCTAAATCTAAAAAAAATCGGCTCTGTTGCACCAACTGGTATTTTGATATTTTGTTACATAACCCATACAGTTTCGAAAAGTAACCTTTTACGAAGTTTAAAAAAAAAATTCTAGCGAATGTATTTAATAACTCATTTTTCGTAACGATTTTTGTCGCTGAAGTACAAACGACCCTAGTGTATCAAGTATGTGATACTACAGAGGTGTGTCTAACTGGGATCGGTCATATGATTATGTTACGCCCCTTTCCAAATCGATTGAACCGTCCAGACTGCACTCAAGCGATTGAGCGAATTTTGTGAGGGAGTTTCAACGGTTCGATTATTAGTTGAAAAGTATTTGTTTCGTGAAAATGCTAAACTGTACGTTTATCAAGTCCAAGTAAACCGCGTGAACTTTGTATCAGTAAAAAAATTTGGCCTTTACGTTCGACAGTACGGAGAGGTTAAAGGTTGAAACAGTTCAGATTATCGGAAAAATTATACAAGTTTGGTATTTACGCAGGATTTAAACGACCGCTTTACGTAATACTGATGAAAATAACAAGAATTACGCTGTTTTAAATGGATTCGACAAGACCAAATTATTTTTATATGTACTGTGTATTTGTACTTATTTTATATTAATTTCGTTACATAACATATGCCATCTAGACGTCAATAGAAATAAAATAAATAATAAAGTAAACATCGAGTTATAAAAATATGACCAAAGATAATTTGCATTTCGAAAAATTGTGAAGTTCATTGCGTTTCGAAAAACTGCTTATAATCAAAATATTTCCATAACAAAATCTTGCGCGGTTTAATAGTACATTATGTAACAAGGGAATAAAGTCGACTTTCATTCCTGTGTTACATATAGCGTTAAATTATTTTCAACTCAACTCTGGCCGTATTATTGACTTGAAAAGAAGGAGTCGATGTATCTTTCGCAATGTTGGTTTCAAAATTCGAAACGTAGATTAATAATAAACAAAAATTCACTCTCAAAAATGCCTTACAATTAGTGCATGGGAGCGGATCCAGAGCTGCATGCCCTGAGGTTTATAAGGGCCAGGGGTGGGGGGATTGGTGAATCAAATTTCAAGGAATCTAATAAACTTCAACTTTGTTTATCTCATATAACGATCTCATATTTCCCGCAGATCTATGCGTTAAGAGGGAGTAATATGCTACTTTCGGCCCGCTTTTTAGGTCAAAAACGTTACCATTATGGTCGCGTCGGAAATAAAATTCGTACGCATAATCGGTGTGCTTGTTGGTACGTATAATGGGCATGGAACGCAAATGATGAAAATATGCATCGCAATATAGAGAAGCATGAAACTTGCCCAGTTTGGTAGCGGGCAATGCAACTGTCGTATAAAGTATATTTGAAAGCCTTGGTTACTCGATCGTCACTGATTTAGTTATTTATTATATTTCTTTCGTCGAATAAAAGAGCTACATTATTCTCCTATCCTTCTCTGCATTTTTTCATATTTCTCATTCCTCATTTCCATTCGGTTTCCAGGCGTAATTGCGTTACAAGATTGAAAAGATATTGAAAATATCATAATTAAAACTGCAGCTTTTGCGGCATTGCGGAAATATTGCGCAAATACTGTAAACAGATATGCGGTGCAAAAAAAAAAAATGATAACCGCTCTCCAAGAACTCTAATCTCTGTTATATTTGTTGATGCATCCGATTTATCTTTTCCGAAGATAAAACTTCGCGGTGATTTGTTTTGCAAACACCGCAATGCTGTGTATGCATGTACATACGTATGTACGTTACATGTTGTGTTTGAATAATTATGTTAAATAAAATATTCGCGCAGAGGCCGAAACAAGTGTGCACATATTTAATAAGAGCCTACGACAAGGTATAACATACACAGCACAAAAAAAAAAAAATTTCACCAACGCATCAGGTACGGTTATCAGGAAAGAGAACGCGAATTTCACCTGCAGGATTTGCCGACGAAAAATTAATCCCCCGCATAAACATGCAGAAATTAAAATTTTGCAATACACAGCCCGCCGCCTGCAGTGGTTTTTTATTTATTCTTTTGTTTCACATTCGACGTTACAGCGATTATGATTAATCGGTTCCCACGGCGACGCAGACTCACGGTTTGGAAAAATGCGATAAGCTTAAACATTTACGGATAAATCGCGGAACCAGAACAAAAGCAGAACCTACTTGCAAAAGATAATATCGTCGGAAACCTTGCAACGGACTGGGACAAAAATAAAATTCTGCGACCTTGTAATTATTACACATCGCATCACTTCATTGATTTGAAATAAAGTTTATATTTATCGTCAACGCAGTCTGTAATCTTTTCTTAACAAAGGTTTTCTATCTTCGATCGCGGAAGTATGGAATTCATTCTAGCAGCATATATTGGTAAATAGACATTTTTTTTCTTGAAAAATATAGTAATATATTGATTCCCAAACTGAATAATGAAGAAACGTACAAAAATCCTTTGACTTTAGTCCAAACTGTTCTTGGACGTAAACGTTGAGCGGAAGCCTGTAATTACGTACGAATTATTATATACCTACACCTGTAATATATTAGCCGCGTGCGATCTTCAACAGGTGCCCTAGAAACTTTCACACGGTCGCGTTTTTAAATCACTGTGGATACACAACACTTGTGTACTTCGCACAGCCGATAAGTGTCCGCGCAAGTGAGAAGAAAAAAAAAAGACCAACATTTATTTATCCCTAATTTACCGGTTCTGCTTTTTGGCGTTATTACAAAAAATTCTTAGTCTTATTCAACACGCTGCTGTATCATTGGATTGTGTTATTTTAAACAAATGTAACGCTCTTCTCCTACATCAATTTTTAATGCATTCATTATTAAACTTGGCTGGTACCACACTTGTGTGTTTGTTTGATAAAAATAAATCTCGTATGTTCGTCACGAAATGTTTAGGATGACCTTCAAATGTTGCGAAGATCAATTCGTTTAAAAGCAATAAAATAAACTCGGATGAGAATAATGCGGGTAGACTGCAAAAAGTGCCACGAAATTTATATAACATTCAGAATTTTTCGACGAATCCAATTTATTACGATAAGAATTAACGTTAATTGTGAGAATTTTTTATTTTTTTTTTTTTTATCTTCATCTGAAACATTTAATCCGAGAACTTTCAAACTGCGTATACAAAATACAAAGAACTTGCTTTACTTGAGTGACCTTTAAATAATCGTTGCGTGGTTTAACCTCGTCAATAATTATACTGGTTAAAAATTGTTTGAAAAAAGTGAAAAATTTCTTGCTCGCAAGACAGCTTCAGATAAAAATCTGATCGAAGTTCATTCCGAGTTTTTCAAAAATTCATCTTTCCGCATACGTCGAACGTCACAGAGTACAAACGCACGTATTCGTGGAAAGGATTCGTCGATTTAACATCAGCTTGCAAATTGTTCGCCGAAGGATTTCGCGGGATCAACGGAGTGCAGGTATAATATCTGCGTTACGATCGCGATGGCGCCGGTACGTCCCGCCGCTTGCGTCACCGACGGAACAGTTTTTTACTTTAGCTTTAGATACGTTGTATTACAAGTACGACTGTATACGTATAATGCACGCTGCTACACAAACACCACGTGGGTATGAAATTTTGTCGTATGCGTACGGCGTTTGCCGTCTCACACCTACGTACAGATATTGCACACCGAGGTGAAATCCACACATAGGAGAATATTTTCTAGTGTTCCGGAGAAACCAGTTTTTCGAAGAGCGACCCGGCCGGGTTTTTTTCCTCCTTCTCTCTCTTCGTTCATTCGTATTTCAGCCGCTTGGTACGTGCATACGTGCCGAGGCATCAGCGACGGGAAAGAATTCAGAAGAGTGCGCATGCGGCGACTTTAAGATGGGATCCGAGATCTTTCCGGCTCCGCAAGGCCGACTCGGACCGCTGCGTTCGGTTCTACGTTTCTACGCAGCGGGCGTGTTCTCCCAATCACGAATGCTCGTTTTATTTTTAATTCCTCTGATCTCGCATCGCCGCGTGCACGTGGCGATGTCGAACTCCGACTCGTTCGGCCATTTTGGACCGCCAGTGGTTGGCAACCCGAGATAACCCCGTATCTGGAGTCTTATTTCGGAAAGAATTCTAAGCTGTTTCATTCAACGCGTCATATTCTCCGTGAATTTTTTCTCCTGCTATATCAACGTCGACGCGTCGATTCTCCGTCCCATGAATGACATCCGGTCCAGTTTTCTAATCATCGTCTTATCCCTCCTCACCGCCTACGCGAAACGAATGTAGCCTGATATCACGTGGGGTGAGGGTCGATACTTGGAAGGGTCTATATTTCGAAAATGTGAAAATAAAACAATGAAATATGAATGTTTGTTTCGAATCTTGATTTTCGAAAGTGTCATTTGTTTCGTTATTTTATTTTTCTATGTTTGAAATCTTGATACAAAAGTCAGTAGCTTGGGAAACGGTAAATTTGAAAAACCACCTGCAGATCCCTCGCGAACTTCGGAATCTTGGCTTACGAATGGCGAGCCGCGAATCCAAGTACTCGGTATCTTTATAGGTGATGTTCGAACCGAAGATCTTTAAGACAGTCATATAATGTCAATGATCCCGTCGAGCCACGTATCTATGTGTCCATCCCCACCCAAAAACCAGCCAGTTTAAAACTGCATGTGAATCGTAGAGAACCCACGAGACGTAATTACGTTTAGTCGACTTGACAATTCACAATCAGCGGGCGGACATTCTGTTGAACGATTTCCGAAATCAGTTCAATATACGATACGCGACTGTAATCGCGTTGTTAACGAGGGTGCCCTGGTCGATTTCGACGGCGTTCACGTATATACCTGCAAATGTATTCTACGAATTCACCGTTACGATTTCGTAGATTCCGTGCCATTTCTTTATTTCAACCTCGAACGAAAATGTATCGGAGTGTTTTTGTTCAGAATCGTGTATAAAATGAGACTGTATTGCCTTTTTTCGCGTTCACGATACATGGACTTCGATATTTGGAGACGTATACGTAGACGTCGAAATCATCCAGGGCACTCCCTTAAATAATTTTTCTCCCTATCCGAATTCTCGTCTACTACCCATCCAACATCGTGTCCCGATGGGTCTATCGCTCGAGTGATCGAATATTCCGCGCAAGCGCAATCGTGTAGACATTACGTGCTCGTTAATTTTGACGAATAGCATTACGCACGTATAGAAATAAATTGTAAGTGCCGTGCAAAGATCCGACGGAAGTCGTTAAATGGATGATGAAATTATCGCTATATTATAAATTTTGACAAGATTATTCGTCGCGGCGCCGTGTTTACATGTTATGAAAAACTAGCACGATCGTATATGTTGGGAAAATGAATCATATCGCGTTTGTTGTCGTTCGTTATTCAGCCAGTCTGCGGATCGTGCACACCGTTTGTGTTCCGTAACCTAGAGACACCGCAGCGGTCGAATAAACGCTCAAACTATATTTATAAAGCAATTAATTAAGGAAACAATTGACAGTCCTGAAAAATGTCCCAGACAATTCGGCTCAAGTTACCTAATCAACCCGGGTCGACAAGTGTATCGTAATTCAAAACTGCTCCGCTG
This sequence comes from Neodiprion fabricii, assembly GCF_021155785.1. Taxonomy (NCBI): domain Eukaryota; kingdom Metazoa; phylum Arthropoda; class Insecta; order Hymenoptera; family Diprionidae; genus Neodiprion; species Neodiprion fabricii. The sequence continues at coordinate 35,675,949 of NC_060240.1, forward strand.
ATCGCGCGAAACCAACGACTGCTGGTGTGGAAAACTTATGGCGTGGCAACCTGATGCTAAAAATAATACAGTGTCTGTTTACGTAAGCGTGACGCGAGCGAAGAAGACGCACGCGTGAACAACGTTCGGCACGACCATGTTTTAACTGGAACAATACTAGATACCAGTTCAATGATCGAATACTGTCAACGAGTGCGACTGATGCAGCCGTTTTTACCTTAAACCCGCATTTAAGCGGCTCTCTCTCTCTCTTTTTTCTTAGTTTCTTTTGCAAAGCAAGCCCAGTATTGTTATGGATAAATAAGACTTATCTATCTATCTGTGTCTGCCTTTATCTCACTATCTCCATCAATGGTTGGATGTCCAGCATCCCACCAATGGCCCCGTACAATATGTACATTGATATATATATATATATATATGTTATCTCTATACATATAATTCCAATCAACCTCCGTGTTTGTCCCGCATTGACAACGGCAGCTATTTTGATCCAAGTTTGTCACACTCGGTATAAACAACTGTTGAAAAATTGGGGTTGGCCGGCCGGCTTCAAACTCTGCAGCTTTGCGCGTAAAACAAAAACAGAAAAAAAAAACATTTTAGCTTTGACGGGTGAAATTTTGCGTTAGATATACATATATATATATGCATGTAACAATTACACAGGGAAATACGGATATGCGTGTACAGCAGTCCACGCCCTCAGCGCGGTTGGAATCCGTTCCGTCCGTGGGAAACATTCATTGAATTTCTCTACCGTATCGCAAAGCGTGCAGGATAACGAAATTTCCACGGCAACAAAGTCGAGGTGCATTTTTGTATTCGCGTATAGCCGTAGGAACGAACGAAGCAGGCCGGCCAACTGCCGTTTACAAAATTTGTTTACACCGAGTATAAAAAACTCGATCCGAAGTGCCGTTATTCGTGCAGTATGCAGACACGGTCTTCGATTCACAGGCTCATCTCGATGGCACTTTCCTAGTATTTTCTAGTCGGAGACGGAATTTTTACCCTCCCACAATCGTATTCGAAGAGTAACGAATATCCACAAGCGCTGCGATCGAGACACTTTTTATTTTGTTTATTTATTTCTCTTTCATTCCAATCAATCGCTGGTTGTTTGTTATTACGAGTGATTTCTTTGTCTTCACTAACCTGGGACAATTGTTTGGAATACTTCGCTCGAAAGCTGTGCGCGCCGGTGTAATTCTTGCGGGCAACTGTTGCGGCAATCGTAGAGACGGTCGGGTTTGAACCAAGTTCGTCTCGAAGTTCAGTCATCCCCTCTTCCATGGGACGGTGGGGGGGATACGGGCTAGATAATACAACCGTCAGTACCGCCCTCGCTCTTTTGTAACCAAAAATTTTCTTAACGGAACCGGCCTTCGATCGTTCTCAGAATTTTCAACGTACCATTTTTCGTGTCTTAGTTTCTTCTCCCAGGATATCTCGAAAACATGTTAACGGATTTTTATGGTTTTTGTCTCCATCGACGCGGCTTTTCGAAACCTGGAATCGACGAGATTTTGGTTCTGATCGGTTTGGTGCTTTTTGAATTATTTGAACGACGAGATTATAAAAATTTAAATAACAACACATGCTATCTTGAGAATTAATGAACGGATTCGAGCGAAAATTGGTACCATGAGGTTTTTTGGTCACTGATCACGAATCTAGAGTGAGATTTCCAAAATTTAAATTTCGCGTTTTCGATATGCCGAACTTTCACGAACTTGATATTGGACTTTCCAAGTTCGAATCTGATAATGACCATATATTGTTATCATTCGTAGTATTATTATTTTAGCTTGACGGCAGGAAGTTAGCAGAACCGCATACCCGCTTGTTTTTCTTTTTTCCTTATATTCCTTGTATTCTATCTAATTGTCTTTCCGTTGCGTCATTTGTCCCGATGCTAGAGCTAACGGCCGATACGCAAGATATACTTATTCACTCTGTTTTCCTTGATTATACTATAATTTCAATGTGGTCGATAAATATCGAACGTGTTAATACGCTATTGATTCGAGTCGTTTTTTTTCCAAAAATACGGAAACATGAATTCATATTAAATTCACGAAAGAAGCCGTACGATATTCGATTCGAAAATATTTCATGCAAACGATGTTACTGTGGTGTGTGTGTGTCGTATATGCGGCGTTCCCCACCAACTCACACACTTTTTTTTTATGCCTTCTGATCTGTTCCGTAATAGGTTATATGGTAACACTACTTGAAGGTATTCTCGGTGAATTTTTTCATATTGTTTCATTTACTCGTTTACCCTGTAAAATTTACAGCAAAATCTGAGGTGTCGCATAGAAGAAAAAAAATGTCCATTTTTTTTGCTGAAAAAAGCCTTTTTGATACCATCAAAAATGTAACATATACTGCATTAAATAATTCGTAGAAAAACACTTCTTTTTTCTTGTACAAATTTATTTATCCGACTTCAATTTTCCATGATATACGGCTTAAAAAAAAAAAAACATTTCCGACACGAGTAATTTAAAAAATCTGAAATAATGCGAGGTGAGTACCTTTGAGTAGTACTACGATACAACCAATTGTGGAACAGATCTGAGGTGGTAAAAAAAAATGTGGCTGAATCGGAGGAGAACGCCTCATATACGGGCATATTTTGCGAACCAACATCGGCATAGCATTGCAGTCCCATTTTGTTGACTCAGGACTTAACGGGACAGGAACAGGACCGGCTTATGTACTAGGGGGACTAGGTGAGGGTCTATGGTCCCCCAGCCAAGAGGGCCTGATCTGCTTCTTTGGTTAGATATTCTTAAAATTATTTCAAACTAACTATGTTCCTCAAAAAATCATTTTACTCGCTTGAAAAATAATCATAACATCAATAAATAGACGTTGAATAAGGAATATATGGGGTGGTAGTCCAAACGAATCTAAACGACGTTTAACCCCGACACTCGTCAAATGAGTCACCGATTTTTTGGTTGTTCCTGCTGTACAAAATGGATATTTGCCAATTATGTTTAGTGTTTAGTACATCGAGAGAAATTTCTAATAGCGGTTATTACACAGTCCTCGACTATTTTCAATTATTTAACGTAACCGAAAAATATAATTTTGAATAGGTGTAAGATGAAAATGAGTTTTGTAGCTGTAATATAGAAATCGTATATCTGTGGCTGTAATTAGAAAATCTTGTATGAAGATGATCTAGTATATGCGATGAGTTTAGTTTTCATGAGACTAAAATCTCGGCAGCGTTTTATGCTAAAATTGTAAACTCATTGAATCTTTATTGTCTGAAATGGAAACTTTCTTCTTGAATCACAAAGTGGCTACGGTAGTCAATTAGAAGTTTCCGAATTGATTTCTCGGTAAGAATGGTGGTATCGCAATTTTTTTTTAAACGCTAAACGTATAAGAAATCACCAAAGGGAATATTGAGTATGCTGTTTCCGCACAAATTACGTTAAATTTGAATAGCTATTTTCGCGAAATAACAATTTTGCGTTAAAAAAATTTTTCAATTCCGACTGATGTTCCCAAAGGAATGTGGTAAATGGTTAGAAATTCTAAAAAATTATATCACATACGTTTGGTACGGTAGAAATAGGAAAACAAGTGGATCGTTGTGAACCCTATTATGATTCTTGGTGCCAATTAACATAATTAAGAAATATATAAAATCGGGCCCTGCGAAACGTGTAAGCCTACTGAGCACCATCAACCCTTAACCCTCGGCCCTGGACAGGCACGTATAGAGGGATGGTAAGAGAAACTACGTACTGTTAGCTTCCTTTTTCTTCACTTTGAACCGTAGAAGAAGGGAAAATTTGGCTCCCCGTTGTGGTGCCACTCTCTTACAGACACATAGTTGTCGTGGTTCCAAAGGAACACATTTGGCAAATCCTCTGATCTTTGGAATCAGCTATTGTGAAGCCAGTATGCGCAGTGATGCCAAGTAGACCCGACGCGTTCTATCATCTACGGTAAATACTAAAGAGAGGAACTTTTTCATGTACAAATCCCGAATGGATCATTTTTCTTTCTTATAACAATGCTGTCGGATTGCAAATGGGTTTCGCCCATCGTCAACGATCGGTATTTGATCAACGATGAAATAATATTTCATACTCTTCGCTGGTATAAATTATTATCACGAAAAAGATCGAACGATAAATATTATAGAGGATTTGATGATTCATAAATATAAAAGCGTAAGTCAGACACTCGTTCACATTTTGATATCAATCGTAAATTTATTCGTATTACAGATTCACTGCGGGGACAATTTCATGACTAATTCGAGTTTATTTATACACCCTGACTAGATGATCGTCGTTATTAATTTTTGCCATCTCGTGAGTTTTACTTTCCGATAATCCTTATCTAAGATTGATGGGATAAGTAAGATTTGACAGTCAGAAATTGCATCTGTTCGTTGGAGAAATGCAGTAAAATTCTACGTTTGATTGAATTATCGCACCGATAACTCTCGCAATTCGAAGACGGTGGGGAATTTTTGCTAATTTTATCGGTAGTGGTGATTACAGCGCTTTCGAACTTGTCCCCGGATCTTCCTTACATGTTGCTCTTTGTTTGGGGTCAAGGAGATGGCTCGCAGCCAGATCCGTTGTGGTTACTGTTTTTTAAGCCTGCACTCGACTCGAATCGACCTTGGAACGGTCAAATGCACATGGGCGTAATTGCAATCAAGCCGTGGCAGCGCCGAATAAAACACGTCATCTGTTCGCATTTTTTTTTTTTTTACTCAACTACGATCTGCTTGAAAATACGTAAAGGGTATTCCATGCCAACTCGACCTGATTTTCATCCTTGACCTCTCCAATTTGGCTCGCGATTTTCTGTATGATTCTTTTCATTCTTGAAGGCTCTAATTTTTATTTCACAAAAATTTTCGAATTGATTATAAGATTGATTTTAAGAAACTGCGAATTACCTATAAATTTTTAAAATGACTGTATTTTACGCGTGCAATTTAAAAATATAAAATATTTCTGAATAATCACGTGTCATGTATAAAGATTTTTCAGCTTAATCACTTAAATTTCACTCAATTCTTCGGTGTAGTTGTGAAATTCTTCTACTGCGGTTATTTCAAAGGTTAGCTCGGAAAATTCACTCTGTTATAAAAAAAATATCACTATTTTAATCCACTGGTTATCTCCAAATTATAACTTCACAACTTGTGAATTTGACTAATTGCAAGCCCCATCAAATAATTTTTCACGAGAAGAAAAATGTTACAAAATCTATATGAATTTTTCACGTGTAAATCTTTAGGATATAATTCATGGAGTATCGTCGAAATTATTTGTTTCTCTAATTTTTATAAGTTAAATCAAAGTTTGTTTTTTAACTTCTGAAGTTCAATACTATAGAATTAAAATAAGCTACCTTTACTTATATAAAATACAATTATTTTACAAATTACACGTATCTTGGATCTTTTGTAAAAATAGTCTGTCTTATTTTAAATTTACAAATAAAAATTCGTGATAACTTTTATATCAGCGATTTCTCGGTGGGACTTTGGTATGCTTTTGATGCGTTTACAGTAAAAACACAGTGAAAAACAATTCTTAACTACACCGTGAAATATAAGAGTAATCGAAGTGAAACATAAGCAAAAATCTATGTATATCTTCAGTTCAATTCCACCACTAATGGATGTGCCGTATCATGCACGTTTTGTCACTTCCGTTTTGTAGTATCCACGAGATTATATTTTCGTGGAATCATAATCACCTTTTGATTGTGTTAGGTATTATTACAAAGTATTGGATTGTAAAATAGCTGATCGAGGTTTACGCATAACTTGTGACTGAAAAAAGTAACTGAACTTTTTTGTTCATTTGATCGTTAAAAACACGGTGCAAATTAATGATTTCGATAATTAAAATCACGTGTAACATATTAGTTTAGATAAATTGAAAGTATTTGAAATACTTCTATTCCGTGGTAGAATCACAAAATAAAATGTGGCAACAGCGTTCTTTCCCCTATTATATGCGTCTGACATTTGTGCACCATACCCATGCAGCGTTGCCAAACCATCAACCGTCCACGTCGCCATTACTCGTTATCCTCAAAAAAGGAATTACTAACGTTTTTTGTCTCAACTTATTCTTAACGTTAACAAGAGTTAATAATTATATCGTTCTACTCTGTAGATATTAGGGTGTTTCGGGAGAAAATAATTTGCGAATTTCTACCGTGGCAACCTCTGAAAATTGAATGATTCTCTGAAGAATTGAGCGTTGTACTTTGCCTTTAAGTTGGCCATATATAAGCGGCCACTTTCACTTTTTTCGCATATTTTTCGATTAGTGCCGGGTTCCCGTTTCAATATGTACTGGAACCTGGATGAGCTTATATTCCGTATAGCGACCAGCGGAAATAGAGAGGTAGTTGTGTCTAGTATGTAGTGACTACCTCGTCCAAAAACATTGACCGTCAGAGCAAAAGGCGTTTCGTACGGTAAACTGTCACGCTGATGTTTGCAAATAAGATGAGATTTATAGAAATATCTATGTATGAGCTGCAAACATCAGCGTCACGGATGTTCAATGTTTTTGGACGAGGTAGTCACCACGTATGAGACAATTCAAAAATTGAAAAGAAATGCGAAAGAAAAGTGAAAAATTTAATGAGCGCCATTTTAGACGTAACGTAGAACGCTGGATATTCACAAATTATTTTCTCCTGAACACCCTGACACACATCATATTTTCTTATGTTCGTTTCTAGTTACTCAAAGGTGGAAAGATCGATGTTCACAAAATATGAATCATCGATATCGGAGAGTTTCTGCCATAAGAACGTACCTATCTATAAGGATTTTAAAGAATATGATTCTCACCAATTTTTTTCTCAGTATCTAGACGGTGGGTCCATAAATAAATCCACTGTTAACAACATAACTATCACTATTATTACGTTCGTAAAATATGAATATATGCCTACGCGTGAAACGTTGACAAGTCTGACGTTGTGACATACAGAATAGGAATATATACCTCCAATTTGCTGCTTATGCACATATTTTTTACAGTGACAAGTACATGATCGCTGGTTCGTTTGTTTAAAATAGAGAAAAACGAGGACGCGACAATAGAACTAGACGTACGGTGTGTTTTTATTTCAAATTATCAAAGATGAGTCAGTTATTGTTATATCTTGTAAAGCATGAATTCGTTATTTTAATTGGGGCAGGCTAAAATTCCAAAATTCCACAACTCCTGTGCATTTATAATACATATTTTGTGTGGACAATGCGCGTGCTGTACATTACGTAATCCTAATAATACTATGGCACTTTATACATATATGTCGGTATCATATTTCGGGGTGGAGTAAGTCGGCGGCACGAAATTCCGAAAGTCAAACTACCGACAGTTGAAAACATAGAAAGACCATAAATACGAAAACACGACTTGTGGAAAAATAAAAGCTGAGAACGCGAAAATGTACAAATAAATTCGTAAAATTTTTTTTTTTATTTTTGAGAATGGCCAAGATTGCGAAAGACAAAATATTGAATTGCGAAAATACCGAAGAGTGAAAAAGTCGACCTTTCAAAACTCAGACTCGAGCCTTTGTCAAAAATCTAGGATGACATCAGAAGCCGATATATTCTCTGCAACGCCACACGTATCCAATGGCGGGTGTCAAAGTGCCATCTAGTAAAGTCTGCGTAACTATGACAACCGTATTGCGGCCTTTCGGTTTTCTGGCTCTTCTGCATTTTGCGGATCGTAATTTTGCTGCTTCTGAACTTTGATTGTCGACAACTAATTTTCTCGATTTTGCGGCTCTTCGAAGTATCAGCCGCTCTCGACTTTTAATTGTGTAACTTTTATTTTTCTGTATCTCCACATTCCGTGCTTCGGTCGTTCGGAATACCGACTGTTCTGAAAATACTTTTTCGGATAAGAGAGCGTTCGGTTAGATGAACTTTCGAAGAAACAGTTATTTTATCGGGTGATTTATCGAAAATTCCAAATTCGATACGCTGATTAGTCGTTATTTTAAAATTCGTTTCTCGGAAATTTCAGGTTTTCGACCATTCGACCTTTCGTTCTTTCGAAATTTTGACCTCCAACCCACATTTCGGTCAACAAGTAGATAGCACGAAGAGCCTTAACAATATACAAGAAGATATAAATCGTATTTACAATTGTCATTAGCAAATGTTTTTGAATTTACGAACCCGTCGTGTAATAGGTATATTTTTCAAATGCATATATTTATACACAGATAGTACGTTCGAATGGGAATCAAGTCAAATGATAGTTTGAGATCATTGTAATTACGTAATCGGTCGAAAATCCAACCAGACAGTGACGGCATATGTATAACAAAACCGGCTGGTCTCGCAGGTCAATTTATTCTCATCCGTTACTCCTTCGATAAGAAATAAATATATAGAAAAGAAACTCTTCGCTCAACATATCGCTTAAAAGAGCTGCTGGTTGTATATTCCAACGAAAGAGTTACACTTGTGGCAAAAGTGTTTTGTGGCCAGGCAACTGTTTGCGCAGTAGACAAACGGCGCGCAACACCAGCATCTGAAATTTACGGAGATGATTAGATATAAACTCATAAATATAACACGATGCCGTATAATTCGTTGAAACCGAAGTCGACCTCACGAACTTTTGATACGTGTATGTTTCGTGAGAATTTTCTGACGCATTGTGCAGGCTACGATATTTGGTTTTTATTCTGTTGTTACATGTATTACTACTTTCGCTCAAGAGCGTGAAATCCAGCATTCGAGTTTCGTCGAATACATTTTTATCCATCTCGATTGCCAATTTATTTCCTTATCCTTAGAGTAAGAAATTGAATCTTGGAGATCCTTGAAAGGATCTTTGCAGAAATTGCTTACCCAACTAGGCAGAGGATAAGGGCCACCAAGTGCGTCCTACCACTGGCTCCTCTCTCCGTCCTGGTGATACCTTTCTGGCCGCACACGTGACATGTAACCGTGCAAGGATCAGGACCGACGTTTGGAGTGGTGGTGAAGACGTGTACAGACGCACCTGAAGTACGATTGCTTTACATTAGTTGGACTGGCATTTTTCTCGATTCCAGGTAGATACCTCTAGCATATTTTAATCAGAGAAGGTATTTTTGTGCGGTAATGATCACATTTTTATGTACTTGGCGAAAGGTTTTTGCACCAAGGTTCTTTTTGGTAGTATCTATCATATTTCAACGGTGGAATCAAACGAAGAATCGAAATCATTGATCGCTGATCACCAACAATGAAAAATGAAGTTCGAGCACAATCTGCTCCTCCATTCGTGCCTCTGGCTTCTACCATTGGCACGTGGAAAAAAAATGGACTACCGTGACTACGGAAAATAAAAATGAACATGAGTTACTCAAGCGATGACCATTAAGTTAAAAATAGTAGGTGCAACGATTATTCGAGTCCAAAAAGGTAATCGAACACGACTCGATTGATTCAGTAAAAATTAATCGATTATTTCGTATTTTTATGAAACCAAATGCATATGAAACCAAAATCTCGTAAATTTCAGTATGTAGTTTTAATAGCAGATAAGTTTGTTGATGATTTATAGTTTGATTCATATTATTTTTCAATTTCAGGTAAAAATATTCATTTATCTTTCACTCAGTATATGAAATAGGTTCTCAGTAAGTAAGAAAATGATAATAATTCATACTTTAATCGCATAAATTGATACTGCATTGCGCCGTTCATGGAAGTAAAAAAGAAAAACAGATTGCGAGGAAAAAGAATCGAGTCGGCCGATTAATCGAGCTTGAAGAATAATCGAATATACTCGATTAATCGGGGAAAAAACAATCGATTTAATCAAAAATCGATTTTTTTTTCTGCCATTTTTACAAGTCATCTCTTGATTTCATGTACAGCAAATGCAATCCGCCCAGTTTATTTTTGAGATGCGGCGTATCCTTTGTGAGAGTCAGAGTCAGATAGGATGGATGAACGAATAATTTTTTTAATGATTTCTATTTACCATTGTATTTAAACACCTTTGATTTATTTATTAGTTATTTTAATCCTGAGAATGAATGGACGGATGAATGAGTGTTTTTTTTTTTTTTTTTAATAATTTATTTTTACAACCTGTTTCTTTTTTTTTTACCACTATACATTCCTAATTTATTTAGTTATTTGGTACGACAACGAATGTGTCTCATAGTTGAACGTGCTCATGATTTGTATTGAGATTGACGATTCGCTATTGAAAATATAAAAGTCGATAGTTCATACAACGCAGCTATAAATTGTAATAAAATGAAAAAAACAAATCGTCACACCATGGCATGACGCATGCTGAGCTGCGCAAGCAGGCACCTAATAAACATTTCTCGGTAGTTTAGGCGAAATTGTTTCAACTCTGGTAAAGGAAATATTATTCTCGATCGGTAGGCAAACAGGCACATCGTTTATATAATGGCACAAGATCGCCGGCGGGTATTTCGGAAAATATAAACACCCATTTCATGCAGAATGTATGTACAACATTCTTAGGGTACGCTGTATTTCGGGTACTCTGATATAGGGCATCGATCGACGCGTCAGGGCGTATTGATGACGAAGGTATTTCGGAAATAATACTGCGGTCGTGCAACATTTATATCAGGACACTCAACGACACGATTAGATGCCGTATTTTTATCTAATCGCCGGCTTACCTACTTTAGATAACGATTTACGCTTGGGCTTTCAGAAATGACGAACCCTTCGGAAAATAGGTGGAATCTTTTCCAAGTCTACAAATCAAATATGTACCACGAGCTCCGAATAAATCGTGAAGTTAACGCTCTCGAAACGAGTCGTACGACTGACTCGTTGATATTTTTCTCATCTACCCACAGGTGGGAACAAACTTGTCGTAAACATGATCAAAACGAATGTAAAAAATGAGCGTGACGCTTACTTTGTCGTTTCAAAATTCATGTAACAATACTAAAAACTCCTAAATCGCGTAGAATGACGAAAATATCGCGGTGCTGATACCAAAAGGGCTTATATATTTATCCTACGCCCTCGAAAGCCAAAAGGGCGTACAACTAAGTACAAGCTCCTTCGGCACTGGCATCGCGATATTTCCATTAGGGATTATAGGCCGTTTCACCTGGTTGAATGTTGACCGGTTGTGCCGGCGTGTAGGCGACACCACCACCTGGTTGAGAGATCGGCTCGGTCGTCGGATTGTAAGGCGAGGCGTTATCTTGGTGATGCATGCTGGGCCCCTAATTCGTGCCGATTTAATTTAAAAGTTGAAACACCGACGAACCGGAAAACCTTCCGCCCAGATCCACCCGACGCACCACTTGACGTATCAAACTATGTTCACCCGTTGTCACCGGAATCGGTTACACACAGAAACTTGGTCACGATTGACGCTGCGGAGACTCGTGGCACCCGGCGAATCGGAGGAGCACCGTCATGGCGGTCACACAGGTGAGTAATCAGGAGGAGGGGGATTTCGAGAGAAACGGAGAACGGAGAGGAAGGTGAAAAAAACGGACGGGTAGAGGGGATAGAAGGTTCCTCTGGTGCGGGAAAAACTCCGCGCTTTGAACGTGCATGCATGCCTGGTATTGGTTTACCAATTACACCTTATCGTATACACTCCCGGCAAAAAGTTTGGGTAAACTGGTCGAAATTTCTTGCCGCGCTACAAGTTAGATAGCGGATTCAAAAATGAAGACGATCAAATTTGCCAAGTGGCGTTTTAAACAGGATAAATTTACCTTCATTTTACTTTTTTAGAAAATTCTCTATAGGATTTGTTCTTGGCCCCGGTACGTATTTTTGAGCATGGACGTTTTTTCGCCATCTTTAGTCATCGAAATTTTTTTCTATTATGTTTACTTTTGAGTCCGCTATCTAACCGTTAGTGCGATAAGAAATATCGAGTAGTGTACCTCAACTTTTGGCCGGCAGTGTATGTTATGCGTGTCGTTACAATACGTAACGTTAAAATAGTGTGGGAAACGAAAGCTCAGGTGTTTGCTCTTATTACGCTTGAATTGTTACAATCAGCCATCATGTCTATTAATAATTCTACCGGGTGTAAGTTTCTGGAAACAATGATTTACGATGTTTTACAATTTTTTGTATTCTACAGGGAGTTTGTATTCGATTGATTACCGTCAAAAATCTTACTTACCTTGCCTAACAACTTCCGATACGATTATTGATCAAATATTTTTGGGAAACTTTCATTATCAGCATTTACACGTGTGTTATAGAAATACTGAAAACAGATGTTCTGAATTTCAGCTGAGTAAAATTTTCTGAGGAGACAGAGGTTGAAAACATCTAGGTACTGTAGAAATTAGTCTTTGCTATAACGTAATATTAAAAAAATTTCACCAGATAGACTGAGCGTCATATTAAAAGCGAAAACTTGGAGTTTCAAACGATTATTCTATCAAATCATCGTTATGTGTATAATTTTATAATCGATTTCATTCAAAGTTGGCAATAATTCAAAATCTTCGATATGATGTATAATTTTTCCTGTTCCACATATAAAACAGTTAAAGCGGTAGACTTGGCGTTTTTGTTTATTTGCCGATTTTTAACGTATGTAAAAGATTGAAGTTTTGATTATTGATTAAAAATTACAAAGTAACGAACGAAATCGTAACGTTTCCGAAGTACCGTGTGATGTCATTTGTATATAATATGATACAAGCAGCAGCTGCTTACGTTTGGCTGGAATTATTTATAGCATAAGCAGCCGCGGATCCTTACGTATTGAAACCGTATTCATATTGATACGCACATGGCACAGCGTGAAAATGTATGAAGAAAAAGAAACCGTAGGTTCTCGTTAAGTCGATCGTTGTGCGGAAGTGAGGTCCGGATATGATTCGCCTTTGTGGGAAGCCACGCTTCACGACACGTGACAAGGATACGTAACTGCGTCTTGGTACGTCACGAGTATCGTGTAAAGGTTCACTTATGGTGATTCAGTTTTTTCCTCATACAATACTAGCCGAACTGTGTCTCAGTTTTTTTCAGTGGGACACTCACACACTGTAAATCGAAGCAGCGACAGTCGTATTGAATGAAAACAGTATGTATTATAAATGTCTTGTTAATTAGAACATGTGACTAGGTATATGATTATACTTATTATGTGTGTGTATAGCACAGTAAAATATGTCAGGTGTAATCAGCCGCAGTTAACAGCTGAGGTATAGACCATAAAAATTGGAAACTAAGATTAAGATAATACTATTGAAACGTGCTCAAGGGGATCGGTATAAATACGAGATAATGCTGGTAAGTGGAGAGAAAACAGATTCAGCTGTCTTGTACCAAACGAATTATTGCGAAGTTCCGTATTTCCTTGGCAAAAAGGAAAAAAATTGATTTCCGAAAAACTATTTGAATTTACTCATCACCGGTAATTCGTTATCCTTACACAAAAATGAGGAATAACATTTTTTCGACAACATATTCCGGATGCCGATAAAATTTCAAAGCCGATATTCGATTTCACATCAAACGTCGTAGTTTCATAATAATTTCAGAATGTTCAAACAATCCCATCAACTTCGATCGTCCGTACCGACAGTAAAATTATTCAACTGAAAAATTGTCACTTGTTGAGTATGGCACGTTCGAATTGCTGGTAATCAATGAACTGACTCAAGTCTAATGGTGCGTAAGAAATTGACTTGTTCGGAAAATATTACGACGCTAAGAGTGAATTTGTGCTGCTCCCAAATTTTAAAATTACACCGGTCGACTGGTGCCCGCAGCGTTATTCATACGTTTCGGATTGATTATTTGGTAATTGCTGTACAGGCAATTTAGCATAGAGTGAATTCATCTGCATTTATGCAATATCATAGTTCTCACTGTAAACTTGCAGCGATCGCTTTCACATGGTCCCAATCACGCGCACGCGTATTTTGGCCAAACTAAAAACAACATTCCACGCCTAGGCTTTGCCCTGGCTCACTTGGTTCTTAAAAACGAGCTTGACATCTTAAACGTTGCAATTCGTCCTCTTGAAGGTGAGTTCAGGAGCGAAAGACGGCCTTTTCTCTACCGATACCGTTTGGGCCTTAACTGTGGGTAAGTTCTGGCACAACAGTCGATGCAGAAGGCGAACGGGATCCAGAACCAGCATAACCTGAATAAAATTGAAATATCTTAAGACCGGTGTATGGATGCAAGGCTAAAAATTCACTTAAACAAAAAGTTTACCATCGAATTTACAGCGTCTCTGATATTGGCAACACTTGAAACGTAACTTACACTATACAGCAGGCAGCCTTGATGCTCTCTCCCGACGTCAAGTGGTAGTTCGAAGAGTTTTCCGTTTGTGAACCAGGACCAGGTATAACCTCGGTTATTACAGCTGAATAGGATCGGAATAATGATTCGGAAAGTTAGTCCGTACAAGTATTAGATTTTCTGAACAAATTCGATCTGCCGTTACGCCAACCTGGAGGTTGCTCCGAAGTCAAAGCTGGAGGTTCGAGGGGCGGCGGGGGTGGTTCGGCTGCCATTGACGGTTTGTAGAGGCTGTAAGGTGGCGGCGGATCGTCCGTACGATTTGCACTATTTGGCACAGATCTGCCAGCCGCTGACGTTGCCTCTCTCTCCTTGTTGATCATAACGTGACTCGGCGTATCGTCAAAGTGTAGGAGGTAATGGTATCCAGTCCTCCTCGGTTCGGAAATAAATTACCACCGAGTGTTCACCAGCCAAGGTTTTATCGTCTACTGCGGAATCCGTGAGCTTCCTGCGGCAACTGTGTGACAACATGTGTTTCGTATCTCAGTCAGTGACGTACCTGTAAGAGGAGTATAAAATATCGGATCGCAAGGCCCGTGATACCGTTTTTCGAATCGATGCTATCGATCATTATCGCGATTCGTTATCGTCGCACAACTTCAGCCGCCATTAAGCTCTCGGAATTTTGTATACGGTACGTTAACGCAGCGAAGTCGTTGGTGATATAACTCGTGAGCGAATGCTATCTTTTGTAACGGTCTCGTATAGGTAGGTATACAAACAATAGCGAAAGAACGAACCTCTTTACGACTCAAGTACTAATTTTTAGTTCGCACGTTGCTTCTACAACAACAACAATAAACCAGAGGCTCGTACCGTTGTATGGTATCCTGATTTGCAATTGAACATGGAAAAAAATATTCCCAATCACACGAACTGAGATAATGACGGAGGAGAGCTTGAATATAATCGATCGAAGGCCTTTACGTTTTGGCGATTCACGATATTAGGTGAAAACGCATTTCAGCGCAGTTCGATCGGGATGATGTTATATTATATTTCGAAATCGCATGGATTGGTGGGATCCAGAGAAAGAAAGAAAGAAAGAAAGAGAGAGAGAGAGAGAGAGAGGGGATAATAAATAAATTAAAGTATAACTGGCACGTTTATCTGTTAATTATTTTACTGAGCACCTTCAACCGTTACCTAATATTTACACAATTATGATATTTAATTACTTTACCGACGTGCCCGACCACTTAAGCGTCTTGTTATTCACGATTAGCCCGAACTGTGCCTCATCGCGCCAGACTCGAGGTTGAAAATTTTATTTCTTTTATCTATACAACAGGTTTCACATATCTTAAGAATCCATTATCTCTGCGCACACTCACCCACACTGACACACATTCGCACACACCGACAAGATTCCACCAACTGTTCTTGACGACATTTTCCTCTACACGGCGTAAGGCAATCAGTCAACATCCGCTCCGGTTTTCCCAGGGCGTCGATAAATCCATCGTCGTTCATTGGAAATCGGTATAATCATCGCCCGGATCGCATCGTTGGCAACCACTTGTTACCCCCGGTGATTTGGAACTAGCAGCAACAGAGGTCGCAAGGTCCGCACCCGAGACAGAGTCTGCAGGAATCGATGAAACGTTAAATTAACGAAATCGTTCAAGCCGGTACGGTATAAAAATATAAATATCTGGGTAAAAATCGTCCGAAATTCAACCCACCCTAAACAGCACCCGCAGCAAAGAGCCGACTCCGCACTCATTCCCGTTGACCGTTGCTGTTCCTGGGCGGGAACGACGTAGACCGTCGTACCTGTCATGGGAAAAAATTACAGAGGGTACGGCACAGTGTTTGAAACCGATCAATGACCATCGGCGCGGCGTAAACACCAAGTACTTTGAATCCATGTTACCTGGGGGTGGCTGCTGCGTAATTGGCGGGGCACCATAAGGCGGCGGAGGTCCGTACATCGGGTAGCCTTGCGGGGGAGGCGGCTGATTGCCGTACTGCGGGTTGTACTGGTAGTTGTTATTCCCGGGGTACATGACGGCGCGTCGTTAAATGCAGAGACGAACGGCTCGCAGGACTTGCTCGATCGACGAATGACTGGATGGATGTCGACGATACGGAGCGCCAACACTGACTGACTGACGACAATGAGTCGCCGCGAGGCGAGAACGCGGCCTACGCGATAGCTGTAGTTGGAAAACATTTCGCCGCGTCGTGACGCGTCGCGGTGAATCGGCCTCTGTTATCTCAAAAAATTATCGATTTCTTACCGCGGAGACTTGCGTGATTGCCATTTGGCAATGGTGTAATAACTAACGTGCTGCTCACCTGACTTTCAGACTCCTGGACGCAGCCAATGCTGCTGCTGCTGCTCGTGGTGCTCGAATTGTTATTACCTGTTCCGGATTGCCGATGGCAATCGTCTTTAAACATCTCACCATTTATTGCTCGTTTGCCATTCGAGTTAACGACCGTGTACGCCGTGAACATTTTTTTATTTCTATGCAGCACGCATTCGCAACTTTTAGAGGCTTTTGGTATTATTAACGTTAAGACCATTGAGAGGTCGTTTGACGTAAGACGTTGCCAAGTTTTACGCTCAAAGGTGTAAACTTGTTGTTCAGCACCTCAAGGTGATTTAATTTCCTGCCGTATTAACAGTCTGCAGTTACTTCTTGATTAACTTGTAGCACTGATCGCTCGACCGATCGAATTCACCGACTGTATATGACCGGAGTGCCAATGATATATCGGTCGAGGACGTTCCGGACTTGCGATCACAGATCAGTTATGCTATCGCGACCGTTTGTTTACTTTTGCAGTTTACCTACGAGGTAACGAAAAGCCGGCGGAGCCTATCGTTAAAAAAACCGTGGTTATCGCGACAAGCGTGAGGTAGAAACGCTTCGGAGGTGAAAGGAGGAGTCTCTGGCTCACATCGTGTTTTATCAACAAATCCTGATTTGTCTTACTTGCATCGTGCACCACGTAGTAAAGATAACGCGTGCTTGTGAACTTTGCAGTTTACTATTTTTAATTCGAAATTTTTTCCTTCATTCATTGCACTTTTGCTCTTGATCGTAGATCTACACGTAGAAGAGACATAAGTAGTGTGAAACAATAAAAATAAATACTAGATAGGTTATAAGTTTAGTCTTATAAACGAGAATAAATTCAAGTATAACACAACGGTAACTTAAAGACTAAATTAAGACATGATCGGCAGTCCGAAACTTGAACTGCTTTTATTTTCAGCCTTATTTTACGTTTGAAAATATTTTTCTGACCCAAGACTAGATCGGTACGCTCATCGTCGATCTTAACGTCTTTCTCATCGTGGATTCTTAACGCCTGTGCTTTCCTTGATAGGATTTACAGTTGGGACAGTAGTGTGCAGTGTCGAGACAGGATTCCGTGCAGTAGACGATAGGTGCGCAGGGCCAGCAGCTGAAATGCGGACGCGATGAAGACAATTTTTGCATAATTCTCCCGACGGTTGTTTGAAAGAGAAATTTGGGAGATTGATAGTGGACATGTACGTTCGAACTACGAATCGAAGAGTGATGCGATTTGACATGATATTGATGTACACGGAAAATAGAACGAGAGCCGATAATGTTAATGAAAAATGAGTCGTTGATGCGATTTGAAGGAGTAGCGCATCTCACCCGAATATGCATAAGAGGCATGCCCACAGGTGGGTTCTAGTTGTCGGCTGCTTAATGACAACGCTGCTCACCGTGCGATTGCACTTGGAACAAATCATCGTTATCGGATCCGGCCCGAAAGGGGATGCGTTGGTAATGACATGAACCGTTGTCCCTGAAAAATGACGAGATGGAAATTAACGTTAATCGTATGAAATTTGAAATTTTTCCAACTGTGATCGTTTGAAAAAACAGCCACAGTTATTATTTTGAATATTTTTGCAGCCCGGGTTTAATTTCCCTTCGCGATTAATCCGGGATTAAAAACAGATCCGCTCAGTCGGCGATAATTCTGTCATCTGATTAAGATACTTATCGAAATATAATCGATAAGATTGATTTGAATAATTCCTTGCCACGAATCTACAAGAATTTAGGCAAACCTGCGCCACATTTTGCAACAATTTATTTTTACCTAGATTTCTGCAAGTACTATGCTAAAGTATGTGGCGCGACTAACAGGGAATCAGTTCGCGA
This sequence comes from Neodiprion fabricii, assembly GCF_021155785.1. Taxonomy (NCBI): domain Eukaryota; kingdom Metazoa; phylum Arthropoda; class Insecta; order Hymenoptera; family Diprionidae; genus Neodiprion; species Neodiprion fabricii. The sequence goes on from NC_060240.1 coordinate 35,694,447, forward strand.
ATCTCACGGACCCTTGAAGTGAGGATCAATACCTAGATCCGTTCCCCGATTCACGTCTACTTTTCTGCCATCGGAGTACCTTTGCCTTGGTCGTTCCGTACGGGTTAATTTTCACTTGAAAAATTTACAAAATCGACGCTGATTGCGAGTACCTGGCTGCTGGGTGATGACGTGTGCCGTCACGTTCGCGCCGTGAAGATGGTACAATGGTTGTTCGGTGTACGGGGGTAACGTAGAAAGTGGTACCGAGGTTGTCGTCGGATGTTCCGTCGGTGGAGAATATGGGGGTGGTTGCTGGTTGATAAATCCAGGAGGCGGAGGATCCTTGTCCATTACTGCGGATGTTTGACGCTCACCTTGAATTTCTGTCGACGATGCAAATGCTGCACGAAGTTCGAAGAACGAATGGTTGTTGCGAACTGGATCGTTCGCGGTGTGAAAACTCCACCAGATCGAGATAGCGTTATCTCATTACGTTCGGCGAGGAACTAATCTGTAAAACTTGATTCCATGCCAAATTCAGCGAAGCTTTGAGTCTAGTCAATGGTCGAAGATAGGAAGGATTGAAGACCGAGATGATAACAATGTCATCGCACCTTTCACGGTCATTTGTTGAAATCGGGGTAAATTTAATGGGAGGAAGGCATTCACGCGTCCTCCTTGTATTGATAAAACTGTTTAAGAAGAAATGTTGAGTTCCGGAAATATAATTGTTCATGATCTCATGACTGATTATTTTTTTTCTCCGAATCACTCACCGGAAAATAGATAACGACGACGTGCATCGGTTATACAATAAGTACTTTGAATCACAGTATTTCAAATGGTAATTTCACAGAATCCGCCGCAAGTGTAGATTCTCAAATGGGAATTTTGTTTGAAAATGAAATTATCTGTGTCAACATTACTGCGGGTGATTCCCTGGTCAATGCAGTGACTCATTTCAAGATTACAGAGCGAAGTCTCTTTCGCATTATTTTATCTTCTTGGTTTGATCGAATCGGCAAATAAAATGACACATTAAAATTTGAGCATGTTCGAATCAACGTATTTTAATCAGAACGTTGGATTCCTTTCTTTTCAGACGGTGAAAAGCGCTAAAGAAAGGTGAAAACGCAGCAACGATTGTGCTACATAATCAGGAAACAAACTGGTTTATAATGAGTAATCTAGTTATTTACCCACCCGATGACGCAAATGCTGTCATTTTTCATTAGTCACTTTGAAACGTCAGATACTAGAATTACATCTGTATTTCATTGCAATATCGCAGGTTCAAATCCAATTGTTAAATTCAACAAGACTGCAAATTGATAATTTTGAGCTGTTCGATTGTAACAAAAGTTTGCAGATATTTTGAATCTTGGGAAGTTAATAATAGAATATATTAATATAAGACAGGTTTAAAAGATTCCGTAACCCTGGTATGCATAGACATTCTACCACCGTTTCCAGTTTATTTGTTTTCCAACGGTTCGCATTCAAGGCTTCGTTTATTCTGATCGTGAATTTAGAACGATGTAGCAAAGTTACCGTACACTTGGACGGAGTAATTACGCTTCAAAAATACGCGACGCATATTTCGTATCAAAGGCCGGCATTGAACGTGAGCCGAATAGCGACATTGCCTTGTTACATTCAATGCCGTATTCGGTAGAATAATTACTCGTACCAATACACCCGCGTGAAATTTAATTTCACGGTCTACTTACAAAATGATCGAGTAGGATATCTTGCTTTCCGCAACTGTGGCAACAGTGGGTAAAAGCTTCATCAACAACTCACGTCGAGTTGACATTAGCAGTTTCCTCACTTTGAGTTTAGCAACTGGTTGCACACAGAGATCGAAAATTGCGTCCATCTGGTGCCATCTGTTGGTACCCATGTAAACAATGTGAATTTTCTCAGAATTTAGCTGCATGTTGTGAGATAACATCTCTACCATATCGCGTCAGTTTGGATAAAATTGACAAACTCGGAGGAAAAATTTTAATATCATGGTCAAGAAACGTGCTCGAATAATTTAAAAATTGATTATTCAAAAGGATCGTTTCCAAAAGGCTGAATGAATTTAACACTCTGTTTTCACGATAAATGGTAACATACCGTCATCTCACCGACGATGTGTCACTTTTCATCTAAAGTCGAGGCCACGGTCGGTATTTAATTTCATTTTAGAGGATACGTACGTGTACGCGCTGAGTGGATTGCTACGTTGCGCTCGTTGAATTATCTTTATTTTTTTCCTTCCCCTGCGAATAGATGCAACTCAGGATCGACCCACGTTACTTTTTTGACAGTAGTTCTGCGGGTGGAGGTATCCCAATAGAGTATCCATGACATGGGTTATCTGCCATTATGAAAATGAACCTGGGGTTTGGTCTGAACAGTGATAAACTAGCCGAAGATGTTTTGCATCCGCCCAATGTTCACCATTAGAACCGAAATTCTATTCGCTATACGCTAATTGGACAGAGTTGTCAGCTCCTTCGAAATCCCCGACGATCTTCTTTGCAAAACTATTTATTGATTCCGGACGGATGTTCAACGCGTTGTGCGAAGCACGGCTGGTTTCTTTTAGTTTTTACACCCAAGGGAATTCACGTACTTCGTGAATGTATACAAAATAAGTTATATCCATGACCATACGGTACTTTTATCTATGATGTTTACTGAACGTTGAGTTGTCATGTCTGCATCAAACCAAACCTCGCCTCAATCCGCAACTGGGAATGGGCCTCGTAAGTTTATTACATCACATCTCCCAAAGATGTTGTATTATTATGTCGGTTATAAGACATCGATCTGACCAGCTATCATTTTATATTTGAATTTTTTTTTTCAGGTAATCACCACAGTCCGGCTATAGCGTACTGCTCAACCTGTAGGAGGAACGTTACCACCGAAGTGCAAATATCTTACTCGAAGATTGCGCACATTACTTGTATCCTCTGCATTGTTGCTGGGTGAGTGATGATGGGATCTGATTATCCTTATTTGCTCGATTGATACAATTTTTTATTTATAATCGCAGCTGTTTTTTCGGATGCTGTCTTCTTCCATATTTCTCGATGTGTTTCGTCACCGCAAAACATTACTGCCCGGACTGCAATACCCATTTAGCATCTCACAACTCTATTCTGGAAGCTTTGCACTAGGAAGAAGGGCCCATTCATCTGCTAAGGCACGTCGGCACTTCTCATTTATAGACACTATTATACCTACATATCTGAGACTAGAATAAAGCTGTTCCAGCATATACGCCTACCTGACGCAGGCCTTTCATTAAGGGAGTACAACCTGTCCCTTTATTCGACTTAACGAGAGTTACAATCTAAGGATATATCTAAGGTAAAATGACACGAATAATTTTCTGCCCCGGCGTGTGATCAGATAAATTTTATTCAATTTCCTGCTGGCACTTTCAACGTTCAGGTTTTTTTTTGCCACCGAATGAGAAATCCGTGTCGTTGCTCTCGTCGCCCGCATCACCAAGGTCTGTAAGTTCCCAGGTAAGTTCGGCAAATCGGGCAATGGTGATGCGTACTTTTGCAGGAATCGATGCAGTACGGGACCAAACAACACGGCCAGCATCTGCGAATCGTCATAAATTACCAAACTCCGTTATAAGCCAACAAATTTTCATGCTAGGTGTTCCGTGTTCGTAGGTTTAGCGGCCGGGCACTGACTGGAAAGGGCACAATAAGGGCGTTCAACTTTACCCGCATAGGAAAAGTACCAATGCCGAGATGTGGGTGATGGCCGATCGTCGAGCTTCGATTGCGGTTACGACGACTGTCGCACATCTGGGGCAAATGGTGGCGGTGGGCCTCGGCGGCCAGGCACCCCTGTTGGCTGGAACCGTGACACTCATATCATTTCCAAAAGCGAGTTTTCCAAGTCGGAATAATGGAAAGTGAAATGAAAAAATTGACAAAAAGGGTCAGGATTTCAACGAGTCCGACATTCGGGAAGATTTACGAATATACGTGAAGAGAAGATTGATGTCGTGTATTACGAGTCACTGAAATAATCTGTTCCATCGAATACGGAGACACGCAGAGACCTTGGGCTTGGGCATAACTTGGCGGGGGTATCGGTGCTACGAATGAGGCGACAGTGTCGCTGGACAGTCTTGGTGGTAGTGGGATGGTAGATTCGGTGTAGAGCGGTCTCTGCTCTCTGAATATTCCCGAATACGTAGGTGGTGGTCCCATTGTGTAAGGTATCAGATCCGGCTGCGGGATGAGGGATGAGGTGAAAAAGAAGAAGAAGAAACGATAAAAAGAAATACTCCAGAGCCTCGTTTTAATTCCATCAGCTCCATACATCTTCTCCCTGAGGGATGTTTCGTCTGAAGCAATTTCTCCAGCTCCATCGATTGTCTGGGCGCCTTCGTTGTAAATTCAGCAAGCTTCTTTGGCTGTTGATCGAAGGTGGCGACATTGTGAAATTTGGTAAACCGGGTGTTGTCACAGGCGACGAACTTGTCACGGCAATTGCCGAAGTACCTGTTGATTAATTATACGCAATTTGCCCCATACGCTTAACGCAGAGACACCGTCTAAATTTGACCTATCGAGGATTTCTGAATCTGTGGAATAACGACGATAAACAGGCTGAATTTACTCGTATTGTTTTACATATTGCTCATTTGTTGAATGGGACAAAATATCTTCCTACCGGTGACGGGGTTGACTCCGGACAAAACTAATACCACCAACTGTACCGACTAATCAGATCAACAGGATATTAAATGTCACTACCTTCGGTGACCATGATTGGATTCTAGCGATTCAATATCCATTTTCTAAATCTATTTGAACGTTTTCAAAATACGTCATATACTTTGTACACCGACGCTTTCTGCGCATGGAACAACTGCTTGCACTAACCAAGCAAAAGTAGTTCGTTGCCAATTTTCAATCGAAACAGCGACAGTGAAATTTAGACGGTTCTGCCCGAAGTAAAAGTTGTCATAAAAGAACTTTACTCGGTTCAACGTTGATGTAACGAATGGGATGATCCTGCTCAATGACGTCTAGCAGCAGACTTCTGGCATCCGGAGTCCGAGTGCCATAGTCAGTGGTCACAGTCAATACTTCACTTTTTGGTCCAGAGCGGCTGGAAGAGACAGAGGTAGCGATCTGCATCACGTTAATAGGGAGCGTCGAGGACTTGGTCGATGTCAAAGAGGGGTGTGGGGGCGTCGCCTGCGTGGCTGCCTCGTGGCTGAACTTCACGGTCACCTGTAAGAATTGAAAATTATGGAAGAAACGTCTACAGGAACACAACAGAAGATAACGACGACTTACCGCCTCGACCCGAAACTGCGAGAATACAGATTTGACAGCACTTGTGGAAGATTCGGGACCTTCTATCGTTCCGGAAGGCATTTCCGCCTCCAGTATTTCCGGCACTGCCGACGGGGGTTTTTGATCCTCCTCGTTAGATTTGGACATCGTAACCCCTATCAACGTCAATGGTGTTTGCGTACCGCGCATAGTCTGCTTGAAAGTTCCCGGTAAAGGATTCACCGGATACTTGATTATCGCTTCTAACGATTCAGGAACTTTTTGCGCCGTATCCAAGTTGCGACTTGTCGGGGACGTGAACTTTGAACCTGGAAATTAATGCGAATGGCTTCATCATACGTTGCGTCTAGCAGCTTACTTTACTTTGTTATAGTACCTGTTGCTTCGGCGTTACGGCATTCGTTGTAATCTTGGGTGATCGCGGAGCCATTTTCAGAGGCGCTGGGTTCCGGATTGACCTCCATAAGCAGTTATACGGGTTTCAATTCATTGTCGAATGCAGGTCTTACGGTTTGCAGTAGGAACTTTGAGAACAGCTTGATTATGGAGCTTAGTCGAGGCAATTGTCCTGTAACATTTCCTGTGCCTTAACAAGTTGCCGCTATCGGAACCCGTCAGTATCTCGGGCGGGATTGTCATCAGGCAAAGAGGGCACTTGTGTATCGGATTTTTACCGAGCACCGTGAAATGCGGGACAAAACACAAACTGTGAAAACGTAGAGATTACAGTTAGGCGATTATGAGCGAATGAAATCAAGTTCAAGGCTTGGAACGAGGAAACAGTTGTTAGAATGCAAGTAGCTAATAACCAAAATGGACACAGGAGCTTGCTCATGATGTAGGTGAACGAGGATGACCCATACGTAACAATAGTCTTAATTTTCTCCTCACAACCAGGACAAACTACCACAATTGGTCGGTAGGTCGACGGCATGAATTTCAGCAGTATTCCCATTTTTAATACAAGTGTTTTATCGACGCATTTTTAGTCTTCCAGAATTGAAAGTTGAATTTTAACAAGCCTGATATCTGGACAGAGGCAAAACCATGCTGCACGGATCTACGCGAAACTACATGAAATTTTTAAAAAGCCTGTTTGATTGAAAAACGATAACAAATGCTTGGAATATGTGTCAGAGTCAGAAAGGGTTGGTATACGTAACCTGCTAAAGACGATCAAGTCGGTGTGCAGTCCAATTGTACGTTTGCATCAGGATAGTTCTAGCGGTAATTCTGCCTCTGGGCTCCGTACGGCGAAGTTCTGCCACCAAGGATAACACGAGAACAGATCGGGCACCTGTGCCTTGGAGTTCTCAACACGTTTGTGAAACGTGGCAACAAACATAAGCTGCGACAACGTCAGTACGTGATTGTCATTTGGTATGCACGAGGTCCTCCTATCGTTCAAACTCAAACACGCAGGGGACAAATTTCGCGAATCCAAGCAACAAATATACTCGTACCAGACACGATGTACTTCACACTGAATTTACGTTAACTTTGTCTTTGTAGAAATTCACCGTTCCCGTTACGTCTGCCAATGAGCTTTAGAGTGAGTGAGCTTATCGCAGATCCAGCTATGCAGGAGTATACAGTAAAGTGAAGAGGAAACATCCTTACCAACATGGTAGAAGAACGGTGCTGAGCAAGAACATGTACCATTTCGGACCTGGGTCCACTGCTGCATGTACATAACAATTGCAGTGCGGACAAAGTATTTCGGCCGACGTTGCACCGCTGATATGCCGATTGGTCACATTGTCCGAGGAACACTTATCCTCCCAGTAAACGTTCTTACAATCGTTCGCGTCCCTGTGCCGATAGTTGTCGAGATTATCCAGACTCTCAGAGTTTTCATCGTTGTATCTCCACTCTTCTCGATCATCCGATTCCTCGTCGCACCAGCTGCACCTGTCGTGATGCTCGTCGTAGTGACGCCTCTCATTCCTGTCTTGGGAATGGTCGTAGTATTTTTCATCGAATGGTTCTAATTGAGCCATATTGTTTCCCAGCACTCAAGATTAACTAGGAACTTCCCGTAGCGAACTTTGCTCAGCCTCTCCCATTCGTTATCGCGTGAAAACCACTGTTTTGATAGTTATGTACTCTTGAGGTACGTGCGTGGCCAACTCCCCACAGGACAATCGAAATCCAACTGAAACTTGACGGAAACTATAACACGTAATTGACAAGGGATGTCACAATATATGTATACGTATATGTAGTGTGTATGGTGGAAATTTCAGGGCAGTATAGATTTTAGGTAAAAGGAATTGAAACCAACCTGTTTAGCCCAGAAGAATTTTGAAGAAATCGGAAGAATTCTGGTACTTGGTCGCAGGGTAAGAAAGTGTTTTTATTTTTAATTTATATTCTATGATTTCGAAACTGTATAAGCAGTGTCCGGACGTTCTTAAGTTAATTTTGAATTTATCTTTGGTTATTCAGACGCCTTGAGACGTCTGCATCTCGATGCTGGGGTCATTGCCACGAGAATTTAGTGTCACTAAAATCCGTGAGGACAGCGTTGAAGTACCGAGTTCTGTACTCGGCAGATTTTTCCGCGACTTGCGGCGTTCTTCAGGCTATTTTCGCGCGTCCAATTTTTCGTCGATTTACAAAGAAGCCGCAAACGGGCCTGTCATTTATAATTCGAGAAATAAATAATCCAATAGTGACTGTGAATAAGACGGACGAGTTGGACGTTCAGCGATATGAAGTCACAATTAACACCCGAGGAAGTACGTCCGAGCGGTAGCAGCTATCGTGCGTATAAATTCAAGGCCGGCATAATCTAGATAAAGAATTATACCCAAGCGTGATATCCAGAAAAGATGTTCGATCACAGTGATTAGTAACATCTGTGTAACGCCGAGTGCGGCAAATGCGGAATGGTTGTCAACTCGTGATTAGGATCGCGGAAACGTAAGAAAACAAACGTGCGGAAAAAAAAATTAACAACATTTCCTGTGCATAATTTCTGCCCTTCGAAGAAGACTCATCCGCGAAAACGATCATGGAAATGGGAAGTCTGACCGAAACCGGAACTGCTGACAGTTCGCGTGACGGTCAAATGTCCGTCGAAAGATTTGTGCCGATTAACGACAATGATACCTCGACTGGTGACCTGAAGTGCAAGAAATTCACGACACGTTCGTCCTGGAAATATTTGCACGGTAATATCCTCGCTACGTACTTTCTTCCAGATTGGATCCTCATTACAAAGGGTGAACCGTACGTTCAATTTCCTGTTTTCAGAGCATACAACCCTCGGGCCGCGACTGGCCACTATGACTTGCCCAAATTGTCTTATGGCCATTGAAACCGCTGTCCGATACGTCGAAACTAGTCAAACTCATCTGGTTGCGATCTGCTTGTTTCCTTTAGGGTTAGGAATTTATTACTTATTACTTATTGTTTATAAGGAATGTGATTTTGCCTGAAGTTAAGCGAAGAGAATTTAAGGGCTGGAATCCAATCCGGAGATATTCGGCTACCACGTTCAACGCTTAAGAGTTTAAAAACTATCCCCTAGTCTATTGTTGTCAGGGGAGAGGTATTATAGCTCATTAATTTATTCCCCCGAGGGATTTATTCACCCTTCCAAAGCCCCGAACATCGTTCGATCGCAATCCACCCTAGTCAATCAACGTCAGTCGTTAAATCTTCGGTATTCTCTTTTGTTACAGTTTGTGCCTTCTCCCCTATTGCACACCGTATTTTCGAAACGCCGAACACTACTGTCCCCTGTGTGACATTTATTTGGGTACTTGTTTTGCCAAAGGAGTAAACGGTGTGAAATGCTGATATGACAAATCCGCGAACGAGTGATTGTACTGGATTAATCAATTTTTAACTACGTTTGTCATTGAGTCTTGAATCCTCGCTTAACCCAAAAACCTTCTTTTTCCTCAACCGTTGACTCAAGGAAGGAGCCATACAATTTTATTTTATCACTGATCCCGATCCCAATTACAACATATTGACTAGATATAATTGGTTATTCTCTTTTAGTGGTTCGTCGATCTGTTACAATGCTAAAAACACATTAAATTAAAGCGTGCATGCGCGTGTACTTTTTTAGTTGTCATCCAAGACCTAACACATTCCGTATTCAATACGCTATCTAACCTTAATATAAATATACTATAATTACTTATGGATAAATGTTACTCAGTGAGAATAAAAGACTTGAGGATTAATGACACAATTATTATTTTCACGCGAACGGGCGTAGGTACTTCTGGTCGATAAGGTAACTACAAAATGAATGAGAAATGTCCTAATTTCATCGGCAGCCGCTTTTGTGCTCGGTAACTCGTGGATCTGGGTCGCTGGATATCATTTTCTAAAGTTGGGCTGCAATTACTGGTCATTGCGTCGGGCCGGGTAAGAATAATTTACACTAAATTGTCGGAATTTCACCGCACGATTTCGTCCGTTCGCTCGTTTAACCCCGTGCTATCTATTCTTTTTTTTCCTATCTCTCTTTCTCTTATACTTTCTCTTCGGGATCATCCCTTTCTCATGAAAATGCCGAGTACACGAGATTCGTAGTGATTTGATTACTTTGAGAGAAAACCCTTGCATCAAAAGAAAGAAGAGCTTCAGCCTGTTATTTTATATACGTACGACTATTAAAAAATGGTGCCGCGTTCCGCGCCTATCATCGTATAGATTTTCTCCTCCGCATCCGTAACGTCTTCACGATAGAATGTAAAAAGTTTGCACAAGAATCGCCTCGTTTCGCGACAGCTGCGCAAACAACGAGGTGCAGGAGAACGTTACTAATTTATTGGGCATTAAAAAACAGCTACACGAAACGGGCGTTTGATGGGTATGACGATCGATCCTCGATTCCAGCTCATGGCAATCCTGGCACACAGTAGCATCTGGGATTCGGTCATTAATGTGGAAAACTCCCCGAAATTGTATCAAGATTTATCTCAGCTTTGGGCGTAGCCATGAGGAACTTCAGCGTAAAGACGAGCACTTTGTCACGCCTTTAACCAGCAGCTGCTTTCGAATCTTCCGATGGGCGAGTAGACACTTCGTGCTAGCTTCTGAATATACGATTTGCTCACCATCTGCAGAAGCAAACAAGTTTGTTTATTGTGATAAAAAATAAAAATAAAAACATACAAACGAGTCCGACTACTTCCACGCTTCAAACTGCTACAAATATTTGTCGAGTTCGATTTTCCAATACTGCACAATTGCGATTCCGTATTTCCCCAACTCGCGTGCAAGTCTGATAACTCACGTTAGTTTTTAGAGAAAATAAAAAGATCCGAAAAATTTTCATAATCCTTCGGAATTGCGCGGCGTTACTCGAGTCAGGTTCGGCGTTTCGAGAACTTCGAGAACGGGACGAATAACATTCATATCCATCCTGTTAAATATGCGGTGCGAAACCGGAAGCTGTTGTCGAGTAATTTCCGTTGATATATAGATCCGAGCTCCGGAAGAAGACGGCTTCAACCGCAGGCGCAATATGTGAATGTCAACGAAGTCTCTCAGCCACGTTATATAATGCTTTTATCACTAGAACCGATTCGGAGTCTGGAGTTTACGACGAGATTCCGTTTTAGTTGGATATCTCATGCATGCAATTCTGGTGGCGGATGAATTTAGATTCGATGTAAATTCTTTATTGCCTTCAACCCCGTTCGTGTCAAAGGTGCGTTGTATAAACGGCGAAGGTATTCGTCGATAAACTCGGCGTTGAACCGCGAATAATGTCGAGCATTGACAACACAGTGTGTAGTTTGAAGTTGAACGATGCCTACGTACCGTGTCCATCGTCACCGCGCGATGGTTCGACGAATGCAGGTATTAAATACGGTGAATAATATCCCGAAAGTCTTACTTTTTTTCTTATCATAACCGTGGGCACGGTATTCCCTGCACGATTTTCATTCCCGACCACGAGAGGCTGCAGAACGAATTGCAGAAGTTAGACGTATCTATAATTCCCCGACACCGTTAAACTCCTTCGTGGCGTAGGTTCGTTATAGTTAGGTACATATTTATACGCACACATATTTATTTACAGGTATATATGATACCCTCGACATAGAGGGCCGAAAACCTCCGGCAATTCGTTACTTTTGACACACAGCCAGCTACAGCAGCGGCAGACAATAAATAACTGTCTGATTATTACCCGACAAAAAATTGTCACAACAAACTTGCCCCCGGGGCTCAAGAGTCTGCAGGTTAAAGTGAGCGCGTCGGTTCTTTGACACGGAAATTAAATCATCCTCGGTCATTGAAGTGAATTACGACGAAGCCGAATTTAGGGATAAATTTGAAAAGTCTGGGTAACGAAAATATCGTAAAATCGATCCCGTTAAAAAATGAAATATTTTAAGGAAAATAGTAAAGAGATGAAGAGGAAAAAATTAATGGAAATTTTTCTTTGAACCCGCAGGACCTGCTTCACAAGTGAAATTCATCGATCCATATTCGTGAAGTATTGAATGATCCATGTTTACAGACAAAAGTCTGATACGTTGAGCAAATTTATGGAATTATCAATGGATTCGGATAATACAAGCGATGTCACAATTCCATGTATCATGTAACAGTTGTTCAAACAATAATCGGGAAAATTTATCGGCCATCTTTGCCCGAGGGCATTTGACGATATGGAAGAATTATTGGAACCCGTTTCTGCTCTGGTGCTAATCGATTATAAGGCTGTCTTCTCGGTCCAGCAAAGCCTTTTTCTAATTTTTCCAGATTCACGATCCCTACACAGCTTCCTCGCGGTCTGCGCTGACAGTATCAGCGAAGGAATTGCCTCCTGAACGGCTCTTTATTGTCAGTGACTTTTCTAGATAGTAAATATCGATTCGATACGTATACGTACGGGTGTATTGATGTCACATTGTAGGGTTGATAAATTCGGTTTTGTACGTGGATATACCCGAGGAGTCAGTAGGGGATAAGAACACCTGAAAAAATATTATATGTATATATGTACACACACACGCGTACCTATATACCTATCCTATGGGAATTTCCTCGTAGTTCAATTTTAGCGGTTCATTGGCCTCTTGGAAAAGTACAGTCTTCCCCGTCTTCTGCTTCTCAAATATTCTCTACGGTCACAACCCCCAGGATATACGGTCAATGAACTTGGACTACAACCTAAAAAAAAACCTCTCTCTTATTGTAGATTGGGAAATAATTGGTCGTCTAATCGGCACTTGTTACTAAAATTGTTTGCGTTCATCGAATACACAGAAGCTCGTGACACGTATTATTCAATATTCGACGTCGCTGGTATACAATTTAATATTAATATTTATTGATTTTTCTTTTCTTTTTTCTTTTTTTTTTTTATATATTACAGTGCCCAATACAAAAATCTTCTATGCAATCATCAACATTCATTTACATCGCCGCTACCTACGGCCGTATAACATACGAAAATAGATATGTAACTAGTCACAATGTTTGCGTAATCATCTTTGGAAAAAACATTTGATGCCGTTTTAGACGCGGATTTATTGGTACCTATTCGCTTATCCAGATATATCTCTATATATTGTTGTTGTTGTTGTTGTTGTTGTTATTATTATTATCATTATTATTACTATTATTATTGTTATTCTTATTATTATTATAAAATATGGTGTATCCTTGTGTACATTTTAATATCTAATATGTACATATATGTATATGTATCTCTTTAACCGTTCAACATTAATGTGTTCAATTGCGTATGATCGCTTATATTTTTCGTTATTTAATCGTATATCCGCCGGCGTGTTTCCGTTTCGTTTTTTCTTTTCACAATAACACTCGGCGATAAATTATTTCGCGACTTTCTTTCGATTCGCGATTTCTTCGCCGACGCATGTTACATTTTACGATGCGCATAATTTCACTCGTTGGCAATAGCGAAGTGTAAGCAGTAAGCTTTCCGAATTAGGATGTTATATTGAAGGGAAACAGTCATCTAGGTTACCTGCCCGTATAGGTGATCTATTTCCGTCGCGATAAACCGGGACGAGTCGAGGCTTTCAACTCCTCCAGCAATTTTCGCAGCAGCCTGATTCCACAGCCGTTTTCAGCCGCGGGTTTTCGGAAATATTGGAGTGCGCAATCAGCTCAGAGCGAACAGAACGCGGCTTGGTTGTTTGAATCATTTTTCAAAAGCCGGAACGGCCTCTACCGCAGACCACGGACTTCCGTTCTCGAAGACTCATTTTTCGCTTCATCTACTCTCGAGTTAGATGAATTGCTGGCGTAAATGAAGTATGTGCAAGGTTTCTTCCGTTTTCCTTCGGCGTACCGCAATTTTCTTCACGCCACATGTTTCCGATTTTACCTAATCTTTAGCCTGTAGGTATGAATCGTTAGATCGCAAGAGGCAAAAATAAGGAAAAAACGAAAAAGAAAATTATCCGAATTCGTAATTAAAATACGGTTATCACTTACTGGCGTTTTGTTCGAGCGACAGCTTGTTGAAAAGAAAATTCTGGTGTACGTTAAAACAGATGCAGGCAAGTACAACACCTATCAACACGTGTTTAATAACGCACCAGTACGTCGAAGCTGTCGATCGCTTGAAAATATTTTAGCACCTGTTCGATCATATTTTAACGCTAGTTAATCAAAAATATAATATTTCAACGCCCCGCGCGCACATCATATGTAAGTTCACAAAAATGATCCATCATTGTATTGCGCACCTTACGATTAATCGTGCAGTTATAACAATTATTTTTTGTTATTATTTTAATTAAGTCTGTGTTGTTCTCGTATTTTTCATTTTAGGCCATACGTGTATCATATACTCTAAGTTATCTTAGCGTTAGTTTATGCCGGTTATTTTCACTATTAAAAATTACCTGTTAGGTGCACACTGTTCAAGATACCTCAAGTCGACGAGAACAAAATCCTTTTTCAAATTATCTACAAGATATTTAATTGTTTATATTCTTCGTCCGCCATGCTTCGAGCATGCGAGTATAAGAAAATATTTCCTTAAAATGAAAGAAAAAGACCAAAAAAAAAAAATAAAATAACAAACGTGGTAAAACGAAAGGAGGAAAGCAGCAGCAACGCACTTTGCGATCGGTATAATATCACAAGCTCACAATTAGCTCAGCGATCGTCCCCGTGCGGCAAAACTCTGCGCGCAAGTTATTCCGAGGAAACCTTTTCCGAGTGGAGATCTAACGAGCAAAGTTAGGACTAAACCGTGTTTTGCTTGTATCTTCTGGCGCAATTATTTCTCCTTGCCCGCTGGAAGCTACGACGATGTTGATTAACGGATATTCCAGCGCCTCCGGCCGCACCCTGTTCCTCGTCCAGTTCCAGTTCCAGCTCGCTGCAGCTGTCGCTTGGATATCTACAGTACAAAAACACGACCTGACACTTTCCTCGTTTTCATCACTTCGCGATTTATATTTCATTTTATATTTATTTCTATATCTCGTCCCGCCTCGATCCTCCAGCATTACGATTTAAATTTCAAAAACTTTTCAACTTAAGGGTGTTTCCCAGAGGTAAGACCGGTAGAAATGATTAAAACAGAATCCATTCGAGAGTTAAAAGTTTTCGTTTCGAAGTGGAAAGAAAAAAAAGAAAAAAAAAAAGCAAACAAATTTTCAATTACGTTAAAAATTAACTTCCGTACGTCCGTTTGAATGAAGCTCTGCAGAAAATGGTTTGCAAAACGGTAACCACGCTTGAGGGCGTTAACGAATTTATAATAGATATATGTACATATAATGTACGTGTAAACTGAATCATCAGTGAATCCGTCGTAATAATTCACGTCGTTAAATTGTGCGGAGTGTTCAAGGGTGAGCTGACACCCTTAAATCTCCTGAAATGGTCGGGCGACATCAGAAATACGTATTCACAGAGTATAAGGGCGAAACGTGGACGCAGGCGAGACAATATCTAGTCGTTGAAGAGTTTATAGGCATACGGTTGATAACTTACGATGATTCCCTACGTTCGACTCGGGCGAGACGCTGCTTCATCTTTGCGTGGCTGCTCGAATACTCGGCGAGAAGTCGGGCGAGTCGGGTCTGAAGGTTGTCGACGGTGTTTTCTGAAGCACAGATGTTAATTATCAAAGGTTTGGCGCGGTGTTGGTTGAATATTTATATCGCCTGCAGACGTGATCGTGCGAAAAATTTGATGGTAAAACTCGCGGCTGTAGTGTGAAATTTTTTATTTTGTCTGGAGGCTTTCGCCGGCCGCTGCACTGTTAAAAAGACGTAATCCGTTTAGGCCGAGGTCGAGCCCGAACTACCAGAGACCGTTATAATATATTCGAAATTACCGTCATCACAGCCGAGCGATATAACGCTCTGGTGGTGATTTAGGATTTTCCGCTCCCCGAGTTGCATCACGTAGGTCTAGAAAAACGGGAGCACCGAGGCTTTTGTCCCGAATCGTCGGGATGATGTAGCGATATTTTGATGAAGGTATTCTGCACCGGGAACTTTTCTACTTGACGTCAAACGATCCTGACGCTTCGAAAAACGAGGAAGTTCTCCTCGCCGACTCTCCGATAGTTCCTCAAACTATCTTTCGGCTGCACGATATCGCCTCTTTTTTCACTACATCGCGTATCCCTTCACCGGCGAATGCCATAAATCATACGGGGTCTTCTCATTCTTCAACTTCCTGTTTAACCATACGTCGCGTCGATGTATATGGATGTCGATCATGTAATCGACTCGATATGCCCTTCGGAAAAATAAATACACGCGATTGGCACAGTTTGAAAAACTCTAGGTTTCAGTCCAACGGAAACGACGCCAAGAATACTGAAACCCGGAATCGAAAATCTTGACGGAATCAGCGTCAATTTGTTAACGCCTTGCTCCGCGATGATACATACCTACATAATATTTGTATAATTCTTGTGCACAAAATGAGTGTTAAATTTCATTTAAAATATCACTAGGCCAAGATATATTTCTATGCGCGCATAATAATGCGCGTGTCCTTTGTGAAAAAATGCTCGATCATTTTTGGGGGCAATACTCTTATACGCGTTCGATAAAAGGTTCTCCCGGAGGAAATTCTCTGGATAAATTTCGTGGCTGAAGATCCTCGAAAGAAGCGGAAGAAGAAAAACCGATGAATCAGGCCGAACAGAGCTGAGCTTCGAATAACCATTTACCGGAAGTTCCGCGTTGTATCAGCTTACACAGTCGAGCTCTGTACATCGATTACATCCGTTGCTACATACTCCCGTTTCATCATTCGCCTGATCATGCCTCTCTGAGGAGACAAAAAAACAATCGTCTCTGAGCGACTATAGGATTCGATCAAATAACCAAATTCCCCTGAATAGACAGAAGGGAAGATGTCGACTGAGCCGATCGTCGAGAAGGAATGTTACATAAACATCGAAGCCGTTTGAGCCGGCCATAGCAAATACCCACAAAATACACTAAGCCTTGTCAAAAGCTTCAGACTGCGGCAAGAGCAGGTAAAGGGCCAGTTGTGTAATTGATTATTCGATCTGATCGAATTAGCGTAAACTACAACAGAGGAGAAAAGCTTTTCGTTGCGCGAGTAACAAATTTTCGCGATGAAATTCCCATGCCGTAAGATTAGAGTTTTTGATTGCGATTTCTGGGCTGGATTACTCGTCGCTTAGCTAGTTCAGCGAGGCACGTCATTTGACAAGAGATCAATCTCTATCAACCTTAAACGAGTGTCTTACCCCACGAATCAATCATTCGAACGAAAGCAGTCTGGATTCCCGGTTTCAGATTACGACCCAAGGGCGCCTTCTTGGTATTTTTTTGTTTTTTTTTGTTGTTGTATATATATACGACGTATACAATCTACATCTTTTCGCGAAAAGAAAGAGACGGAAAGAAAAAAACATACTCCGTCAACGGCGTATGCTTTTAAGGGCGTAAAAGCGGGGGAGGACTAACGAGATAAGTGAAAAGTACGTTATTTATAAACAAATTCGTTGGATTATAAACGGAAGGTGACAATTCTGTGATGCGAAGAATATCTGTGGCAGGCTGTGCGAGAGTTTTCCGATAATTCGTAGCAGCCCACCGCAAGTGAAGGAAGAGACGAGAGAGTAAATTTTTGAAATTTTATCACCGTGAGTGCTACTGGCCGGAATAAAGTGCGCGTTTAAATGGGCTCGGTAGGTACCTACTTGCTGCATTTTACGCTATCTGCACGGTATTTGGTCTCATTTCTCGAAGCGAGATATGGAGTAGCGTCGTGAGTTCCCGGTAAATTTTCCATTTATTGCATGATAGCAGGAAATTTATTTCTTCGGAATGAAGGAGTTTTTGCGGGGGACCCTTGCGAGTCCCTTCGGCGTGAGCCTGTCACAGATCCTGAAATTTCTCCCTCTATATCTCGCGAGCATGAACGGTACCGTGAACAAATTTTCGCAGCTTGTATTTCGTCCGTTATTATTCAGCCGGAGATTTTCTACTTTCGAAAGAAAGCTCCTCTAGCAGGTTGTCCTTCTACGCTGTGCGAGAGACAAAGGAGTTAAATCCAAGACAAAGTTGCGCTTCGAAGAAATTGATGGTGTTGATTACGATCATCTCACGATCGGTATAACAGAGGTGAATTCGAACGGTGTAACCATTTAGTGGTGAAATCGAGGTCCTTCCTTAATCCCTTTGATTATACTCAAAGGGCTCGATTATACGGAATACCGCTTCCATTATGCAAGCAGAAGAACACAACAGTCCTGAACCGAATCGCCCGAGTGATGCTTGCAAATTGTTCTTCCGCTATATCCTTGCTTATTGTTCGAAGTTGAAATTGCTTGTTGGCTGGAGGAAACGAAGCTGATTGTACGCCGTGTAATCCAACAACCAATTCACCGTACAATTTCACTACTCAAAGACCATTCGGAATTAACCAATTGTGAATCGTGAATAAGTGAATAAGTTCATTTGAATTTCACCGTGAGATACTTAACGCTAATTGTTGGGTAATCCAGACTTCCACAACAATATCGGCACGTATTGCACTCTTGCGCACTACACAGACGCGATAATTTCGTACACCCTTTGACCTACAAATTGGTCGAATTACCGTTTGGCTGCTTCAATTCACCAAAATTTGCAAAATTGTTGGAAACGTATATTACGTGTGGCAACTCGCAAAATGCGTTAGCAGTTCAGATCGAAGTGCGAAACTTTTACGAATTTTTGTAACCGGACTAAAATTGCGCACAAGAATTAAATTGACATTAATTTTCTAGTTCATTCGTCTTTCGGGATATGATTGAAACGAAGATGAAAAAGACATAAAATCGAAAGCCAACATTTGATCGCCTTTGCGAAAGCGGAGCTTCCATTCGCCTCGGGTTCACTCACGTCCACCTTGCCGACTGATAGTAATCACAGTTTGTCAATTAATAATTACGGGCGACCGACAACGTGGTCGTGAATTAACAAACAGCAGTATCGAAGCCAAATCGGCGTCGCGTCATCGCTTTGCGTAACCTGAGCTTTATGTAAGTACCAGCTGTTAATAGCATCTAATATCAGCGTAGCTCGAATTATCGCATGGATGAAAATTTAATTACTCCGATCGGCAAACGCAACGCCCTGCATGGGTTCAACACTACCTACAAATTCGAAACACTTCCAGACCACCGTACGGGGACTAAAGTGATATTAATTACATCATCCTTTCCCGAATCTCACGAGAAAATAAGCACCAGATTTCGTCAAGCAGGTCGTTCCTCCGATCCATCGGACAATAGCCTTGGTTAATGCTTACAGGTTTTAATTGTATCCTGCAGGGTATCGATTCGGTGGCCGAAACGAGTGAATTAGGCAATAGTTGGGGTTGTTTGCGCTCTTCGAATAATTTTTGGATAAATATCGCAAGCCGGCTGGTTCAGGGTGACGATGGAATTTTACTTGTTTACATTTGACCCTCGGCACTTGGTTGCGACGGCGGTCCTTTATTGATCCATCAATAAGAGCATCGATGAGCATTCATCGACGCATCCCTCGACTCGGTGGGGCGAGGGGATATTTTATTGGGATTTTCCAACCCACCCTTTATCACCCACTATCCGGAGGGAACTTGAACTTGTGGCATTTAATCGGTCTTTTCAACTCTCCGCAATGCAGCTTATGCGTGCATCACGAAATTGCGAGAACCTGTCGAGTCTCAGGATTCAACCGGTCGAAAACACTGTTTAAATTGATTTAGAACCGCGGCGGATATTTCATGGGAACTTTGATGCTGGACGTTTCTGTCCCGAAATAATTTCTTCCGATTAGCAAACCATCGTCAGATTTCACAGCTCGTAGCGTGAGAGGCGGGTCGCAAATCGTTTCTTGTATTACATGTACGAACTCGACGACAGCTTCCCAAATCACATTTATTGACAGTGCGGTCCGAATTCCATAAATTATATCGTTCGAGCTTCGACGTCTTCGTCTGTTGGTAAGAGTAAATTGTCGTTTTGTATTGTAAGATTGACAAATATATTAGTAAAATCAATCGATCACTTTTCAGTACTGAAATCAAGTTCTTGGTCCGCAATTCAATGACAACCGTTTGTCTAATTTTCATTTTACCCAGTGTTATAATTACTCTTCCGCAAAATAGCTGTCATTCTAATGACAAACAAAATTTGAATAAAGGTATTACAATTTGAATCGAAAATTTTGAAAATTGGACTGAAAATGTTCATTAAAATTTGCCCAGTTTATACGATATAAAGAATTATTCTTTGAAAACTGGCCGAACCTGTAAAACACGAACTTTTTTAAAGTTCACACGTATTGATTCCCTTCTTTGGCTTTGATCGCGTGTTTCAAGGATGGCTGAAAATTGTGACTTGAACCGAGGAGATAGATTACACCCTTCGGAGGAAATGAACCTATTACAGGGAGAAAAAATTTCCTCGAATAATCAAAAATTTTTCTTACGAATACCCGATACGCGTTTAAACATTTGTGGCTATACCCCGCGAAATCACAGATTTCATCCAATGGAAAACTTGCCGTCTGCAAGCTAAATTCGTTCTGGTGATTCCGTATTATAACGAGGGGTTCGAAAAGCGCGGCCAAGATGACAGACAATCCGTTTCTACGGCTCTGGTTTCTTCGCGAGCTTCGACTAATTGGTGCTGTTATTTGCGAAAACGGCATACCGATGATCGATCGCGTCAGTCTCTTTTATTATACACGATACGTAGACGCAATCAATCCATCAGGAAACGCGCGATTCGCGATGCTTCGTTCCCACTGATCCCGGTGTTTTCGTCCAAACTACAATAACTTTATACGATAGCCGGGCTACATCGTATCTCGGGTATTGAAACCCACTTTACGAATCTCGTTGCTATAGTAAACCTCCTCGTAAAACCCCTCGCTTCCAAATTCCCCTCCGAATGTCAAGATATCGACTTTTTACGGTTAGCCCGTTATTTCCGTCACTTTTTTTCAAACACTTCTTTTTCCACTTTTCTTTCCTTCAAGATTACCGTTATACTTATTCGACCCACTGCCTCGTAACTTGCAAAAACGCGATACCTGCTAGTCGTTTTTTATGCAATCGATTTGTGCCCATTTTCACCGAGATTCGTCGTTTGTATTTCATAACATTTATCTAAACTACAATTTTTCAACGAGCTGTCATCAGCCTAAACGTTACGACGAGTTTCCGATACATGTGCTGAAACATCCAATGAGACTGCTGTTTTTTTTGGAATCGATACTATTCAGACATGCAATCAATAAACGGAGGCGACAAGCGTTTGCAACGCCTGAAGGCAGTATCGAAACGAAGATCTCGATTGACCCTCAAAGTTCTAAAGAGCACCAAAATGACAAAGAAAATTGATTAAAAGATTTCTATTACCTAATGACGTTCGATGCCCAGACAGTTGAGGTTTGGAAAATTGAATTAGATCGAAGATCGCTCGAGATATCCGAAGACTAGACATTAACTCACCAAGCCGGTCAATCTTGTCGGCGATGGAGTCCTTCGCTTGCTTGGCACCCTGGAAAACATCCTCGTCAAGAAGACCGTCTTTTCGAAGAAGTTGGCACCCTCGTTCCGTGAGGGAGTGTCTGGCATCCGGGTAATCAGCGAGGGCTTCCCAAAGGTCCCTTTTTGCGAGGCAAAACAGATCGGAGTAGCCTGGAGGGAAAGAATTTGTCCAAGATGGTTAGAAATGTGGGGGTAATCGGTAAGCTTTCGAGGACGACGTTAATGCTGCAGGTATAATACATGTGAGGCGGAAGACGTTCACGTGTACATTCTGCAGGGAGGATTTAATGCCGATGCTGAGTAACAGCGTGCGCCGAGGTAGAAAGTAGATTCCCCGTTACGTGACGTACATTTTATGCCGCTGCACCAGCCAGAGAGATTTACTCACCCAATGATCTCACGTTCGCCGTTCTTCTGTTCCCCGTTCTATTACCGGCTATCTCGAGGACGCTCACTTCACCGAAGACACTTCCCGCCCCCAGAGTCGCTAGCACTGTTTTACCGTCGTCGGCCACCACTATCAGCCGCCCCCTCTTCACTATGTACATCTCCTTGCCCACGTCTCCCTTACGGCATATGTAATCCCCAGGGCTGAACACCTGCTCAAGGATTTTCAATGGAAACGCAAGAAACGTGTGTTACATTATACTGAAATAATAACCGCGTTCCCTTTCGACGAACAACGAAGGTATTCGTTTTTCAATAGCACTTTCAGACAAGCTTACAGCTACGTGTTACCAAGGGTTGCTTTTATTGGGATAATAATAATAAAATAATCATCGATCTCTTTGGTCGAGACACCCCGAGGATTATCCTTTTTCGCGACTTGGGAGCTGATAAGCGAAGGAACTTGTAATTGAAATAAATATAAAAATAAAGGTTGCAGCGATCGACGGACCCGAAATATGTGGGGTTGCTGAGTTTATTTAAATCACCTGAAGGCGAAGCTTGAGCACCAATTCTTCCAGCAATCCAGGCTCGCAGTCTTGGAATATTCGAACCTGCTTCAAGGTGTCCAGGTGAACGTGAATTGCAATTTCCGCTTTGAGCTTATCGGGAAGAGCTCCGAGTACTCGTTCCTCGTCCAGCGCCTGCAGGCACCGAAACAGGATGAAGAAATTTAGGTTTATGTCTTATTGCAGAACGAAGATGAACAGACTCAAGCCTGAGCCGGAGAAAAAGATTGGCTTGAAAAATCCGTGAATACGCTCTGTAATATTCGATACGAAAATGGATCACGATCGCGAACGCTTAAGTCGCTCATCTTTTCCTCCATCGACGATTCAACGTTCCGTCTTACGAAGGGAGCGGATAAGAAGTCTTTGAAAAAACTCTTACTGTTCGCGAAAGAAGAAGAAAAAAAAAAAAAAACATCCATCGAACAAAGCTACTCGGAGTTTGAAAACGTTTTACGGTTTACAGAGTATCGCGTACAAGACACGTTCGAAGATGAATCCGCTGCCCACTTGTCTGCTTCGTGAAATACCCACCGGACTCCGCTCGACCTAGTCTTACAAAAAGGGGGCAAGGATACCAAAGAGTAGGCGATGTTCGGATGTCGAGCGTTTTATGAAAACTGCTGAAAAACTTATGGCGACGAATTTCCCCCGGTACCTAGCTACGTTCGTCCTCATAGTCGCCTTCCGCCTCGCGGCGTGGTCGAGAGGCGCAAAATGTGAATTGTAGCGAAAAGCCTCCCTCGACTTTCGCTACTTTAAAAGCACTTCGACACGGCCCCGTTTGACATTTACTCAGCGACTCTCGTCCGCGTGTATCAGCTTACTTAACACTTTCGCGACAATGACCAATGTGCAATATTGTCGAGGTGTGCTCGATTGTCGTCGGTGATTCACCCCGAAGGTATAATAAATTGCTCACCTGTTTGTTCGCCCAGGTGTAAGCGAACCACCTTATCACCCTGGCCTCCAGCTCCGTGGAAACCTTCCGAAATTGCATGTACTGCTTCACGCCGTCCATGCGGTTCTGAAATTCAACTCTAGCGACGTTCATGTTGCTTATCATGCTACCGATGTTTCCAACGATCGTTGCGAATATCAAAACTCCAGCTAGAAAGTCGGCAACGACGAAAAGGTACTCGGCGTCATTTTCCGGCTGCGGTGTTTCACCTGCGGCGGTAGAAATTTCGGTGAAAATCAACTTTGCATCACCAACGACGTACGGACTTGGTGAAATTTTCGAGTAGAAAAAAAAAGAAGAAGAAGAAGAAAACAAATTTCAACCAGTTTCTTAAAGCGTTATATCGGCGTAGACATTCGGGGGTTATTAATGTTTCCGGTCATGTGGGGAGTTGAAAAGAAATGAATGATAACCGATCATTTTCGTTTACGTTCGCACGGTTATAGTCGTTTATTCATGATGGAGATTCTACGGAATGAGTATAAAACCAACGCACGCCATAAAAAGTCGCGTTGCGTTTGCCGACCCTTTTTCCATTACCCCTCGTGTCTGTGTTATATATATTCACGTTGAAGGAAGTTTACCGTGTGTTCCGCAGATACGGGAGAAGATGTAAGCACTTCGATACATATTACAACCGTCTACCCAAAACGTTCCTCTGCCCCCGAAGTGGATATACGAAACCGCTATAAAACATATCGGACTAAAAAAAGAAAAGCGGAAGACGAAGAAGAAAAAATACTGAACGCTGCTGAAGATTGAAGGTTCCGGCAAATTGATCCCGTCCGATATTTCTCTCTTCGGTAAATAGTCCACGGTGAAAGGTGGCAGCTGAGAAAACCAGCCCGAGTCACCCTTCGGAGATGAAAAGAATAAAGGTCGAGTCACGTCGTGATCATTTTCTCAAACAAGATAGCTGATTGAAGTATGACGGTGAAAGTCAGCAATATCAATTATAGTCCAAGTCTTTACGATACTCGTTACGGTTTCTCGATAAAGAGACGTGCGATCACATCGGCCACAATTATAACACGTATAAGAAAAGAGGAAGTTACCAGTTTCGAGAGGAAAATAATTACACTGGTTATAAGTCAACTAGAACGGGGACCGAATTTTTGCTTATATCGTTGACTTTCTTTTGCAAGCGTATGAAATTCAATGTTACACAAGATGACACTGATTTTCCGTTTTTTTTTTTTGTTTTTCTCTTTTTTAGAATTCCACACATACCTGCTGTTACCAGTGACGAGAAAAACTATTCGCGAAAGCCGTGTCGTGTTATGTTTCAGACTCCAGACCGACGCGACGGTCTGGAGTAACATTGGGGCTTTGTTTTGTGTTTCGTAAAAAGATACCCTAATACGCATTCTGCTACGAAGAATTTTTTTCCAAGAGAGGGAGGGAGAGAGAGAGAGAGAGAGAGAGAGGGGAGGGGGACAGAGAAAGGCAGACGAAGTTTAATTGGTTTTCGTTATAGCTACTGCAGTCTCCGAGTTAGAATTATTACACAGAGTAAATCGTGTAATCTCAAACTTTGGAGATTTTGCTATCACAAGACAATTCGATTTGGCGGCTCGTATAATACTCGCCGTGCACACGTACCTATCGGATATTGTACCTATGTATCCACCATTCCATCCGTCGGGAAACTCTTGTGTGTACTAGGTGTGTGTATATTTACGCACGTGGATGGATTCGTATGCCGAATGCTCGCCTATGGTTGTACCTACGTATGTATGCATGTAGCTGCCTGGGTCGACGAATCCGCATTCCGCATGGCAACAGCTGGGTGTCAAACGCAATAAGGTACCGTTGTATTGTTTCGGTTCGAAGGGTCGGCGGCAATTTTCTTTACGGGCACATTTAGTTGGTGTTCTCCATCCCGAATGAACGAACAACCCTCGCTAATTAATTCAAGGTTGTCCACCGTCGGGATTTCCGTGATTCTCCAAAGAATCGTAGACCGGTCGAAAAGGGGTCGTTATAAAAATTACCATTTCACACGCGCTGAGCCTGACGAATCTCTCCTTAGCGATTTATCCCCCACCATTCGGGTATTCCAACTTGGCGTGGGCACTTCAAACTTCTATAATTTTCGTATACGAGGTAGGGCCGCAGGTACCTACAGACTCCTAATTTTAAAGAGAATGTAGTCCTCTTCCTTCCTTTGCTCTGATTTTCGTACCATATTATAGTTGAAAACTCTTTCAACGACCGTTATTCCTGAGCTACTCGACTTTAAAACCAATTTACCATGGTTCCGAATGTCGTTCTTGCACCTAACAACGTGCACATGGTTCGTTTGTCTCGATCAATCTCATAGAAATTTTTCACCGCACGTAATACCAATAGCACGGATTTTTTATCAAACCTTGCGCGTCCACGGGTCAGAATTTTATTCATTTCCTCTTGATCCAATTCCAAGAATTTTGAAACCTGAGATTATATTCTATTTTCAATCAAGCTCGTCGCGATTCACCGCTGCTGTGCTCCTGTTGCCGCATCGGTTCGATCAAACACTCTGTCCCCGGTTTTATTCATGCAAAAAAAAAAGTGGGACTGAACGAAGTACGCACGCAGCGCTGTATCAACGAAAGCGAATATTCTCCTTTGCTTGCTCTCGCTGCTGACGTTCGTTATTATTTTCCCCTCTTCAACTAAGGATAAACAATTTCTTCCCCCCATTCTGTAACCAGAAATTACCTAGCAGATAACCTACGGTTAGAATTAGACGAGTGCGTTAGGTATCCCGAGTTTCAAAGTTACGTACACGCACAAGAGTCGCTCGGAGCATTGGTAAGGATTGTAAGGCACTTAAACGGGGGTTAAAGGCTAGATAAAGATTCTACGCGCGGCTTCTGCAGATACCGTAAGAAATAGTCGTTGGAATACAGCCAGACTCTCGAGTACTCACCAATTGTTGTCAGGGTAAGTGTGCTCCAGTAGAAGCTGTAGATATATTGTCGGGCGAGAGAGGCGTTCCTGGCTCCATTCAGGTTGTAAACCCAATTGTCGGAGCCAAATCCCACCACGTAGCTGATCGCAAAGTACAGACATGCATTCCAGTGGATGAGGACTAGGATGGCGAGAACCACCTGTAACAAGGGAACCAGAACCCGTTCACACCCTCCGACATCGATTCTTCATCCTCGGCTCCTCTCCGTCCTCGATTTGTCCGCGTGGCCGCACCTACCTTGCATATCCTAAAGGCATTCGGGTATCCGGTTCGGGTTTCAGTCTTTTCGAAGTATTGCCACATTCGGGACAACTTCAGTAATCGATTGGTCCTTACAATCACGGGACACGGTACCTGAAACACATTGATACGATGCCTTGACTCGATGGAGATTTGAACACGCGTTCAGCGGATGAACTTGCCCCGATTTCGGTCTCGATTCCCCGAGTAACTTTTCAAACAAATCTACTTGAACGCGTCAACTTTCCATCGCGGTATTTCAACACGGCAACGCCTTTTCTCCCCAATTTCCTTCTTCTTTCGCGGTAACAATCTCAGGCTGCACAGTTCTGTAAAAAGTGCGACCCTTGATTTATGGGTGCGTTCCCTGCGAAGCTGAACGATAGAAGCGAGAGAAGGGAGAAATGGTACTTTAACAACGACAAATTAGATTCCCGGACAAAAAGCTTGTCTTGACGTCTGAAGGATATTCGTGGCTCGCCGTGATATAAACGGTTTGCTGCTGTTCATCCACTTATCGGAAAACTCTGCATTTATCAGAGCCGGTATTTGACTCAGCTCCGGGTGAACAAGACGATGCAGCGTCGTGATTTAATTAAGTTTAGGAGCCAATGTTACTCGACCCAGTGACAATTGATTTTCGAGCAACATGACCTACAACCATCGACGTAAGTGTGCCCATCCACCCGGTGCCTAACCCTTTTATCGATCTTCTTGTACGATTTTCTATCGCAGCAGCATATCCCACGATTCTGATCTCAAGGCACCTGGCCGCGTAGTCGGTCGAATCGAGACAACTGCCAGATGTCTCGATAAAATCAAGCTTTTTGTGCCAGAGTCGTGTCAGAAGCAGAGATCCACCCTCCACGTTATCGGGTGACTGCGGCAGTGTTATTGCCTCGAGGGTTTCGCGACCCGAAATATAATAATGCTCCTTTGAAATAATATATCGATGGCTACCCAGCGTTCGTAGAATTCCCCGATTTTCTCTTTGCAGCTTAGTCAATGTCCCGGGACCATCGGCATTAAGGACGTTACGAGGAGTTTCCAATGCCGATAACACGAGAGGGCAGAAAAGGATATACTCTGGCAAATGGTTACCTGCACTTGGCAGGAGCTTGGACTCCACCAAAAGTAGGCGAGATCCGTGGGAAAAATAGCGAGGAAATCCAGCCGCCATCTAGCAGTCTTGAAGTAATGCTGTCTGAGCCGTTTCGCATCCCTTACCATCAATCCCTGCTCCAGGTACCCTGAAAGAAATAAAAATTATCACACCAGAGCTCGCAAGTCTCCCGCTTCTGCCCCCAGTCGTAAAGCCTCTCGAGATTCCTTTCCTCAGTTGGATATGGATCGCTGCACGTATCCATCTCGCACGGTTCTGAACCCCAATTAAGACCCTTACGTGCAGGCTTAAGCCGTACTCGCGGTCACTCTCCTTGATGCCTCGAGTGGTCATCCAGCTGTCATACATATTGATGGATTGGAGTTCCGCAAACAAACGAGATACCAACTGTAATCCAGCCAAGAGGCGGTATGGATTCGGAGCTAACAGGTTTCCACCTCGTTCAGCGTCTCTGGAATTCTATCAGTTGCAGGTAACCCAACCTGCGGAAATGATATCCGGTATGCGCGAGGGTTGCTTAACTGGTTGATTGACTGTTTAAGGTTACAAAATTGTGCAGAAATTTTGAAATTGTGATTATGACAAAAAGCCGAGCTTTCGACGCTTGTCCAAGTTTCTTTTCGCCTTTGACATTAATCTCTTTCCTGTAAGTGCCTTTGGTGTGTGTTATAATTTATATGTATGTGTGTGAAAAGTCGGGCTTCTTCGAAATACAATTTCGGATATTGGTTCTGCAAGAACTTTGACCCAATAACTGCAGACGATTTCGTCGGCCATTCGTCGTTGTGCAAATAATGCGAATACCGAACATTTGCTACACCCCGACGAGTGACGGAAAGAGCTTAAAAAAAAAAAGAAAGTGGAAAAAAAGCGTTTCGAATGAAAAATATTCCAAATCAGACAAATCGATCGGCTCACCGAGCAATCCCAGGAGCAGCATTCAAAATAGAATTTCATTTCATTCCATCTTTTTTACCCTTCGTCTCCGAAAGCGAAGCCACTCTGCCGAGAATCGAGCCGATTTAAGTTTCGCAGTTCCCGAGGGACGCGTCGAAGACCCCAACTGTTCTCTTCCGCCCATGTTACATGCATATTTCCTGGAGAATTTCCAGCTACGAATGAGGGGGAGGAAAAATGAGTTCCCGGCTACCTTAAAACCGGGCGCCAGCCGCCTGTCTAACCTTTTCTTGTCCGTCTCCGTCATCCCGTGCAATATTTCGTTAGTTTAAGGACACACGTGTTGCCCGGTGAACACGAACCCTCCGGGACGTCGGGTCGGGTCAAAGATCCAATAAAGGAAAATACAGTAATAACGGGGATAGAAACGTCTGTCATTGGTGGAAAAAAACGGAACAACCCGGCTCCGGGACTCGGCTGCGTTTCATTATCTATTATGAATAATTGTTTGCTCAAAAGCAATTAGCCAAGACGATAGTGAGAATAGCAATTACACCACCGGTCGCCCCTTTCATCGCGCCCTCAGAGCCTCGCCCTGGGACGACGTCGAGGTGGAGGAGAATCTATTAGATTGACGGATTAAACGCTGTTTGAATTCGCGACATTTGCAGACCGCCGTTGCTGTTGCTGTTGCGAAGGGCAGTCGCTGTAACTTGGTCGATTGTCATGGCGAATATACGGTAAACCGCGTTAAGAACGCGTCGAGAAAATTGATAGCGTTGATCGATCTTCGGAGAGTCTCAGCGCGTGTAAGTGTGTGCGTGCGTGTGTGTGTTCAAGTCAAATTACCTACCAACTCCCTTGAGCTCAAGACGTAATTCCGCCAGCTCGCTACTTCACGTCTGCATGTACTCCACTTTGTTACTTATTGATCACTACACAGGAGAAAACGTTGTACAGTATACTCTGCGCATTAGCGATCGTCGAAGTAATTAAGGAACAATACAATTAGGGTAAACGCAGAGCCTTTCATGACACCCGGGGGAAAATTGGTCGGTAATTGTTCTTGCATGCAACGTTTTGTCGTCCGTCCAGACTGACCTCGGTGTCTCGCTCCTACTCGAACACGCGATCAATTGCGATTATACGCAAGTCCCATTTCGTCGCGGCATCAGGGACCATTGCATTTTTTCCGAAGATACTCTCGATCGCAATACGCAAGACTATATATTTTAAACAGAGCCTGATTTTCTCAGATGTTTGATAACTTTTCCTGTGCTGTAACTGTTGTAACGGTACGGATTTACCGAAACTCTCGGGACCGGCAGCCCTTTTGCTTTCTAGTGTAGATCGTTCTTGGTCCCATTGGCTCAACCTAATCCACGTGGCTGACCCGGACTTCCGCGAAAATGGGATGGAGAAGGACAGCGCAGACCTTGAGTCTCCTTGAAAGTTAGGTTGAACTCGTTGAGAATCGAGAGTGTTTAGGCTTACTTCGAGGCGGGTTCGCGGAAGTTGTGTTTTAATCGGCAAAAAATAACACCTTCAAATCGACCACTGAAACTTCGGGCATATCTCCTTTCCCCGAATGTATAATATAAAACGGGGTTTTTCTCTCTTCACGAATTTCAGAATATATAAGAATTAAGAGAAATGGAATCTCTTTTTCCAAGAATTCGAGATACCCGCATTCGTACGTGGAAAAAAAAAGTATCTTCCGGCCTCTGGTATGTGACAAAAAAATTTCTGAAACGCAATTTCCGTCTCAACCACTGCGACCTCCGTTGGTGAACCGAAACTTTCGACTTTTTGAGCAAATGCTTGCTTTGGCTTTATGGAAAAACGCCTCGTTTTGGCTGCTGTAATTTACTACTGAACAACCATGCCGAGAATTTTCGAAGTTATTCGAATATATTTTTATTCGCTCTCGCTTCAATATAACACGTTATTTTTTCATCTAACTTGTTTAAAATACTCTGTAAAAGTTTAAGCCCGTTTTCTTTTTTCTTTGCGAATTTTGACGTACGAAATACCTTGTTCCGATTTACAAAATATCAGATTCAACGCGCAAGAATGATTTTATAACAGACAAATTTGGAGCGAAAATTTTCACCAGTTTTTCAAAGACAGACGTATTTTTTCTTACAACTTTTTAACCGCCCTTTCTTCTTCGCACAGACCTACCCGGCGCTCGTTTAGTTCATCTCTAAATTACCTCCGAGTTACCCAATTTTCCCGGTAATTTATTTTCACGCCGCAGAAGGACAATTGCTACAAGCCCCGCAATTTCAGCCACTTCACTTTCACCGTCACGTGACGTCGCGTCTTCTTGATTCTGCAATTCATACCTACAAAATCTTCTTCTATCGCAGGAGGACTCCGACGACTACGGATATAACGATAGGTTCCAGTTGATAGATTTTTCTTCTTACGCAGAAGAAATTTACAAGCGATTCGTGAAAGAGCCGTGAACACTTCCGTGCCTGTGAATTCGGTTTGGGTAGTAAAATTTGGGTTTGAAAACAAACGAGGTTATTAAGCGAGTGAGGGGGTCCTTCCATGCAAAAATTTTCCTTATACCAAATAAAAGGCAAATAAAATTTTCCAATTTTCTTTCTCTTCTTCTTCTTTTCACCTGAAAATTTTCGCGTCCCGAACCTGACGCTCGAGTTAATGACTACATTACATCTCAACCCGTTCATATCTAAGAACAAATCGAACAGTAAATGTAAAATCAAATTCAATTTAGACGATGACGAAGAATTATTAATGTAATTTTTCAAACTACATTTTTATTGCTATTCAATTCTTTCTCATGGTTATAAGGCGAGTATTTTCGACGAGTCCTGAACGAACCAAAGACAAGTGAATGTAAAAAGTAAAGTATATGGTACACATGTATTGTGTACCGACGGAGACAGTGAGGGAGAGGAAAATAATTAAAGTACGTAGATTCGCGAGAAAGGACATGGCAATGGGAGATGAATGGCATCGATTTATCCTCAGGAATCGAGACCATATTTCGTGCCGATTGTGCGGGGTATCGAGCTTCTGCACTGATTGTTAATTTTCAATACTCTCCGCGGAGCCCTTGAATTTTAATTGAACGATATTATTGTAAATGGCGACCCACGCCGCCACCGCAGTCCTTAAATTTTATCTGAACAGGACACTCGTGTAATGAAAATAGGGGCATGACAAATCCGTGCGATCATATAACAAGGCAAAAGCATGGGTGTATAGAGTGGTGGAAAATTTATACGTACACGTCGATATGATATACATATACGTATATATTTTAAGTCGAGCTAAACACGCAGTCAACTGTAAGGCAGAAATTAACGAGCCTCGAGGCCAGGGCTTAGAATCGCAGTGACATTAATTAGATAATTACCTTCGTGAGCGTGAACGATAATATCCAGAAGGTAAATGGCATCGCAGACGTAGTCTAGGAGGTACCAAACTCCGGGGACGGCGTTGTTCAACTCCCAGAAAACAGCGCGACCAACGACGAACACCAGATTGTAAAGTACCGCAAGCGAAACGACCAGCAGCCACTGTAATAACCAATCGATATTGTTCCATCATTCTGTGAGAGAGGCTTGGGCTTCTCCTCGGAGGATTGTACAATTGTACAAGAGGGCAGTGAATTCTCCGAGGGTAATTTGTCACTGAAAATTGTCACGAAAAGCCATAGAATCGAACATATTCCCGATCATACATTTTCATATCAAATAAATGTTTTCGCATTATGCCGATGATGAGTCACAACTTTCAGTGATCAAAAATTATCTCATCAGCGTGAACGCATATAAATAAGTTTTTATTTCTCCTCGAGTTTTAGGGTTTAACGGAACGAATGTGCCAAATGAACCTTTTTTTTCTCTCGAATATCCAACAGCTGTTGCATTCATCCCTTACACAGTTCACACGATTCAAATATTACACAGATGAAAAAATACCAACACCGCGTTCCAATTTTTTATCGAGACTGATGTTCCGAATTTTTTATTTTTCATTGTTCCTTACCGTCGATCAAACTCATGCCTGTGTATTGATCGAGAATCGAATCCAGCAGCTGTACGCCGCTACAGGAGCAGCGAAGCTCCGGTTCGCGGTTGATTTTCAATGTACCTATTCTGGGGTTGGTGCAAAATTGACGTGAATAGGGAAAGCCGGTGTTAATATTTATCTGAAAACCTTTTCCCTCCGACCATGGCTATTTGTTTACTCATTTACCCGACCAGCTGTAATCAATCACTTTGCGGGGGCAGAGGAATTAGGCACCCGTCAAGTGCGTGCGTACAGCTGACGAGAAGCAAAAATTAACGAATAGGCAGTTGATCGTAGAATTTCCTTGCGATATCCTCTCGTTATTCCTCGCAAAGCGGTGCTGGTCCTATTCGCGAAAATCCCGTCCCTCGTAACTTGACAACTTTCGAGAATTTCGCTCCCACACAGCTCCCGCAGTCAGCCACATAATCGATAATCTCAGTAACCTACAAAAGAAGCTTCTACGAGGGGCGAAAATCGAAAATCCTTTAGCAATGCCCAGAGGGGTTCTTCCTGACTTATGGGACGGATTTGGTGCCACGTCCACGTTCCGACCCGAGAGCCGTCAAACCGATTTTTAGCCCAAAGCAGCAATAAGATGATATTGAAGTTTGTTTACCGCTGGGAGATCGAGAGAGCTCAATATCAACGGATCCAAGTACACCAGCCACGCTTTCGAGCTCGGGCTTCAATTTATAAAGGTGCAAGCTGAATGCCGGAACCGTTCAACAAAGTGTTGCAAAAACTCCGAGAGTACCACCGGGTAGCTCGACTCGAGCCATCTGTCATCGGTCATCATTCATCGTCGGTTTCTGGATCCTTGTGAAACCTCGAGTGAAATGCTCGCTCAAATTATCCACGCGGTTGTTTTCCGCGAGGAAAAAAAAAATACGTTTTTTGTAATCTAGATAGGATTGTTTTCCGGGAACTTAGTGTAATTCTCACTCATCTCGAGATTTACAATTTCAGAAATGCGAAAAGTTTGAAAAGGTGAAAAATTTATTCGATCCAAATTACATCGAGTTAACTGCAGTATCTATATCTTACAGGTATGGACTATACTTCACACCACTGAAATTACTCTCACCCTTAATAAGATCTACTTACGATATTCAAAGTAAATTTACGCGAAGTTAGGAATAGACTTTGCACCCCTTCAGATCTAAAGAGGAGACTGGATCGCGTTATCTTGCCTCGTAAATAAATCAAATTCAAACGTTAAACCAAAATTCAGGTATTTCAACTACGGTCTTTCTTGCTTCACTAAATGTACCAAAAACACCTCACCGTATAATGGCAAAAGATTATTGTATGTATGAGTTCTTAGGAGCCTCTACGGGAGAAGATGTATATCAATTTTCGTTGAATTAATCACAAGTATAAAACTTTGACGAATCGTCAAATTGAAACTGGATACGATGCGCGCCAATGTAAGCTCCGTGCGTTATTTTTACCAGAAGTTAATTGAGACACTTGGCGTTCTGATTGATTGGCAACGGTTCAAATCTTGTAAAGAAAGCTTCGGCGGATGAATCAATAGTCAAGAATCTCGATTCTTCTCTAATTGGAGAGCGTGAATTTTTCTGTAGGAAAATGAAGGCAAATCGATTCGTGCAATCTTATCTGATACGACAATATTGAAAAGAATACCTAAATAAGAAACGAGAAGAGTTCTCCGCAATTTAATTCAAAGTACCTCGCGTCACATAATTTAATACGTACCACAATTTCATTCGAAGCGCCCTCCGTTAAAAATCAATTACCTCGTTATTATCAACCGCGCAGGTTTGTTTGATGTCAACGATGACGTAGCGATAATTTCCGGATCAAGGCGTCTCGATAAATAGTTTAAAACCCGTCAAGACGTTCGTGCAAGGAAATGTGAAGTGGGAGTATCCCGCTCGGGATCGAGCCCAAGGAGGATATCGT
Source organism: Neodiprion fabricii (assembly GCF_021155785.1). NCBI lineage: Eukaryota > Metazoa > Arthropoda > Insecta > Hymenoptera > Diprionidae > Neodiprion > Neodiprion fabricii. The sequence goes on from NC_060240.1 coordinate 35,728,870, forward strand.
ACGTATACAACTGGGAGGCAGAAGATTCCAGAACTTGAATTAAGGCGATGGATTATCGTAGATACGTGGGTGGAAATTCGAAGAAACGTGGGCGCGGGCAACGAGGTTCCTAAACGCGGATTCAACGGATATAGAGCGCGGTGACGACGCCGGGGAATCGACTTCTGATTTCAGGGTTCTTCGATTCATTTGCCCCCTCATTATAACCTCACGTTTCATCCTCTTGCCGAGTACACCGCAGTGTAGCGCCTGTGGAATAAAATCCACGATTCACTGAAAAAGGACTCAGCGACGTTACGCAAGTTCGAATATCACGTGCTCAAAATGACCGTCGTTATTTCGAATCGAAAGGTCAAATACATAACCGTCGGTAAATCAAAGGCGATCAAAGACAAAGAACGTTGATTCGGCTCTTTTTTACTCATTTTTTCCTTTATATATACATGTGTAACAGTCGGTCAATTGGAACGATCTGGTTTTTCAATTCTGAGATAATCTCTTGGGGACCCGATTAATTATCACTCGTAGATTGGACAAGTATCGTACGGTGTTCGTTTTGAACCCGGATATGGTTTATCAAAGCTTTGAGAAAAAGTGAGTTTTGCAAGCTCATTATTTCCGAACGAGCCTCGCGGGATTACACGCGCAATTTTCATTCCAAAATGCCGGCTTTGTTTGTACTGTATTAAGTTCTAGATTCTTCTAGATTCAGGTAAAACCATGAATCAACAAATTTAACTGCATCGTCAAAGAGAACGGACTAATTTCAATGCGCGTTGTATAACAAAGGAAAATTCATCCCCGGCGCTTGATGTATTTGAAATTTTGAAACTCAAGCGTCCATAATTAAAACGGGCGCTTTCAGAACCGCCATATATATACCCGCAGCTATTCTTCAGGGATTAATAAACACATTCTCTCTTTTCCGTGGAATTTCTTCATCACCTCTATCCACGTCATCGCAACGCAGACACGTCGTACAGAGTCTCTTGTAAACGTCCTTGGGATGATTTAAGCGAATTGCATCTCGTTCCCAAAATTTCTCCGAAAAGGTGTCTCGCGAAAAGTGAAAACCCGAATGAATGAACGAACGAAAGAATGAATGTCCTGTGACGGCATCGCGAAAGGATTTTCGATGCGAGCCATTATCCTTCCTCCTCCCCAACCGAAACTCTGGCCGAGTTATACGCATAGAGACTCGCGTGTCTTCCAAGGGTCAATCACCGATGATCCATAGGCTCTGATCGGCTGACGTACGGTATCCGTCCAATATTTTTGCTCCCCCGTTGTCGGTGACAGACGCAATTCGTAACGCACGTGGCGGGCTAGCATATCGCACTACGTTAAATGAGGAGTATTTTTTCGATCTCAACCACAAATCGCGGTGATCATTTTTACGCCGGTGCGTGCTCAAACTGTAACAACGTGCTTGAAAAATTACAAACAAATGTGGGAAAAGTGTAGGAGAATGAAGAGTGCGGGTGAACGATGATAACGAGAGTGAGAATAACGAAGGTCGTCAATGCGGGGTGGCAGAAGGCTGGGGAGATGAGAGAAGAGAAAGTAATGGGATGCGACAAAGAGCTAAAGAAAATAATGGGCCGGTACTCACTCTGTAGTGAAACGGGAGGGTTGGGTCAATGGCGAGACGATGTCCCCAACAGCACGTGGCGCTGTGTTCGGGCGATGCCGAGGCACCGCTGCCCTGAAACTTCGCTAGGAAACCGTCCGGTTCCCGGTCTTTTTTTCGTTTTCTCGGCCGGCATTTCCACATCCTCTGAAAACCAGAAGACAATTTCATTACCACCACCTTACTCTGTCCGAAATTCGAAACCTCCTCACCTGACTCCCTTTCAGGCAGGAAATCAAAATCGAATGTTCCCTCAAATTTGAATGAGACATTTTTTAGAGAAATATATCATTCAAACACGACGTGCAGCTGGTTACAAAATATTGTTTTATTATATTTTTAGTAACAGATTGTTAAAACGTAAATTCTTAACTAACATGTAATTTACATAGATCATTTGTTCGGGATCGAAGTTTTCAATTTATTCACCATGTAAATTTTCTGATGAGCCACGTTCGTATTTGAGTCATATTATACTCGTATATGTAGGTAATTTCTTTTTGCCGAAGCACGGTTTCCGGATTTTTTTTAGGGGGCGGGAGAGGGAGAATTTCGCCTCGTGTTAATCGATTTATAACCGTGCAGGCGCAGGGCATCCGCTGGTCGCTCTCTCCCGGAAATTGCGATGATCGTAGTTTATGATCGGGAATGAAATTCGACACCCCTCATCCCCGCTGCCGTTGCCTGCGGTTAATTTTAGGGTAATAACCCCAATTGAGAGGAACCGACCAATCGGTAAGGAAACTCGCGGGTAATGGTTGAAAACCATTGGATGCGGTGCGCAATTACCTGAAGACGATTGGTAAGACGATGAAGGCGGCGATGCAGCTTCTCTGAATTCCGGATGCTGTCGCAGGTATCCTCCATAGCACCGACCTCCTGGAATACAGCCGGAAATTTCTATCCTTAGTTAACGTATCGTCGATTAATTCTCAAAAGCGATGCTAGGAAAAAAACAAACTTACGCGTTCACGTGCAACACTGAACTATAAAACAAGACGCGTGTATTCCGTACCTTTGAACAATAGTCCGATTTCTCACTTTTGCTACGTATATGTATAATGTATGTATATATATACATATAATGGAAATGAAAGCAAATTTTATGCAAATATTCGATTAAATAATATGTATATAGCCTGCATTGAAAATTCCGCAGAGTTAGCTTGGGAACTTCTTTTCGAATTCGGCACATCGGTGCCCCCTTCTCATGGTTAAACATCCGAAACTTAAACCCGGTCCTATTCACTCATTCAGCCCTGACCCTTAACCTTCGCGGTAGTCTTATCGCGGAAATTACCTTCGTTAAAAGTACGCCCGCGAAGCGACGCGCTACGCGGCGAAAATACATAACAATGCGAAAATGTGGAAATTCCATTGAATATTTCTCTCTCTCTCTCTCTTGTTCTCGCCATCTTTCTTTCTCTCTGTTACTTATTTGTTCGGTTTTTATTTTTATTTTTTATTATATTTTACTTTCACTTTACCCTACGCGTACTTCTAACCCTCCACTGTATTAACATTCTATTTTTCTTCATACCTTTATACTTCTACATATTTGGTTTCGCCACTTTTTATTTCTTGTTACTGCTTCATTTGTGTAACTAATTCCCGTCCAGCATTGCCTTGGGCGTAATAAATCTTATCTATCTATCTATCCCTCTGCCATCTTCCGTTCGTTCCATCGATTCTTTCTGTTCCCAGCTTCTAAATTTGTTTAACATTGTTATGGATAAAAGTAAAATAATATTCTATTTTGTTCTCTCCCCCCCCCCCCCCCTTTCTCACTCTCTCTCTCTCTCTCTACACCATCTTATAGAAATTCTTTTCCCGTAAGCAGAAGTTCTTCTCCACTCTTATAATTTGGGTTAATCTGATCCGCATTAGCGTGAAAGAAAGACGACGAAGCGCGTTTGTTGATAGCCCGCGGTTCTCATCAAGGTACGGAGTAATAATCTCCGCGTATTCGCGGCATGGAAGAGAACGGAAAAATGATGAAGGTAAAAGAAAGGCAACGTCGTTTGAAGAAGACACGACGTCGTCGTTGAATGCCTCGCCGAGTTTCAGACGGAGCTTATCGCTTTCGCCTGAACGCTTCTTCGCCAAGCTCCGTTGGTTTTGGCCGTCGCTCTGGATGGCCGGACTGATTGATCGAGCGGCCGATCGGTCAAGAGGCCATTCCCCATCGGCCCAATTATTAACCGAACACGTACGGGGCTCGTGCTTTTAGTACCGCAATTTTCGCACTTTTTCACCGAGCGAACACGTCGGAAATTGTGGAAAAAAACGACGAGAAAAAAAAAAAAACAATTTCCTACGTCCCAATTTTATAATAAATTTAAAAAAAAATTATAGTAAAAGACAGAAGGCGAAACTTATTTAATTAAATTTCTTCGTTCATCTGTCTTATAATTAGTGATTCCCTGGAGGAAATTTTCGTTGCAAAATTCTTCGATAATTCCGATAATTTTCTGCGATATAATTATAATACAGCAGGAAAATGATCTATGAAACAAGATTTTTCACTACACACACGGAGTACAAATCAGAAAACCAATGATTGCATGCAATAAATGAAATAAATTTGTCTGAAATATTTATAGATTTGGAATTTGTTCAGACTAATTTTTTTTTTTTTTTATTGCTTGTTAATTGGTAAGTGACGGGTCGTGTGCCATAATTCAGGTGCTTTTTCAACGAGTGACAATAATGCGCGAATATGGAAACATTGGACTAGCCTGATCGGTGCGAGATGGGTCAAAGATGCGAATGACTTCCGATGATTCAGTATCCGGGCATCGTTCCGTGCCAGAGAGTCGGGCGATCCCGCCATCTTGCCTGGGAATGTCCAACTGGAATGAAGATAAAGGATGAAAATTTACAAGACGAAGCCAATATTTCACTCAAAAGTATTTCGACCAACTTTGACACACACCACGGCGGTTTTCGTATAAATATTTGTTACCTAACCGTCGCACGGAAAAGTTAGAAAACTTTTTACCCTGCTCGACCCCTACTCTCAACAGTCAACGCAATTGCAGTACATGTATGTACTGGGTATTCTATGCCAAATCGATCAATTTTAGCGCTGGACAAATTCAATTTTTTAAAAACATTTTTAAGCGATGGAATTGTATCTCTGAGACCAACGTGATTTCGAGTCACAGATATTCAAACCCGCCTCAAATCACATTTTTAAACTCGTAACCAGTTATAGAAGAGTTGATTTTTTATCGATCATTTTCTCATTGGTTCCACGAGGGAACGATATTTTTTGTCTATTCATTTGACGACGCTTTGATTGACAGAAATCATTGTTCAATGTATTCAGTATTTCAAAATAATTCACAAACATTCTTGTACTCTATGGAGAGCAAGTCAAAATTGCATAGAATGTGGATTTTTTTTCCATTTTCATCAGACTATAAAATTTTTATTTCATTTACATAATTTTGCCGCACCGCTTGTAGAGTTGAAAATGTTTCAGAATTTTCTCGATGTTTAAAAACCGTCGGACATTGATTTGTTTTAGCCTGAAATTTTCAGGACTCTCTCTCTCAAGGAAAAAAAAAATGGAGAGCAAAAAAATGTGAAGGAAAATGAAATTTCTTAGAATTCTGAAAGTTTCGAAAATTTGACAAGACTTGAATATTTGTAGGTCAAAAGTGATTTCGTAAAAAAAACATCATATTTAAATCAAATTGGCAGTTTCAGAGACGCGCTACAGCTGTCACCCGTACAAAAGTTTCAACAAGATTAGAAATGTTGTGCGTTAAAATTAGGCAATTTCGCATGGAATACTCCGTACAAAGCAACGCGCGGGGATATTAAGACAAGCACGCGGCTTTGGATTGAGCGGAGAATTTATCCCCTTCGGAAGTTTTAATCAAGCTGAAAGCCCAACAGCCTCAATGCCGATGAGAATCGTTACACACATCTAACGGACACATAATCCAATTCTACCTCCGCGTTAATTGACAAAGCGATAATTATATTCAACGTAACCTGACTTGATAGCAGGTATATATTTAAATAATCATCTCGTCGCCTTATCCCCGCATCGTCAAGCTCTTATTGAGACACCGAATCACCAAGGAATAATAACGTTCCTCGCGTTTTCTCAACGGACCTTTCAAATCGGCGATGTAATTCGATACAAGAATGATATTATTTTCTTTTTCCCTGAAACAATACGCCATGATATTCTCTGTTTACTCTTCCAGGCGGTGTGGGTGAGGGGAAATGAAAGCTGGAGGAAGGAGAGATGGAACGTGACTCAGAAACGAGTTTTCTATTGTGAAAAAAAAAAAAAATATATATATATATATATAATATATATATATATATGTGTGTACATAGGTATACGTTCCTCCGGGCTCTCGGAATCTAATCAGTTGATAGTGCAGGCATGCACCGTGGTAGGTATCTCGACTCTGTCCTTGGATGGAAATTTATTTCCCATGCAGCTGCGGCTGACTTGATTGACTGTGATTAACATTTCGCTTTCCAGCCGGGAGATCGTACGGAAGTCATCGCGATACAAACGAACGAATGTATAGATTTTTTCCTCATTTACGCGTTTTTGTCAAGGTTCGCAGTTCACGGTGTCTAGTAAAAAGATCGTTAACAAATGCAAGGACGTTAAAAATAGAGTGTTTCCAGGACGCATTTAAAGTTCAAGGATATCTTTCAGGACATTTGAAGGAGAAGCAAAATTCGAGGATGCTTTCCAGGATCACTCGACACCGTGGAGTTGAACTACCCTTCTAGGAATAACGTGGCGTTTCTAAGGTGTAGTTTTACCTGCGTCGTTTGGCTGCACGATTCGCTGGGAGGCACATGATTGCTGAGGGTGGTTTGACTCGGGGGTTCACGATGGGGTCTGTGAGAGGCTGCGAGGCGTCTCGTGTGTGCTGCCAAGGGGTCAGCGCTCGCAGCGGCCATCATGTAGGTCCACATGGGTCACGAGGTTCTTCGACGCGAGTTGTTCCGTGGTTGATCTTCTTGTCCCAGCATCCACCTCCAGGACCAGGGCCAGACTTGGAATTGGCGACGCCACCACGTCGCCAGCATCACACATACCTTGAAAACGAGATAAGAAGAGGAGAAGATCACGTTCGGTGTTACTCAAGCTGCAGGATCACGTCCCGACGAAACTGCAGGGCTCCGCTTTATGAATATAAAATTAGGCAAGGGGATGCACGGCCGTTTAAAAAGTCAACGCGGATGAAACAACGTCGTTGTGCCATGTAACGGAAATGAAGCTGGCCAAATTCGGATGACACAGGCTAGCAAACCAACGATTTGTAATTGGAACGCTAAAAGTGATCACTGGACTAGACCCCTTATACGAAGTGTCCGCAAGAAGGCATTGACGAATTTTTATAACATTATCGTAATACCGTTATAACAAACAAATGGAATTGTTACCGAACGTCTGTTTTACCGCACTTGCACAAATATATTTGGAACAATACTGACTATAACTGCCAGTGAATTTTTTTTTCACATCATCCGTGTGAAAATCTTTCTGGTAAACCAAACGAGCCTAAAAACATGAAAGTCGAATAAAAAATACCAGAGTTCTGAGATACCACACATGATAATATTTAAACAGTCACTGTCGCTGGCACCAGAAATAAAAAAAAATGATGCTGTAGATTTTTCAACCGTTCTTTGTTGTCGCTTTTCCTAACTCTGGATTCAAACGAACTGCGCCCCATTCATCTTTAAACCCGACTCAGTTTTTTCTCCCTATTCTGGGGCGTTGACTAAAATCTCAGCCTAAATCAAACCCTCGGGCAAATATTTGCCTCTCGATATAAATATATGATTTCTCTTTCCCTCGGTGGGAAACACATTTTGTACACCCGAGATAATGAAACGAGCGAAAAATGGAACGGAAAACAAGTCAACACCGCAGAAACAGAGTTGACGAACCGCTTACACCGGGACAATCGGTGATTCGAGATTAATTGAGAGCTTTCGAGGGTCAAGTTTCCGAGGGAGGCATCAACACTTCGTATTTTGCGATGACCAAACGTTGTTATGACGCGGGGAGGTGTGATCTTCACTCGTTCGCCCGATTCCCGATTTCCCGTACCGCATTATATACGAATAATAGAATACAGCGTTCCGAGCTTCTCTCCTGATCAACATTCAACAAGCTCCTTTTAACACCAGCAACGCTCTCTGATTCTCAGTGTTACTAGAAATCCGCGAAACGTTTAGTAATTGTCACCTTGGCGACAGATTACAATTATTCGCAATTCGGGGTAGGCAATGACAACGTTTCAACGTTCAGTAAACGTTGCACAAAACGTATTTAAAAAAAAAAAAAAGAAACATAACAATTCTCAAATCGCGAACGCGTACGGTGCGCTAAATTTAAATTTGAATTTAAATTTGCACAACTCCGTTGACTTTCTTTTTTTCATTTTGGGACGAAATTAAACACGTCCGTTTGCGCCGTTACAAAACTGCGCGTGAAAACATCCATGTACATATTTTCGAAAAGTTTCGAAAATGGGAGGGAAAATTAGTGAAATTTGGAGCTAAATTAGTTGCCAAGTAGCCCCGGCTACACGGGTGTTATTTATTACTCCACCTGTTTACACGATCTACTCAAGAGGCAGGGTATCCCAACTTGACGTACTACGAGAGGAAAATAAGTTATTTCCAAGTTCCCGGAGAGGGCCAAGCTCTGCTCAACCTTCGGTATAGTTGAGTTTCTAATCGAACCCTAACACGTCGTATGAAAGTTTTCCCTCGCACTGACATAGTGAGCCTCACTCGAAATTCAAAAGGCCGCTGAGATGAATTTCTGACAATGACAGCAGCAGCTGCGTACCTACTAACAGCTGTTCCTCAACTGCGGATCTCTCCAGATTTTTTCTGCGACAATACGATAAGACCGACTATCAATTCCTCAATATTTCGACCTGCCGCTATTAATTCGCTGCTGGCTGCAAAGATCGTTCAGCTGCATTTCTCTAAGACGGAAATATCTCTCGGACACGTTTTATTAGATTTTTATTATCATCTGGAGGGACTTTCAGTTTACTGTTTTTATGATATTGGATTTTCTTTTTATCGGACCGGAGGCGCGGATGAGTTTGATGTCACGTTATATCTCTCTAGATCATCGACAAACGCAGTTGAACGATTTTGAAACCCATCCGTTTATCGATGGTACCCAGATTTGCTAAAATCACGGTAGTCGATACTTGGGTACGATTTTAAAAATTTTCACGCTTCGCATAACCACCTCGAACAATAATCGATTACTAAATCGATATCAAAAACGTTTCAATTCTCAAGTCAACTTTGTTTTTTGTTGTTTCCTTTTATGTGTAAAAAATTCGAACCTACATTTGCAAAAATCGCATTATATGATTTAAAGTTTCATTGCCAAAGAGGGTTTTTATTCGTGCGTTGATTAGTATGCACATACATATTTTACATGTACGGATTTTATAAAGATTATACGAAACCTTGAATGAGACAGCGGTTTAAAAACATCTCACGTCCCGAGTTGGCGGTTGAATGAAAGCATGAAAATGGGAGAGGGGCCGTAATACGACGATTTTTTTGTCGCGAGCGAAATAAGAATAATATAAAACGAAAATAAGAAGTGTAAAAAGAAACGGAACAAGGTAAGGAACAAAATTTCGCGAGGTCGGAACAAATTCTGCTTATCTCGCGTCTCCAGAAGTCGACCGTTTGCTAATCGCAATGTATATTTCTCATTCGAGGTAATACATTGTTTATGTAAAGAAATATATCATTCGCGGAAATAATAAAATATGAAATACCCCGGCACGGTTGAGAAAGAACATTTGCGGTTTCGTACTTACGTTTATACTCATAACTTAATAACGTTTCTCCGCGACTATACGTATATTTCTATACAATATGAAATTATTAAGCCTTTCGCCTCGAGACGATTCGACGAATCCAAACGAATACTGACTCGTTCTCGCTACTTTCCATCCGGCTGGCTTTAGCATAGCCGTAAACTCCTATGGAATTTGGACCTCGAGCTGGTGTTTTCTCGGGAAATAAAACAACCCGAGAATTCTAATACAGCGGCAAAGCGCACTCTCAGAATTATTCACGCGATGATTAAATCCGAAGCCAGGAATTCAACGGTAATTCTGTACCTGAAATTCGTCAGGTGTAAAATTATCTCATTGTTTGAATAAATTATTGCCAGAGTCAATGCGCCAGATATCACCAATTCATGAAAAGTACAACGCGTCGAACGGATTCTTTATCGAAGCATACGGATACATATGTAACGTACCTACCTATTGCAATTTGCGACACGTGCAATATAGACACTGGAGTTTAATTGGTTTATTTAATTAGAATCCTGGCACTGTTTGCTTTTTTTTGTTTTTTACCGCAACAAGGTGTGAACATTTTTATTTATTTTATTTTTTTATTACTGAATTTAATGTTCTCCCGAAATACTTAAAGATTTTTAGCACAAGTCTGATAAAATGTATTTTACGTATCGGAAAGGATTATTCTCGGTCTAGTTTTATCCTGAGAATTTTTACAAAATATTCATGCGGTACGTTTTATCGATTCAACTGCAGGATTCATTTCAATTTCAATGATATGATGTATTATTATATTTTTTTTTCGAAGGCCTTGGAAGGTCGTTTTAGATCCGCTATTTTTAACAAGGATTATAAAAATTACTGATTTTTATAAAATCATATTTCTAGTTGCGCTCTAACCTAAAAAAAAGCTGTCGTAACATTCTTGAAGATAGCCAGAGAATCTACATGGTTATATCCATGTAAGACCGCGGCACGTACTTAAAATTATTTTCAAAAATTGAGCCGAACAACGGAGATAAGTATACGTGTGCATATGTGTGTGTGTGTGTTTCTTTTTTTTTTTTTAAATATCACTCTAATGTTAAAAGAATCCTACGTTGCGAGGCACCTTTTTAGACTCTAGAGATAAAAATATTAATATACTTTGTGAGAATTTATCAAACGGTAAATATCAAGGCTTAGACCTTGTTCCGGCGTAAAGAAAAAAAAAAAAAAAATAGAGTCTAGCGAACTGTTTTGCGTAGCGGTTCTGATGTATTCGCAACGGATAAATATCAGGGAAAAAGCTTTGAGGGGGATGAAAGACCGATCGCGAGCATCGAGCCGTCTAATCTAGTTACAGGCGGAAAATGGCAAAGTAGGTATATTTTCCCAGAAATAGATTCAACGAAACTGGGGATTTTATTGTCAAATAAATAAAAGTCGAAAAAACTTGTTCGCATGGTAATCCCTGTATGTGTGTATACAGCTGTTCGCCATGTTTTTCACCGATACGTGCAAACGTTACAGTCCTGACTCAAATTAAATAACCGAGGGTTGTCGATCATCGGTACCGGCATACATGAGTTGCTGGTAACTTTCAAAAGAAGTCCCATATAACTAGATTTCTCGTCAAAGCGAAGCAGTGGAAAAGGGAAGGGGAAAAAAAAAAAACAAGAAAAACTCCCGCCGAACAGGCAGAAATAGTGCTGCAATCGACGCGGCGCTTCCTTCTCTATTCTCTTTAAGAATTACCAGAAATAATTGGTTTTCGATTGAATCGATTATTTTTTCCCGATCAATTGAGTGTAATCGATTGTTTTTCCTTACAATCAGTTTTTGTTTCTTATTCCCGTGAACGATGCGATACAATATCAATTTATGCGAATGACGTGTCAATTACTATCATCGTCTTACTTTTCAAGTATCTGTTTGATGTCATAAGTAAAAGATAAATGGATACTTTTATCTGAAATTGAAAAATATCTTGAACGAAACTATAAAGCATCAAAAAACCTTACCGCTATTAAAACTGCGTACTGATATTTAAGAAATTTTGTTTTCATATGCACCGTTTTCTGAAAAATACAAGATAATAATTTTTTGGACTCGATCAATCGACGCATCGATTATTTTTAGCTTAGCGGTCATCGCAACCTCTCTTCCCGTTTTCCCACTTTCCGCACCAAATCGGTTCATCCTCGTCATCTTGTCTGCTGCAGCCCTTAAATTTTCCACTTACATCGTCGTCGTAGCCTCGTCGTTGGCTCTCGGTGAAACGGGGTTTCCCGTTATCCCAGGGGAACTGTCGAGTTTGTTGCCACTTACCGGAAACAGGTCGTCCCACAACTTTGTATCCCAATGGTGGGTTGTTTCCGTCTCATCGTCGGTTATCCCCTTCATGAATTCGCCCGATGATATCGGATTCGACGGGTCATTGCAATTCGGGTCGAGTCACCTACGTCGATCATTATCCGCGCATAATACTTCAATACTGCAGCGAAAACGACGCGGCGAGAAGGACGAAGAAGCGGAAAACGACGAAAGCGATCGACTCACGATAAAAAAGAAAATCGCTTCAATACATAAGTAAGCTAGTTTTCGACGGAATGGAAGTGAAAATGTAGAAGCATTGGAAAATAGAAGCTTCGCAATATCGAATTTTCAAAGACATGGAATTTCTGTCTAGTACAGAATTTCAAATTGAATAAATCCGAAATTACATCGCACTACGAATAAGAATGCACTCGAATTCCGACCGTTTTATTTCTTGGGTTACCGTATTTCACCTACCTGAATTTTCAATTCCAAATATTTTAATTGCTGTATGTTGAAAAATGTATAAAATATATTAGCGAATATTTGAAAATCCGATTTTGAGACCCTTCTATTTTCTGATCATTCTACATTCTTACCCTGAGCCCCGAAATCAAAATAGGAAAATGGACTCTCTAACAAAGCATAATCAACCCAGTCCCAACTCCGTGTCATTGCAAGAATTTCGCTCCACTGACTTTGTGAAAAGTTTAATTCGGTCGTAGGTGTGGATGCCTATTGTTCAATCGAAGAGCGAATTAGCGAACCGGGCTTATGATTGTTTAGACTATGCGTGTGAACGGGTAAAAACAATGGGCAGAAATTTCGTGTACCTAATTCGTATGAGAGATGAATTGTCAGTGGGTAATAAATTCCGAGGCTATAAAAAACAGAATTTACCGCAGATCAAATTACAGCATGATATATTTCACAATCAGTCTCAACAAACGGAAGATAAAGTTGATTCCGCTGTACTGAAAATATAATACTTCCAAATTATCAGTATCTCCCACAGAATTTCGAAGATCTCTTAAAAGAATATCAAAACGGACGTTATCGAGTTTGAAAAAATCGTCAACTACGTTTATAAAAACACAATTATTCAAGAGAAATAATTCTAAGCGTGTATTTTAGAGTTAAGACTGCAATGAAGTGCAGGTCAGTTCTAAAGGTCAGTCGAGTCTGTGTCAGCAATAAAATTGCCCGCTTTCACGACACAGAGTTAATTGAATTATTCTTGATGCTGATCATGTTCCGAGATACGTAATACCTCTTGTAATAATCTGGCGCAGGTAGATTTTTACTCAATCTGCACCCACGGAGCGGCGATGATACGTCACACGCGATTAGCAATCTAGGATGAGTATTATCTCCTACGGATCCAAAGTAATCGATGTCTTGGTTGAAAATATCTGCGTCAGTTGAAATTGCCGGTCGTTCGAATTGGCGCTGATTGAATAACGCGATTTGCTTATTACGACGATTTGAAGAGGCTCTAAAATTTTACCCCAACTGCAGTGATTTGCTATTCGTATCAACAATACGTATAATGCGCAAGCATTTTTCTACCGCGGACAATACATTCGTTGCAGGTATTTACGTTCCGGATGTATAATGCACGTTGCAAATATTATCGGTAGATACGCAGCCGGACGATCAAATCGTGGATACATGCATTCGCAAAGTGTGCTCTACAGTTTTATTAACATTATTATGAATCGTATAACAACGTGGCGTGAAATTCCATACAGCAATATTTCATCAAGACTATCAGGAAATTTTTATCTTCAGAAATGGTATCGAGAATAATTAAACATTTTAACAAAATTCAATCATCCATAAGGTGAAAATAAACGGTATTTTCCTATAAATGGGTATAAGATGAAAATCACGTGACGTAAACGGCGTAAATTTTCTTAAAAAATTAATCCAGTTGCAATTCTTTTTTCCTGCGTATAAACAATTAAGAAATCGCAAAAGTTACGTGCACGAAAAGCGTCGCAAACGAAATTGTATTAGACGGTATTTGGGGTTAAAAATTTCTCTTCGGCTCAGACATTTTTTTGTCAACTATAGATATAACAACGATAATAATTCACTGCTCGAATACAACCCTTCTGAGTGTCTAATAAGAACCCAAGTTTTTGTTTCGCCGAGTTTCTCGTTCAGACGGAATTATGGCCGAAGTTTATAGCGAGACTGCGGGTGCTTGGAAAATGCAGAGTGAACTTCCCAGCAGCACGTCAATGACAAAGGACTAAAATAGCTGAATACATTTTTTCCCCAGCAAGTCGGTCAATTATTTTTTGAATCTCCTTCTACAGATTCACTCACTCTTTGCCCCATTTTGTACGCGTATATCTTTCCTCGTAAAAATATAACACTCGAGTTACAAGTCTCAGATTAAAATATATACCCGTGTTTTCTTCAAATCGTCAGCCTCCGTCGGGACGAAAGCTCCACATTATTCCCAATGGGCCGACCAATAATTGATACTTTTTAATAATTGTAATACGAGATACAATCGTAAATTAAATATTCATAGAATTATTATATTCGTAATGCACGAAGACTTCTGAACATACAAAAATATGAAATACTATAATTATGTAATAAACCAAAGCTTGGATTTGGATGGCCTGTTTCAAATCGTTTCAAGTTGGTTAAAAATACAGAAAATCTATTCGGACTGAGCAACAATTCGGAGTTTAATCCGCCTAATAACGTCGCCTCATTATCATTGTCTGCTAAATTTGTAAATCGCGAGACAAATAGACGGTTTTTTTAATTATTGCAGCTCGAAATGAAATAATAAGACGACACAATGGCCTCGGTAGATTTTTTGCAAAGGCGACTTTCCTCGACGGCTAGCCGCAGGAGCGTTCTGCAGAAATGTGCAGAAGACAATGCAGACAATTAGGAAAAGACGAGACACCTCCGGCAAAAATTTCTCTTACCTCTAATATGTGCCAATTAAATTGTCGTGCACAATAGTAATGAAAATGCTCACTATTTTAGCAGATTCACCGATATTTGTCAATTTGGTTGAAAAATTTTAATGGTTTTTTTTTTTTTTTCAAAAATTATTTGTATTCATTTTTATATCGTTTTTGTGTAATCCTGATTTGATATGATGATGCTCCTCTAAGTAAGGAACGATAATAATGATAATAATAATCCTAGTAATGATAATCGGCGTCAAGTTGTAAATTTAAACGATAAGTATTGTCAGCTGTAATCTGTAGACTAAGGGTTGTTATACTTGTGCCCCATGTAAATATATCTATATATATCTATTCATCTACACGGGGGCTTAAATTGTTCCTTAATGCCATTCCACGTCCCTAACTTTGTACTAATCGCTTGAGATTTGGGTGGTTATCCGTACTGATTTTGGAAACTGTGAAAGACCGTAGTAAAAGGGACTGCACGTTATTTGTTGTTTAAAGCCGAGAAGAAAGAGAGATGAGAACGTGACACGTTGACAGCGTCCAGAGAGAGAGAGAGAGAGAGAGAGAGAGAGAGAGAGAGAAAGAAAGAGAGAGAGAGAGGAAGCGGTAGAGCCATAACGAGGAGATTGAAAAAGAAAAAATTGGGAATTTTATTATAATCGGAGTTGGACGTTTTTTTTTTTCAATTTTGTTTGTTTTTATTTTTCCCCATCGGCAGAACCGCGAGAAAATTGTGCGCGACAAAACAATATCCGTTATACGATAAGGAGAAACCTTGGAACACTGAAAATGATCAGGTTTTCCGCAGAAAAAACAGATTTATAGGTAAATTTTCTTCCAAGCCGAGGCGCACTGCAGCCATTAGTGTTTATTTGTTTATCTTTTTTTTCCCCTCCGGCTTCCAGGTCGCGTAGAAAGTGAGGAAAAGGATACCAGTTACCTAGAACGTGGTGTTCGGTTCGCAATGTATTAGTAACTGGCTTTTCTCCTCTGCCTCGAGAAAACTCTGCGATGCAGCTAGGAATAGTAACCTTGGGGCTAATCAATTTTGTCTATCATACCGCATAACAAGGGTCCTTGGAAAATAAAAAGGGTCTCGCGGATCAAATCGATCGATACCTGCTGCAAAAAAATCCTCGCAATTATACGACCAAACTCTTAGTTTACCCCGACGTACGGTGTGTTTTTATTTTTAGCAAACACGTAGACTATACAACCTGCGCCTTGC
The DNA here is from genome assembly GCF_021155785.1 of Neodiprion fabricii. Taxonomy (NCBI): domain Eukaryota; kingdom Metazoa; phylum Arthropoda; class Insecta; order Hymenoptera; family Diprionidae; genus Neodiprion; species Neodiprion fabricii. The sequence goes on from NC_060240.1 coordinate 35,744,824, forward strand.
AATATAAAAGCTGCAAGGATGTGGCACGGCCCTCGATGTGAGGGAAGCTTCATGGCCTTCGGAAATGTATGACCTTACTTATATCCTTTACACTATACGGTATCGAATATCGTGTCTTGCAATATCGTTCAAGGCGCTCAATTTGGTCCTTGAAAAATTGCACAGCATGGCGGTCGCTAAATTTATCCCAACGCGCTGGTTTTCATAACTAATTGTAAACTAAATCTTTTACGTTAAGTTTTTTCCCCTTTTCTCTCAAATTTCCGACTTCGATTTGATTACGTATAATGTACTATGTATGACCAGCAACTTTCGGCTATATAGCGTCCTAGGACTCAAATTTCCTTCTGGCTGCAATTCCGTCATCCAATAGTCTAAGGCATGGAAATGCGACAGTTTTTCAGTTCTTTACCGTTTACGAGAAATGCGGTGATTATTTTTATCATATTTTTGAATTCAACCTTGGTATTAAAATTTCAGCGAGTTCCTTCGTAAGAAACTATCATCCAATATTTTTTTTTTTGGTCCAAAACCATCCGATCTTTTCGACTATGAAATGTATTTTGAGATAGATTCTTATGAAGTATCAAAGAACACGTTTCTTTACATCATCACACATGTGTATACGAAGAACAAAGAAACACATAATTTTATATTTATTTTTATCAAATGGGACCGTCGTTAAAATTCATTAAATAAATATTCCAGGGATCCCGTATATTTTTGCATATACTCAATAATATCCCTGTAATATTTTTATCAATTTAATTATGGTCCCATTATTATTCCGCTCTAAAAACTTCAGGACACACTTCAAAGTGTCATCTCTTTACCACAATAAAATAAAAGCAGTTTATTTCCTGGTCCTCCGCATATGCGGGACCGGATAAACGTGTATTTTTTGTGAATTTCGTGAGATCCTACACCTTAAATTGGATCTCACATCCGTAGAGATGAAACTTCGTTACACAAAATATGTCGATTCAGATTTTTTTCCAACGACATAAAGTGCTAAAAATTCGGAGACACAGGTTCAACTCGAAAACGTGATAAGATTGGTCAACATGTTTCTCATAAACGGTAAGGCCCAAAGACCTGAATTTCGGAGGATTTCCATATTTTAGTCCACATATTATGGAGTGTCCGCATTGCGGTAAAACCGTAATTCTGACCCCAAAAAGGTGTCCGAAAGTTGGTAGAACGGCTCTAATTATACAGGGTGCTTATGTTAAGTCTGAACATACTTCTATGGTGTGTAAAATCTGCCTAGACAAGCATTTTGAAACAAATAACGTAAGACACCCATGTGTCGACTTAACACAACAACTTTATACTGTCGTCTGCGGTTGAATAGAACGTTGTATCGAAAGTGATCACATCTGATTCGTTTCACAAATCCTTCAAAGCTCTCGACAACAGTTGAGATGAGTTTCCGATGCCGGGTGTCTTACCTCAAAATGCTTCCCTAGCAGCCACTACGCACCCCAGAAGTCTGTCCGGAATTAACATAAACACCCTGTATACAAAATGCAACGAATATATCTTTGCATCGTTATACGCAAGCCTGTTCACCCTATCGCAACAACGCTGCAGCAGCAACGGGGTGTGACGATAAATCCTTTATACGCTTCACCGCCGGAAGACTTAATGGGGTGATAAATTGCTGCATGACTCGTTCGTTATACCGGCGCCGATCAATCGCTAGATAAAAATTTCAGATTACTGCAGGATCACGTCGACGATGTAGCAGCAGAGCGGCGGCAAACGCCTTTTGTTTGCAACCGTATTTGTTGTTCTTGTTTTTTTTTACGCTCACGGTGATACGAGTAAAATACCACATCACCGTGCTTTGCATAGCTTAACGCGAAAAATTCGCCAAACAAAAGAAAATCCAACGTAAATTATTCCGCAACTGACGTGCCTGTCAATTCTGTGCTTACACGAAAATTTTACCGGTACAGATGGAATTTCTTTTCATCGTTTTGTGATTTTCTTTTTCTGTTTTTAAGACGAATTGAACATTCATACTAATGTTTAATGATTCTTGCAGAGCAGGAATTCGTGACAAAGAAGACGACTGCAAAATAACTGTGTGAAATGGTTTAAAGTATATATTTTACAAATTTGTACAAGAGTATTTGAAGAAGGGGAAGCAGTCTTGAACTTTTCTGGCATTATTGTATTCTGTCCATTGTTTTTAAAGGTACGCCGTTTTTCCAAGTCATTTCCTTTTTTCTCTCTTATCTTCACCTATCTCACACTTTTTCATGCCACCTTGAAACGAATGGAAAACTTCAATGGCGAGGCGGCAGGAAGCTCGGAAAACTCAATTAATTAAGGCTGTTTGTTCTTGAGCAGCGAATATAACGCAAGGTGAAGAAATTTAACAGGATTTGAAAAGACAACTGTCCGCTCGTCGACTTTCTAGCTTAATTGAAAATCTATATATCACCATTCGTGTCGAGACCTTGCCCCGAGAAACTTGTTCCGAAGTAAAAAGCTGAGAGACTAGGCGAATCAACAAAAAAGCTCAACTTCTTTGCAATGGGAACGACAGGACGATCGCATTCCTGTATGTCTCGATAGCTCACTTCGGTTCGTTAAATGGAACGGTAAATTTGTCACTGAAACATTATATTTTAAGACACACGAAACAACTCTCGAAAGGTTGAAAAATTCGCTATTCGACAACCGAAAGCGGTGAAAGATCGGAAACTTTTACGGATCATCTCCAGTCGATACTTACTCGATTGTTCGTCCAACTTTCACCCGAATCGATGAAGCCATTTTCCCGAATTCGGAATAAAAAAAAGTAACAATATATTACAAGAAATTTAAGATAAGAAAGGTAGCGCTTTTTACAAACTGCGATCACCACGAAATTTCGAACAGACTTGGTTGTTCGATTGCGATTAATTTTTATTCCCCGAATCCTCGGTGCAATGAAGAACGCCTGCAGAATCAGCGATTCGCTAGTCGCATTAGGAACGAGTACCAGACCGGGGGTGTACTGGACTTGACATGAATGGGCAATCTGTTCAATGCGATCCTTGTCTAGCAATTCGTTTCCTCACCCGCCCAACAAACGGCTCTTGTGCAATGGTGAATCCAAACGGCGATTGACGAGGAGGACTGCAGGCTCTATAATTATCCGAATGAGGTATGAATGCGGACTAATTACCCTACATAGTTTTACGTACATTCGATACGTGCAGTGATAGCATCACCGGTATCAAAGAGAAAAATCCGACCCTGAAAATTGACTCGCTGTAATATATATTATCATACCGTTACCGATTGACTAATCACAAAAGAACAACACGTGAAGAGCAGATCTTCAACGTGGGTATTTCGGTATAACAGCGAAGTAAAACACTCCCCTGAAACTGGCATCTCACTCTTGAATGTCAGCTACTCTTTCAATGCTTCACTCTTCACTCACCGAACCCAGCTCACCGTATACCAACATACATATACCTCTCTCTCTCTCTCTTTTTCTCTCTCTCTCTCTCTTTTTCTCTCTCTCTCTCTCTTTACGTGTTCCCCGAAGTGAGTAATGATCAGTCTCTTCAGTTGCAACTCAACGGTTTGCGCTTCGAACATTTTACACGTTGTACTATAAAATTTCGGTATTCCATCGATCGGTATTGTTCTACGCAAAAATATGCTGCACGTACCTTCACCGCATGCTTCCCCTTTTTTGTCTCTGCATACCGCAGTCCGCTGAAAATGATGAATGAATAAATGAACCGTTCCCTGTATTTTCCATGGGGGAGAGGATGTGCAGCTACAGCCGAAGGTGTCGGAGACGGACCTGAGAAGATATCCGAATAAGAATATCTCTTTCTATTTCTCTGTTCACGATCCGCGTAAGGGTGACCTACAAATCTCGAAAACACTCGACCGACAGGTCGAGACGTATCTCCAGGCGAATGCAATTTTAAGGTATACCACCTTCGCCAGGATGCAGGGTAGGAAAGGCGCGGCGACGTCGCAGACGCCACACGTGGACGTATGTATACCTACCCACCCACCAACCAACCAACCAGCCATCTTCGGTGGTCATAGATCAATAAGCGACTTTGTAGAGCTATCTCGATGCGGCAATGTTTGAGTTGAAAGTACGTTAAGTTGGTTACTGCAAGTCCGGGATTGAGGCACTACTGCACTTCGTAGGTGCCGTGCGAAGAACCACCGTTAACAATCCATCAACTTTACAAGCCATTTGATCCTGCGTTATAAGGAACGAGTTACTTTTTTACATCGGATTCACGATCGACTACATGATCCAATGTATAAGTTCGAACCAGTAACGATCGTCCATCGACGAACAGTTACGCGATTAGTGTCGAGTGGCATCCGGTTGGAGGCAAATAGTTACTACTGATCGATGCCACTTACTACGGTGTACGTATACAATGTGTAGCCCACCCTAAAACCGAAAAGTAATTGCATCGAACAATGGAGTAACGATTAACGAACCTCAAGGTTATCATCGATCAATCGCTCGAAACAAATACATCGGGCGTATTTCGTTATTATACCTACACATGTTCAAAGAAGGTACGCGCGACCTTGCACCGGAATTGGAGTTGTCTTTAATGTTTTCAACACTTTGTACCGAACGTTGAGCTTACGTGTAGAAAATTGTCGTGAGGATCAATCAGCCGAACTTTTTCCATCGTTCATCTGTATAAGTACCTATATGTATTCGTACGCGCGATAACGTGACCATTGGAATTCATCGTGTCAGCTTCTTTGAGTGTCGACCCTTCTTGGGCGGCAAAAGTGTCTACGAATCGATCGTCAGCTCTGCAGTGCAGGGGGGTTAAGTGAGCCGATCTTTTTCGGCCTCAAACTTTTCCAAATCCCCGTAGCTTCATTAGATGCGGAAAAGGTGGAAAATGATTCCGAAAGCACTTCAGGCTTCATTCGCATACCAAATCTGTTGGCAATCCAATGATAATTTGAGCAGGCACTTGCCGAGATGGTAAGTGTTATGGTTGCAGGTTAATTCCCTGTGTAACGTCGTTACTGAAGGTGCTCTTTCTCCGTGCACGATTCAACAAAATTACGAAATTTGAAAGGAAACGAAATAGTAGTATATAATACCTACACACTTTCATGATTACAATACACTGTCATTCGAGTGCCTTCTTCAGATAAGAGATAAGATCAATTTCGCGTCTTTAAAAGCGACCGAGGCTGGTTTTAAAGCGACATCGCAACGCCCACGGCGCCGAAACGTTGCCGGGGGGGGGGGGGGGGGGGGGGGGGGGGAGGGCAAAGAAGAAGGGAAAAGCGAGAAGAAGAAAAAGGAAAAGAAGAAACGAAACGAAAGTTCTCGTATTTGCAGACGAGAAGCTGAAAGGTTGATCAGTTAAAAGATGAGACCCTGCTTGTTAATCACGAACTAAAAAACCGTTCTACTGAAGGATCGAGTTCGCTTGAGAATGGTCCTTATTTTGCATATTCCAGAGCTCCGAGAACGGCGGAGACCTTGACTGCATTTAAACGTCGATGCAGAACGGCGCGGATGCCTCAAGAGGCTGTAAAGTCACGTAAGACTTTCAAGGGGAACGGAAACTTGTTCACCGATTGATTTCCCGCTGTTCGTCGGATCCGCGACCTCGAACTCCATGCACGAGGCGGCGGCAAGTCCGGGGTGGATTTCGTTGGAAAACATGAACAGCGTCACATCCCGCGTCAATTAAACAAAGTTCGAAGCAACATTTTTATGACGGAAGCTACAAGTTATGAACGATTTGAAAAAAAGGTTACGCAATGAGAACGTTCAAGTTGATCGGTAATAATTAATTGGTGACGTTTCTGATCCGTTCTAATGTTTCGAGGCTCATTTTACCCGCTGAATGGACACTCACAAATTGTGTTTGAAAAAATCAAGAAATGTTAGAGCCTTCTTCTTTCTAATAAAATATATTTTCAACAATTTTAGACTATCTTTTTCTTCAATTTTCAAAAAATCATCGCAAATAACAGTTGTACCTATTTGACAAGTTATCAATGTTCGAAAATCTCAAAATCAAATTAACGGAGCAACGCCGGAAAAATATACCCTCCAGATGCGTATTAATGAAAATTCTGTGATTCTAATTATTTATTATTCCATTTTATTTCACGTGACATTTAATTAACAATCAGTAATTCGGCGGTTTTTTACATTTTCAGCTCGAGAGGTACGAGGATTCGAGTTTTCAAAGCCCTAAAAACGAAGGCACGTGTTGCCCAAAGTTAAATACTAGGATTTTCACGATATTGGACGTAATTGATAAATTTCTTTTCCTGCTCCTTTTATTCGGACGGAGCGTGGTAAGGAGAGAGAGAAAGTAAGAGAGAGAATTAGTGCCTGTCTCTCCGAGTTCTGTACGTGTAACGGGCGTAGAAATTAGGGTGCCAAGGCCCGGTGATCAAACTCACAAACTTTTGAATGTTTATTATTTCGCATTTCGTTTTAGGGACTCGTAATATCCACCGAGGCGATTCGCTTTACATCTCTCGTAACAATGTCACACTCGCCAAGCAATTTCACCCTCTGTGAGGGCAATATTGCTCTCGTCGCGTAACCTCACATGCGAACAATACGACAACGTGAAACTATGGGTAAGGATAGGTTTCCATCTCTGTTGGATATTGACACCGATTAATACATTTCGCGAATGCATCTCAGGCGAGGAATATCACTGTACGAATAATTATACGTATGCTGTATAGAGGTGTATAATTGTAGATAAATGGACTTTCACGAAGACGAGCGACGACGTGCGCGAAATGTGATAAGAATACGGGTCTGGGAAAGCACGCAAATGGAAAATTACAGCGACTAATGCATTCTCTGCAGGATTATTGTACGTCCGGTGAAAAGGGATTATGGAAGGGTGTTCGCGCCCTTCGTTGATCCTGACAAAGTTGGCTCTTTGCGCGGCGTGGCGCTACTTATAAGCCGCCAAATGAAAAAGCAAATATACTTCACGTTTTACATACCTGTTTATATTCCAAAATTTGAATAAAAATATGAACGATATGTATAACAATTTCGTAAAATTTGAATTTATTATTAGGGTGAGAAGTAATATTGAAAATAATCAACATTCACGATGATGTGCGAAAGCCCGTTGGTGTCTGAATTTCGATATTTTGAAATTCTTTACTTCGAAAGTGTGTAAGCATCGCAGCTCGCGAAACGGTTTTGAATTTTGCGCATAATATATGTTGTACCATTTTTGAACTCCCCGTTTCTCGGTTTTCAGAAAAGAAAAGGAAATCATTGTAATCACCCTGAAAATGAATAGTTGAGCTTTCACTATATCACAACGTTTCCAATTTTAGACAAAAAAAAATCGTCATTTTTTCATGTAATATGGAATCCGAGGGCTTCAAAAGCGTTAATCACGAATCTGGATACATAGTTCGAAATTCGAATTGGATACTACTCTTATCTTTTCTCTGTAAACTGAGAACCGGCAGTGTGAGAACGAGAAATTTGCTTTGACGGCTCATGGCCAGTCTAAAGTCGCTTGCTTAATTTCACAATTACCGAAGCGAGCAGAAATATTGGAATAACTGTTCGTCAAATTTCCACCCATCATCTTTCGAGTAGGTATATCCATGAAATTGTATGTGTGTATATAATATATAAATATATATATGTGTGTGTGTGTGTGTGGTGAAATCTCTAACGCAGAGAACATTTCAACAAGGGACAAATATCCGTTCTTGTCACTCGATTTGCGTCTACATACCTATAACATGGGGGGTAGGAATACGTATAGGAAACCGTGAAGGATTTCACGTGCAGGCGACGTAACTCAGGCGAAACAA